>NC_136484.1:161219374-161359374 GCF_053919585.1 Euprymna scolopes | reverse complement strand
TATGTGTTCATTTGTTTTCCCTTCATGCCTTTTATAGAGAGTGGTGTCATCGGCAAATATACCCATCTCCGAAACTATTTTATCAGGGAGGAATAATAGAGGTCCAAGGATATACCCCTGAGGTATTTCCGCATTTATGTCATATTGTTTAGATATACGTTCACCGAGGACAACTTTGATTTTTCTATTACTTAAGAAGGATTTAATTACATTATGAATTCTTCCAGTGATTCCATATGATCTAATTTTCCTTAGAAGACCATCGTGGCATACCCTGTCAAAAGCCTTATATATATCAAAGGTCACCGCTCTACCCTCCCCTGTTTCGTCCAATGAACGGTATATACGTTCAGAAACTACAGTTAAAATATCTGCTGTTGAACGGGTTTGCCTGAATCCATATTGTTTGTAACTCAGGAGTTTAGGAGCTGTAAGGTGCTGGACTAGGGCTTGATTAACTAAGGACTCAAATATTTTGGCGAAAAGCGGGAGGAGGCTAATGGGGCGATAGTTTAGTGGGTTAGTTCTTTCACCAGAATTCTTGAAGACTGGTACCACATAGGCGGTTTTCGAGCAGTCGGGAAATCAAGAGTCGTCAAGGCATTTATTATAAAGTTTGGGGAGAACTGGAGCAACCTCGGCAGATCATTTTTTTATTAGCACAGTTGGGATGAGATATGGCCCACATGCTTTTGAGGTGTCTAGGTTTTTTATAATAGCATGCACCTGAGAAGGGGTGATTTTCAAATCGTCAAGTGTGGCGTCTGTTCGCAGAGGAAAATCAGGGAGTGAGTGGTGTACCGAGTTCAGTGTGGAGTTTGAGGCAAACTGACTGGCAAGCAGATTAGCCTTGTCAGTTGCCGTGCAAGCAACCTCATGTGGAGGAATAATTGACTGTCTATTATTTAGTACGCTGTTGTAGATTTTCGAAAATCCCGGGGTCTTAATTTTTGTGCTTCGATGCGTTTTCTGGTGGGTTCAGGGTAATCTGTCTTAGCTGTCTCTATCACTCTCTTACAATTATTTCTAGCTTCTATAAACTTCTGTTTATTTGAGCTGGACTTATATCGGTTGAATCTGCGGAACGCATGCTGCCTTTGACAAATGGCAGCTGCACAAGCAGAAGTAAACCTTTAGGGGGAAGGGGGCTTGCTATAGCATTTCCGTGCGGGAACATATGCTTCAATTGCAGTTTGGAACCATTCGGTGGTCTCATTTGCACACTGTTCCGCTGGAAGAGTAAAGATATTTTGCCATGGGGCATCTCTGATGAGCTCCCCGATGGCTTCTCAATCTGCCTTTTTGTAATACCTCGTTGTTTTGAGTAGTGGGTCTTCAGATTTAGGGGGAGAATTTAGGCTTATTTCAACCATTATCACAGCCTGATCAGCATTCCCAAGTGGGGTGTGGGCATTTATTGTACAGTACTCGAGGACCGTTGTCAGAAAGAGATATAGAAGTGAGGCATGTGTATCCTGCTGGTCTGGGAAACGTGTCGGAAATGGAACCAACTGATATATATATATATATATATATATATATATATTAACAAAATAAAATAAAACACATATATGCTCTGCAATAGTATTGAGCATGGCCTTCAAGTTTTTACTAATTATCAGTTTTACCATATATATATATATATATATATATATATATATATATATATATATATATATATATAGAGAGAGAGAGAGAGATAGAGAGAGAGAATAGGGATCAAAATTGCTGCAGCCATAATACTACAAAATGTTTTCACACATCAATGTAGTGAATCCTTCGGCTTATGGGCCACTGCAGTCATATAATGTTGTAGTTTATGTACAGTTGCAATAAATAAATATTTAAATATCACTACTCAATGCCACTTTCATATGGAGTATACATATATATATATATATGCATATATATATACACACATATACATATATAATATTCACGTGAACACACGCACGCACATATATATGTATATAATAGTATTGAACATACTCATCTATATTTGAATATACGTGTTTTAAACGAAATATGAGCTAGTGTCTAAAGTTCGGCAGGTAGCCGTAGCATATAGTTGTTTGCCTTCATACGTGCAATGATAACGTTTATTTGTTTGTGCTTGTGTATACTTAAAGGCGCTTTTCTTAAATGTGGATGTATTCGTAAATCCTAAAAGTCTGCAAGTGGTGCAGAATAACGTTTACTTTATTTGTTATTGTTGATTAACGGCATCAGTGGGATTTGTTGTCTTTGTTTAAACCATTTATACAATCGTGTGGGTTCCATAAAACACAGTGCGGCAAAAAGAAAGTCCGCACTTGTAATTTTTTCAAAAACTGTAAATTTAAACTAAATTTAGTGTAACTGTTTAAACAAACAATAATTCATTTGGTTCGCCTTTTATTCCTCTATAATTTTACCTGTTATTTTTTCACTTTACATAGAAATATTCTAGCGTTCCCGTCAATTCCAAAAAAAAAAAAGAAATTAAATTAAGGAGACATAATGAAAGTCCGCAACAATAAATTCGCTTAAAAAAGCTTAAATTATCGCCCTTTAATCAGTTTAACAGGCAATAAAGATCCTATAACGGTAATTTTGTTGTTTCAGGTTATACAGCGTAACATTTAGTCCATATGCCATTTCTTTCTCTTAGAGATCGTCAGGAGCTCATTAATCTGAACCTTTCTGGTGTATCAAGTCGAGAAATCGGTCACAGATTAAAATATGATGAGAAAACTGTACGAAAGACTGTGCTAAATCGTGTCGTACTAGAGTTACTTCTAACAGGGAAAATAATGTTGTCAAGGTTCGCAACCTAAGAAACAGGTTGGATATTGATCCCCAAATCCAACAACAGTGCAATCTTTTTAACACGTGGTATTTTTCTACTGTCAGGAACAGATTAAAGGAATTTAATTTGCGCGGATATGTTGTAAGAGGCAAGCCAATGATTTCTGTAAAAAATAGAAAGCGCCGTTTGGTTTTGGTCAGATGCAATGAAGATCATGAGTCTTCATATTAGTCAAAAGTGGTGTTCAGCGAGGAAAGCGAGTTAAATAGGCTAAACAGTGATGATAGGCAGTAGTCCGTCGGAGGAAAGACGAAGAATTCAATCCTAGGTGCTCTGTTCCAAGGCTGTAAGGTGGTGGAGGTTCAATTTTGGTGTGGAACATTATTAGTACCAATGATTCAGGGTCTATAGTTCGCGTCCAAGGTCGAATTAATTCGACCAAGTACATTAATATGTTGACTGAGCATTTTCTTACCCTACTTTGTTCGGAATTTGAATGACAATCCTATCTCAATGCAGGAATGACGCTCACATTAACACAGTTGTTAATGCCAAGAGGTTTCTAGAACAGCATGATATTCTGTGTTTGTATTGGCCTGAACAATTTTCAGACTTTAATCTTATTGAAAACGTATAGCATTTCATCAAGAAACAGTTACGCAATAATAAAAATTCAAATGTAGAAGAACTTGGGACAAAGATTAAAAAAAGTGGAGTATTGCCGTAGTCTAATTCAAGGAATTTCTAAGGCATGCTGTAAAATTGCAGAAGGGTTATGCTACTAAATATTTACTACTTGTTTGCGTTTCTGTTGTATTTGTGTTGCATTAATGTCCTATATTTACATTTAAATGACAATTTTCCATTGTCTGGATTTTCTTTTTGCATCCTCAATTTGGAGTTATTTATATAAATTCACGTAAACACTAGATTATTTCAATTATAAGTCAAATATGAAAAATTAAAATTATAGAAGAATAAAAAGTAACTTAAATTACGTATAGTTAGTATAAGCAGGAAACTGTCAGCTAAAATTCTAAAATGTAGAAAGAGCAATCATTTGGATATAAATGTATGATTATCTTAAATGATGTTAAATAAACTAAAATCATTTTAAAAAACGACGAATTATTATCGTTAATATTAAATCGTATCTCGATGGCATAATGGCGTAGGTGGCAAGAAACCCAATGAAACAGGGAATATATAATTTACAGGGAAATTTTAATCTATATAGGTAAGTGTATTGTATCTATGTGTAAAAGTGAGCTTAAATAATAAATGCATCTCTTTATGTACCTATCGAAAACCTTATTAGCTGGAGTTCGGTAGAATCATTGTTAAACTGTTTATAAATTATCAAGTAAATTCGTTTATTAAAATTGTGTGTTCTTATATAATCTTGTAGGTGAAAGAAAACTATTCACTTTTACAATAAGACAATGTAAGAAGATTAAGTTATGATAAAATTAAATATTGAGCACAAATTTAGTTACATTTTTGTCCGTTCGATTATAATTAAAATACAGAATGCATGATAAAATAAAACGGGAACAATGTATTATATTAATGTATTTAATTCCTTAATAGTACTACATAAAATGTAGTTTTTCATAGCACTATTGTTAAAGTAAGAGTAAGATTGATGTAATACACACACACATACACACATATATATATATATATACATATATATATATATATATATATATATATATATATATATATATATATATATATATATATGTATACCGAATTAGTAGAAGATCGAGGAAGCAGATAGTGTTCAAAGGCGGCAATGGTGATGCATTTTTTCTCTTGAGATAAATATTTTTTTCACAGAAATGGCGTTGCTAGCCTGCTTCTGCTTTATGATAGATTTTTATTGCAAGTGCCTTACTGATCTCTAACGTATAGTTTCTCATTGTCCAACTTTTACAAAAACACCCGACTAGACACAAATCCCTATATTCCCCCTCCCCAATGTCTATATGTGCCTATATCTAATCGTAGTTTCCATGAACAGAGCTTTTTTTTTCCAGAATGCCCGCCTTCGGAATAATATTCCGCAGGACTTCTTCGCGGTTCTATATAATATAATAAACGCCAAATCAGATGTAAACATATTCTTGTAGGGTCGGTCTCATAAATAACCAACATTTTCTCTAAGTTACACCATTCAAAATTGCTATACTACCACATTACATTCCTTACAACTTATCCCTTCATGGTCTTCAGGCTTGAGAAGTTGTGACTCCTAAATAAAAATCAACTATTAGCATTAAAGTTGATAAACCAATGTGCACAAAAGGCAATTCTATTGCTAACCGATTATGTGTAATCATTGTGAAAAACCTTGACGAAATACATAGGATTATATCAGAATTAAAAGTAGAAGGATATATTTCCTGTGCAACTCATCACTCACGTCTTCTGTCTTTTTAATATGCGTTGTTTATCCCTATATTATCTTGAGTTATGTGTCAAGGATGATTTCTACATTATAATGCGGATGAATTTTTTTTTTTATTTACACAGTGATCACCACTTATCAAGGCCCGGAAGCCACTCAGGGATAAGGGTTATTGCAAGTACATCACGTTAGTGAGGAGATTTTATGAAGTGTTTAATTAGGGGGGCGGTTCATTAGGAATTTGCTAACATTAGACTTGAATACATCCAAGTTGTAGTCCGGAGGGAAGCAGGCAGGCGGAACAGAGTTCCACAGGCGTGCAGTTCTAAGAAAGAAGCTTTGCTCATGAAATCCGCGTTTTGGTTTAGGCACAGATATAGAGTGGGGGAAATTTTTCAGAGTGGATTCAGCTAGACGGGTGTTTGTCGTGAAAGTTTGGCGAGGGGGGACCAGGGATTGGAGTTCAGACGAGCACCTGCCATGAAAATAACGATAAAACAGGGATAGGCTCGCAACGTCTCTTCTGTGGGAGAGGGGTTGCAGGGTAGAGAAAAGGGCATCCCCCACTAAACCACGAAGTCTATTTTGTACTCTGTCAAGGCATGATAGGCTGTTTTTGGCAGCTCCTGCCCAGATATGGCAACAGTATTCCATCCTTGGCCGTACTGATAATAAGATCTGAAAATAATAACATATCTTCAATGTTTTCCATGCGGATAAACTTTTACATCATATGAGTGATGTCCGCAGATTACACTTTAATTATATTAAGATTGTTTATAAAAATCTCGAATGTTGCTAACCAGTAGATTATATTATATAATGGAGTTATATTCACATAGTATTCTCTTTGTCGATCTTATCAACGAATCAAGGTAGGGCATTGAGGAATTTGGAAACTTCTATATAAATATGACAAATCGCTTTCTCCTAGTGTAACTTTGCTGGCAACGCTGGCAGGACGTCTTTTTAAAGGCTGTTACGTGATGGCATAACAATAATCAGGCATTCCCACTGATTTCTCTGAGCGTATATACTATTCACTTGACAAAGCAGGGGAGGGTATAGCGGTAGCTCTAGATATATCTAAGGCGTTTGACAGGGTATTGCATGAAGCTCTTCTGAGGTAAATCAGATCATACGGTATCACTGGTAGAATACTGAACATAATTACACCCTTCTTAGATAAGTGACAAATCTACGTTTTCCTCGATGGCCGTGCATCTAAACAATATGATATAAATTCGGGAGTGCCTCAGGGGACTATCCTGGTACCTCTGTTATTCCTAATATTCATAAATGACCTCCCTGACAAAATTGTCTCTGATATGGACATATGTGCTGATAACACCACGCTCTATAACAGACATGGCAGGAAAACAAATGAGCACATATCTAAAGAAATGACAGAAAGACTAGAGAATGACCTCCCATCTGTAGTGGAATGGGGACAAAAATGGATGGTCACATTCAATGCTGCCAAGACTTAAATTGTTTAATTCAATAACTACAAGAAACCTTCTCTACCACTAATATCAAATCCTTTAAACTCCTCGGCCTAACGTTCCCAGGAAAGATGAGTTGGAACAATTACATTGAGAGCATTTTCAGGACCGCTGCGAAAAAGGTAGGTTCTCTCTACCGTGCTAGAAAGCTACTGCCCCCGTAAAGTATCCTGTACTTCTATAACTCCACCATTCGCCCATGTATGGAGTATTGTTGTCATATTTGGGCTGGTGCATCTGCTACTAGTCTCTCACTCCTAGACAAGGTTCTAAAGAGAGTCCCCAACCAAATAGATCCTGAACTATCACCCAAGCTTCAGCCTCTGTCCCATCAACGCAATATAGCATCCCTCTGCCTGTTCTACAAGTATTTTAACGGTGTATGTTCCGACGAGCTGTAAGCACTTGTACCCCCTCGACGTAAATACCACCAAGAAACCCGACAAGCAGCTAAACCCCACCCCTTCACAGTAGAGATCCCTAGATATAATAGAGCCTTCTACTCCAGTAGTTTCTTTCCTAGAACCGCTAGACTTTGGAACTCCCTGCCAGGTCCCTGCTTCCCCAACTGTACTGACATGCAGATGTTCAAGTGTAACGTGAACCGACATCTTGCTGACCAACTCCAAACTTCGTACCTCTGTAACCTGTGCCCCTAAGAGTAGCCCCTACATCAAAGGTGCAATGTGCTTTGTGTTGGGTGAAAATGTAATAAAAAATAAAAAAAAGTATCTCCCTATTTAATTTTGTGTGTTTACATTCCCATATATTTTCCAACTATAATACACGCGCTAAAAACGTATACAGTTTTAGTAAACGTTTGCATGAGATGGTATTCACGGCTATATTTATATATGTCTCTAGATTGTTTCTTTAATCTTCGTAACTTAAACTCTTACGCTTTATTGTGTGTAGCATGGAAACGACATCTGCGCCTATTTTATGAACAAGTTACTTTACATTACTAATAAAGAATTTAGTGCTTATTTACATGAAAAATCCTAAATATTTAGCGATCTGTCACGGTGTAATACATAAATAAACGGCCAATTTGGAATTTCATTGAACATTGTGTTAAACAATAAAAATACGTAAATAGAAAGCTACGCGGTCGGAGATATATTAAAATGAAAACACTTGAGATGCCGTTAATCGTCCAGATAAAAAAGTTATATTTAAAAATTTTATATTTTTAATTAATCCTATTTTAGTGTCATAAACATACCAGATATATCATGCACTTTGAATGATTCTGCGCTTATCATATTTACTGAGTTGTATTCCGGGCCAGAATCTTAAACTTAAGAAAAGAACAGGGCATTAAAATATTAAGAACTGATCATTAAGAGAAAAGTACGGCACTTTAATCATGCAGACGTATGTAAGGAAATCCACATTTAAAACAAATACGGAGGAATTTAAAACAAATAAGGATGAATTTATAAACAGGTATAATAATATAAGATATAATTGCATGGAATACGAACCATATAAGGAATAATAAATAAAAAACCAAATGCAGAATGCACTCTCGTGCTAAGCTAGAAACTAACTGACTGAAATATTAAACATAAAAAACAACTAAAATATGATAAAGAAAATGACATCAGTATAGAACATAGATAATAAAAGAGAGCAAGAATTAATTCAAGTAATAATAGAAACAATGAAACGCAAGAGAAATTAGAGAGGATAAAATATGTTTGCTAATAAAACTAAGAAAATCTTAGAGAAATGAGCTTCAGAAATAGAAGATCACCATACATTCTTGTTCGGAGAAATGAACATAAACACATCAGATAACGATGCAATATGTTTATCTAGTTCTATAGAATCTAAATCTGAATGTTCGTGTTCCAAAAATATGTGTTTGTTTTTGTTTTTTTTGTCTCAAGCCAATGCCGTTTTTTTTATTCAAGAGTTTGATTTATTGATGGCTCTCAAAATGTCAGAGAGGAAATAGCTTTTTTCATAAGTAGTGGTCAGATAGCGAACTGAGGCATATTTTTTGATTTCGATTTCATTGTATTGCGGTCATCTTCTAGACCTTTGGTTTGTTTGGAACGGACATGGCATGGATTCCTCTGTAATTCAATATGATGAACAATAAAATAAAACAACGAATGAGGAGTGGAATTTAGAAAAAACATATTATAAAGGAACAAAAGACAACTATATAAGGAATTAACTAGAAATAAAGTAAAATAAAAGTAAGGAAATGTGTTGCTCAACTTTGGAGAAATGTTTGCCATTCATTAAGATAGCAATTTCGACGGGATTTCCACCGTTATTCATGAATAAATATTATATTATACAAGACATAACGAAATAGATACAAAGGCTGGTTAAGAAACATTTGACGTAAATAATATCTAGCAATTCTAGACTTACGTTAAATGTTAATGTAAATAAAAAGACACATACTGAATAAACGCGCGCCAAAGCACGTATATATATATATATATATATATATATATATATATATATATATATATATATATATATACATATATATATATATATATATATATATATATATATATATATATATATATATATATATATATATATATATATATATATATATATATTTGTATATACCCCGGGATTAAATTTTAAATTCTGAAAAAACAACATATAGAGACATATATTCAATTTTAGAATTTATTGCTTGACAAAAGGAATATATAGAAGGGGGTTATTTTTATTTCCTTTATCCATGGATTTTCAACAAAGATAAGAGGAAATGAAATGCCGTTAGAAAAATGTTCAGCTGCGAATGGACGCTTAATTCTATCATTGTCTTATCTCGCTTATGTATGTATATATATATATATATATATATAGAGAGAGAGAGAGAGAGAGATAGATAGAGTGTAAGGCGTATATGTGTATTATATATATATATATATATATATATATATATATATATATATATAAAAGCTGTACCCGGCCACGTGTTGCTGTGGCTCAGTTTGTTAAAATGGAACACATGTGAACGTAGAGAAAAGTTTCATTCTTTTTTTCAAGAGAATGTACAAATTATTTTTTTAAAGATGTTTAGAAAATAAAAAGAAGAATACTCCATCATTAATTATGCAAAAAAAAAAAAAATGTTGATTTAGACGTTCAATATTATGCTTATAAATTACGATAAAACTTGCTGAGTATGCGCTGTTTTATTGTTGTTGCCAAAATTGAACGAAAGCTTAAATTTCGCTTCGTTTAATCGTTCTTAATTTTTTAATTGTGCCCCCCCAAACGAATATAATCAAAACACTAACATTCAACAATTGTACTTTATGTATATAAAACACAAAATATTTATTCAATTTTTTTTTTAAGTTAATAACAAAAGGGAAATAATTCCATTTTTAAACGAAAAAGTCAGTTTGGTAGATCTTTTTGTTATTTTTAACATAAGTCCAGCTCACCATTCACATTGGAAATGTCGACCTTTATAGGTTGTCGGGTACGTTTACAACGAATAAAAACTCCAATCTAGTAGATGTATCAACATTTTTGTAGGAATTGTTTACACCCCTATAATGAAACTGCGAATAAAATATAAAAATCTCGTAATTTCTCTTTTTAAAGTGGGTTGTTTTTTTCTTTTATGGATTATACTTCCAAAATAAACTATTAAAGTTGTTGTAAAAGTAATAGGAATATTTCTTTTTTAAAACACAGTAATAAATTTTACGAACTCAATATTTTTCAATTTTTAAACTTTAAAAATCTATCAAAATGTTTCTATTTATTTTATTTTTACGATATTTTCAGGGCCAATGTGAAATTTTATGCTCTTTCCAATAAACCGAATATAATATTTTAGACAAACGTTTTTTTTTTATTCAGGCTCCCCCCATTTTCAAGTGTCTAGTAAAAAGTAAATAATTAATTTACTCACCAAAGTTTTATATATCACAAATTGACGAGAAAAGGTCAATAAGTAATATATTCAAATTTAAAACAAAAAAGTAGTGTTTTTTAGAAATTTACCTGTAAAGTTCGAAGTTTAAAATCTTTTTTTAAACCACGTTCTTTGTTTTTTCTTTTGTTTTTTTTTATTAAACCTTGATCCTTGCTCCTTTAATTGACAACAAAATTTGGGCTTCAATTATATTTTTTCGAGTAGTTATCAGCTTAGAAAGAAACGGGTAGAATAATTCACGCCTCCCATTTTGAAATGTCTATTAAGAAGTAAATAATTTATTCACCAAAGTGTTATATATCACAAATTGAAGAGAAAAGGTCAATAAATAATATATTCAAATTTAAAACAAAAAAGTAGTGTTTTTAGAAATTTACCTGTAAAGTCCGAAGTTAAAACCTTTTAAAAAAAAAACATGTCGGTTGTTTTTTGTTTGTTTTAATGAAACGCTGGTCTTGCTCCTTTAATTGGAAAACATTAGGGCTTGAGTTAGATTTTTCGAGGAGTTATAAGCTTGGAAAGACGGGGTTAAATTATTCACTAGTTTTCACGAAATTTCTGACAAACCTACCAATCTACCCATGTTAAGAACGGCTTTCGGAATACACACCCCCTAACCTTGCCAGAATACCCGAAAAGCTATAAAAGTTGACGCGTCGAATGTGAACGATGAGTTGGACGTAATGTAAAAATGTACCGAATTTAAATTGAACGAAATTAAAATTTCCGTTCAATTTTTACGACCGTAAAGCAGAGCATTCTATGCAAATTTTACTTTACTTACTGTAGTAATGCCATTTTTAAAGCCAAAAAAATAAAAATAGAGTTGGCTATAAAGTCCTAAACTCATTTCACCCTAAGTAATTTAGGTGAATGAAATAGGAATCTAATTGGATCTTAAATTTCCTGAATAGTATGCGAGAATTCATTTTTATTCGAGTTATATCGAATTCATTAATACGGACTTTAGGGGCGTTTTTCGTAATGTTACTCTAAAAATTATTTTTTCTCGTTACAAATTACGATGTTTTATTTATATAAAAAAGCAAAAATAAATTTTTGCGTTTTTTTTATTTACTACTGAAAACCATAACTTTAGTAAAGTTATTTTTGTTTAAACAAAATAACACATTTTCACTAAGACTTAAGTAAAAATAATCAGTTCCTTATTTTCTGCGACCATTATTTGAAAAATACTGCAATTTTCATTAGAATTAGTTAATTTCCTGATTTTTGGTGAATTTTTAAGTAAAGGGAGGAGTCAAAATGTTTATACACTTCGAGCGTCGGCATTCATTTCGTGTGTACCTACCATTTTTCGATGAATATTTGATAGCAAAGCGACCACGTGTGGTTAATTTAAATTAAATTTCAATCACATGGTTACATTATCAATAATCATGTGATTAAACTCATTCAAATTTACCGATATTGTAAACACATTCTGTTTACATTAAGCCTGTAGTGTTTTTTAGAGATGCAATGTTGGCAACTGAGATTTAAAAAAAAACCCGTGAAATCATGAGAAAGGAATCTCCAGAAAATCGCTAGATTTTTAACTTTCATCGTCTGACATTTTCAAAAATGGCTAATTCCCCACAACTCCATATTTTAACATCCTACCATAAAAAACTATAAATAAAGTATATTCAATATATAAAATGTTCCGTGTTTTCTCACTATATGTTTCTGGAATTATATTGAGGCGGTTAGCTCCCCAGAAGGCTTACATATTTTATCAGCTAATTTTGCCTGTTTTTTTTTTCAGAGAGGGTATTTTTTTGTAGGAAACAAATCATAAATTCAAACTTTTTATAATAAATGTAAAATTGAAATATATTGCAAATTAAACATCACAAAATTGGTGCAACATTGAAATTAGAAAAATAAAAAACAAAAAACACTTTGTTTTAGCATATTAAAAGTATTTAGATTGGTAGATAATTAAATTCTACTGTATAGGTATAATTTATTTTTGTTTTTCATTGCTGTTATTGCTTGCGTTTTACAATTTTCGACTAAATACTTCTAAATAAGCAGGGTTGCTTAGATCGTATTTTAAACAAAACTTCGGAGGTTGGAATGCCCACCACCTAAAATGTACTTGGAAAATCAATCTTATAGGGAGATTTAAGAATGATTAGCCGAAAAAAGGTGAAAAACAAAACAAATAATCAATAAATAAGTGTTACCAAAGGCAATAAATGCTGCTTTTTTTACTTACTTGAATGAGTTTATTTTATGTTTTAAAGTATTTTAAAGCGCTTTTCTTTATTTTTTAATCTAAAATTGAGGATGTGTGGGTGCCAAATATCTCCAGATTTTCTAGAATTCCCCGCTAGATTGCAAACGAAATCTCCAGATCTAGCAGGAAAACCGCTAAATTGTAACACTGGTCACGTGACAGGAAGCGGTAATAAATAATTGTCCCTAAATAAAAAATGGCATATCGATACAAAGAAAAACACCTATTTTTCATAGAAAAGTAAGTATAATGTTATAATTAAAAAGAAATATATAAAAACACACATGGATATAGTAAACATATTATACCAAAACGTAGAAGCCATCTGTCCAGTGGGTTTTTGACTTTTAATTGCGAACGAACCAAGAGTTACATTTTTATATATATATATATATATAGATGTATATATATATATATATATATATATATATATATATATATATATATATATATATATATATAATGTAGTAGCTAAGTAATAAGATGATAAAACGGCGGGGGTAAAACTAAAATAATTACACAGTTAAATAAAGCATTTCTCGTTATCCTGCTGCATTTGACCCGTATAAAACTTACCAGAATATATTGACAAAGGAAATCCATATTATATTGGTAATGTATAAAATGTGTTATATACAAATCAAAGAAAATAACAAGTGTGTGTATATATATATATATATATATATATATATATATATATATATATATATATATATATATATATATATAGATATACTCCTATGAATTCGTTTTTCTTTTGTGTGTATTGATATTCATATTAAACACCTTCCTTTCCATTTATTTAAAAAGAAGATACAATATTCGCATATATGGGTTGGGGGATTTCATTTACTACCAAAAGATATAGCTAATTAACATATTCTTTTAAACATTCATTTAAATTGATTCCCTATTAGTTTCTTCGGTTTTCTTATGGGGTTATCATCTTTTGTTAACTATTACGTTTAATTATACTCATGCAGATATTCTACTGGATTTATACTTGCATTATATTTGCGTAAAAGGTTTATAGTAAACACAGAATTGTTTCCATATATATTTATGTATAGGTATATATTTTTATTTAATCTATCTGTATATATCTATAGAAGTGGCCGTGCCTGGTTGTGTGTCTGTGTGTACATTTTACCACGCACTCACTTTTTCAATTTTTAGTTTACAAACCCGAAAGGTGATATATATATATATATGGTACTTAGGTTTGTAGAAATATGGTTAATACTTTTTTCGCTAGAAATTTGGCTATTAAGTTGTCAAGGTGCGGCGATTTGACCTTTGCGAACTCTACGAAACTCCTCCGATAATTTTGGGTCTAAACTCTTGATATTTTAGATATAGGTTCCATGGACAGGGATCTGACTTAATAACTTGATTTAAGCCCAAAACAATAAATCTTAATATAGGTCAAAGTTTAAACAAAATTGATCTCTGCGGTTTCTACCAAATTACTCAGACACTTTCGTGTCTAAACATTTGAAATTTTACATAAAGGGTAGTTAGGGATAGGGCAAGCTTTTTAATTTGTTTGAGTCGAAAATTCTTAGTTTCCAATGTATGTATGTTTGTATGTATGCATGTGTGCCTAAAAGTGTCGACAGAGGGGACATATTTTTACAAGATTAGTATCGTTTTGAAGTTCGACCTTTCTGACGACAAATATCAAAACCTTGGCTAAAAACATTAATATCTTCACATGTAACTGGGCACTTTTCTACAGGGGGGTCGCTTTTTCGCCGATGTTTTTTAAAGTCATCCTCTTCTTTTCTATTATCTAATCTTAATCAAAATCTAGGCCACTTCTGGTTTGGTGGTAGTCGTAACGACAGATACCTCAGTTTGTCCCCCGTTCTTTTCGTCCTTCGCGGTACGGGTTCGAGCCTGCCTTTCTACTACCAATTTTTTTTTTTGTTTTACTCAACACACACATCCAAACATTCGGGCAACACCGAGCTGCAATGATATATATATATATATATATATATATATATATATATATATATATATATATATATATATATATAATGGACGTTTTATATTTATAATATTAAATAAATGGGAATGAAAATATATAAAGTACTAATCATCGTAAGGGGTAATAATTAGTCAAATAGAGTACTCCTTATCTTATAAAAACAAAACTGTAAATTTAGAAATATATCAATGTTGGATTTGGAAACCGACGAACCTCACAGGTAAGGCATTCATTTTATAACATGAATAGGCTAGCCAAATCAATTAAGAATATGACTCTAGATCTAATATGTGTAACATGTTTTGCTCTTTAGGTTAAATGAGGTGTTGTTTTATCAACACTTCTGGGGAGCCATGATTTTATCTCCTGTTTTGTTTTAAAATCCACAAAACAGTGTTTTATGGTACACAACAGGTGATCTCTTTAATGTACATTAGCACTATAATGAATTCGAGAAAGCAAGTTGATGCATTGCAGATGATTAAATGACTTACTGACTAAATAATTTTCTAACGATTGATGAAAAATATTTAAAAAAATAAGTTTATATATATATATATGTGTGTGTATGTATATATATATATATATATATATATATATATATATATATATATAAGTTTTAAAATAAACATAATGAGTTCGCCACACACTTATAAATGTGGCGTTAAACCGATCCAGCCCTCCTTAGGACTTCGGGTGGTACGAAATTGATGTGATATGTATCATTCTAAGTAGCGCTGTTACTCTTTTGAATAAGTGGGTCGTGAATGTGTCTCTTAATCGAACCGGATTATTTCCGCTGTTTTTTCTACCATGTTTCTTTCCTCGCAGAATAACCATTTTAATATTCCCTATTCCAGGAAAACCTGTTGTCTATGCCTTCTGTCTGTCTGCTTATCAAAATACTACCAAATATCGTCTTCCTTCGGAACCTGTATTAATTCATTACTTGACGATTTTATTATCACGTGATTGGTCTCTTCTCGTCACCCTATTTGCTCGTTTTATTTTCATTATCTACCCTTGATACGCAAATTGTACACGTATACATTTCTCACTTCATCTGTGGACTGGAGTTCAACAATATGGTAGTTCAATATTTACATTATTTCTTACGATGATATTTATATTCTTTATTGGAAGATTTTACACAATTCCGACTTCTATTCTCTTTCTGACTCTGCCCACTCTCAGGTCTACCTTTATCATGGGTATATCCATGCCTTCTTCTCCTACTCCCTCGATCGATAGGTGCCTCATTATTCGACTTCTTTGTTTTTTTTCTCTGAATTAATGACTGAGCGAACCCTACGTCTCTCTGTATGTTCAGTGGCACTTCCCGCCCCTTTCTGTTGATAATTCCCCCCTCACTTTGGAAGAGTTTATAAATTGTGTGTTGGCAACGCTATTGCTCCGTGCGGCTTCGTGTATTTTTTCCTCCAATCGTGTCATCGGGTTGGTTAGCACTGCATTGCTATATGACCCGCCTTCCCGCACTGATAGCATGTAACTGGAGTTGCCTTCTGGAATTGCGACCATCGGTTATTGTTACGGTTACCATTCTTCCTAGTTAGTACTGTAATTTCATTCACTCAGCTTGCTATGTTTAGTTTGATTTTCTTTCTTTTTAGGGTTATTATATATTCATCGGTCCTCGTTGCTAATTCGTTGCCTGAGTCGTTTCTTCTCCTTTAGATAAATTCGCATTTCCTCAGGCATCCTGTTGAAGGTCGCTTCTACTAAAACAAGTTGTCAATTTCTTCGCCATCTCCATTGATTCTTTAGGGCGAGATTCCTTATTCATGCGTCCTTCTTTCTACCTTATGAATTCCTTAATAGATTGTGTGTCATTATTTCTTAGCGCCCGAAATTTTTCGATATTGTTTCACTATGTCGTAATCGGCACACTCATCTATCGATAAAGTTGTGAATGTTTTTTGTGCTTTTCCTGCGAGTGTGGTTTGCAGTAAAAGTGCCCACTTATCACAGTAAAATTGCCTACTTAAGGTTAGTTGTAGTGCTTTCAAAGTATTGAAATTCGTATGCCATGTTATCGCTAATGAATTTGGTTACCGGGCTCACTTATTTGGTCAAGTAGAAGTTATCAAGGTTGGTCCCATGTGCTAATTAAGGTTACCTTATTTTCCTGATCTAATTCCTTTCTCCGTCCTTGCTTGTTCTATTTTCACCTTCGTGTGAAACATATATATATGTATTTTAATTCGAATTGATCTTTCGATAAATTAGTTGGTTATTTTAGAAACTCGTTTAACATTTATGGCTTGAATATTTGCTTATCCACCATGGGTTCGACTATGGCTTGCATAATCTTATCTTGCCGCATCGCTTTCTTGGTTTCTTTTTGTAATTTGTCCTCTATTGTTAGTAACTCGCTTTTCTTCATGTTTTCCTAATTTTCGAAATAAAGCTCAACGAAGAATTTGTCCTTGTGATTTTTCCTCGTCTAGGCACAGTTGACAAAGTTCAAATGCTTTGTTCCAGGGAATATTATTTGAATTGGCTATCGAATCGTCAGTGTGGTTTGTACTTTCGAGTTCTTTTCGCTGTCTACAATTATGGAATTATTGTTGATGGGTGATTATTGATTCAGGTGTTTCTCTAAATGTTCTTTCTTTGTTGTTGTTTTTCTGAATTTCGATATCCGATATTATGTCATTTTTTTTTAGGACAAAAAAATAATCCACGGCGAGACCCTATATTACATCCACCCTTTGGTCATATATGTGAATATTCCAGGAAGTCATAAATAATCCGCATGTCGAGTGGGTCATCGCCGTGAGAATTCGCTAGACAACATTTCAAAATAAATACAAACACTCTACAGCGGCAAACACACTAACAGAGCTGGACGAGGTATTTAGTCTGTTTGGAGCTCCGAAAACAATTCTTAGTGATAATGGCACTATGTTCACAGGTCAAGTATTGAAGCACTCCTGTAAGGGACTGGCCATTGAACATATTACAACACCAAATTGTAACCCTCGATCAAACGGACAAGAGGAAGGTTTTTTAGATGCTTTTAAATGAGCTTTAAAAAGAATATTAACATCGACACGGAAGAAAAAAGCATTCAAAAATTCTTAGCAATATCTTGGATAACACCAAATTTAAATACAAATGCTAAATTATCTCCAGCTGAAATTATGTTTGCCAGAAAGGTTCGTTCGGTGTTCAACCGGTTAATCCCAATAAAAAAAGAAAAAAATTATCAAGGATAATGTAAGGGGCAAGACTTACAATGACGGGTATAAAGTTGTCTACGAAAAATATCGGTCAGGGAAGAGTTTTTGGGAAGAAGGCATAATCTCAAGAAGTATTGTGAGAATGGTTTACATTATAAAAGAGCAGATTTTTCCGCAAAATATATTAACCAACTGAGACCCCGATACATAGAAAACGTCAGCCACCAAAAGTTACCAATGGAAGTGCAATATGACAGCTTCCATATACAACCTCCAAACAATGAAGTACCAGTAACTCAGAAATCTAGTCACTCCAAAAGTAAATAAAATCGGCCAACACAAATGGTGAGGAGAAGTGAAGGAAATGGAAAAGAATCGAATTTTTTTAACAAAGTTTAAAAAGGAACAAATGGTAGAAGCAAAACTCTATGGAAGAATTAAGCTTGGGAGGAAGGTGATGTAATGGAATGACCTAACATCCCTTCATAGATGAAAGGAACTATAGATCTATTGACCCTCTCACGTGACTGAGAGAGAAGGAAAAAGACAGGAAAAAATAAGATAAAATGTCGAGTAACACTTATTTCACATGTATTCCCTTGTGAATAAAACCCTTTGCCTTTCACCACTAACCCCGTGTTTGCTGTATTCTTATTTAAAGTAAGATATAACACAGAAATACACACTCATATATATATATATATATATATATATATATATATGTATATGTATATATATGTATATGTATATATATATATATATATATATATATACACTGTAATTACATGTATACAGGGCGGAGTAGGAAAGATATTCGAGGACAAAAAGTAGATTTTCTTAAGGTAATATAGACGCTACTTCATACGATAAAATGATCAGTTTAAGAAGAACGTATATAAAACGCAGATATTTGAATCAATGAAATATTTATATAATAAATTGAGGGATTGAAAATAATGTAGGTCACTGTGCATCTTCCAGGATTTGGTGTACAAAGTGTTCCTTTCATTTTTCTATCGAGTGTTCATATTTATCTGTGGTTTATGTAAACATTAATTCCTCCATTGCTGTAATATATCGTAGTCATTTGTTAAGTCTATTGTTATTGTATAGCATATTATTAAATATATAATACAAATGCTTAATTGTTATCAAAGTAACATTAATATATACATTAAAAATATTTCTTTCTTCGATCACTAATGTTTTCATTCACTAGTGCATATATATATATATATATATATATATATATATATATATATATATATATATACGCCACAGCTCAAAAGAGACATGGAAGCAAACAAAACGGATGCCATGCACGTTTTGCCATTATTTGAACTCATCACTTATACACATACGAAGTCAGAATTACAAGCCCGAACCGACTTACACAGAGCAAAATACATTTTCCTACACACATTAAGCAAACCGCCGCGAAATCCTACTATGGAGTAAATATATATAATCTCGAAAAGGGGACGTTTCAAGTCAACGACGAGAAGCAAAGCGGCAGTCTCACAAATCGGAATTTTACAGTTGCTAGGACAAGGCCATCCAACATTCTATCAAAAAGAGCAAATTGTAACAGCATTTAAGATACAATTATTTCCACAGCAAAACAACGCCGAATCTCGAAAGAGCAACGGAATCCAACACACCGGAACCAAGATTCGATTCTCGTTGAGATCAACCAAAACACATTGAAGTTCAACTATGTAATGAACCTACCAAGTTTAAACATCACAATCTGCGTATATATATATAAATATATATATATATATATATATATATATATATATATATATATATATATATATATATATATACGCAGAGTGTGATAATAAATTCACAAGAACACTGCTGCTGATCTTTAATGGCATCTATAATTTATATAAAAGTTGATTTAACCTATGTTCTATTGTTCTATGTTAATTAAGTCAGAGATAGCTTACTGGCCGGGTAAAATTCCTCTTTTTCACAATTTTCAGTGTGCGTAAAAAGTCTCAAATTCATTGTAATAGTTTTATGAAGGAAATCCATGCCGGCCGAAGGCAAATGCCGTTCATACATTTTAGGAAATCATGAACGACAGTGTTCATATTCTCAGTTTCGTTGGCTACTTTTTTTAACGAAAGTTCGCTGATTGTAAAATAGTTAATTTCCGTGAATGTGTTATGTTCATTACACCAAAAGCAACAGAAAGCATGTGCTAACCATTATAAATTTATTTTTAAAATCTATTTCATAATAATGTATACGGACAAAATATTAAAATATACCATATGCAACCTAGCACACCGGATACTTCAGATAATATATATAAATATAAATATATATATATATATATATATATATATATATATATATATATATATATATATATATATATATATAACTTCGTAAATTATATATAATCAATGGGTTTTCATTGTTTTATCTTTCTCTTACACGCTCTCTGCCTTTCTCTTCTTCCTTCTCTCTCTCTCTCTGTAATATATATATATATATATATATATATATATATATATATATATATATATATATATATATATATATCTTATTCACTTTTGAATCTACGTAACTTACAATTTGTAAAATAGAATATTAGAACTTAATTTTAAAAATTCTCACGTCTATTCTGAATGTTTCCAAATAGAATGTATATTCCAAATTATTTGTGTGCTTGTAATTGCAATGTGTTTAGTGTAGGCAATGTGATATGTAAACGGCATAATGTTATATCATTTGGGTTTACAGTGATTTGATAAGCGGTTATTAGGCTGAAATATTACAACGTTTTCTTAATTTCAATTTTTATTTTTAAGCGCCATACATATATGTTGGAGATTTTAAGTAATTGCTACAACAAACACCAAGAGAATTCAACACGAGATGTTAAATCGATATGTCTAACAGAACCATATCTAATACTTATTTGTATGGAAAAAAAATGGATACCACGAGAATTATAATAGAATTCATTCACAAATATAGTTTTTGTCATAGCAAGCATACATTTCGACTTGGCACCAACATACTTCCATAGCAAGATAACTTTCTTGTGGAACTTATTTATTTTACTACATTGAAATAGAAGTTGCCGTTGCATTATATACACTACACAACCCCACTAGGGCTGTCATTTTAGGTGACACCAGTTTGGCCTATTCTGTCCGTCTTGAGTAGCACAATATTTTTCTATATTTTGATGGATTCAATTTCATACTCAGAAATATAAGAATAAAGTTTTGCAAATTGTATAACCTCTTCAGGAAGTTATTTGTGTTAGAAGTGCAGTAGTTTGCAATGTCAAATTGAAAGAAAGAACATGTTTGTTTATTATCTATGTTTGAGAACAACTTAATCGTATCCGTTGCATTTATCCATACCTTAAGTTTGTATGTCTATATAATTTGTGGGTAAACTCTATCAAGAGTACTTTTGCCGATCCTACCAATTTTATGTTTTTTCGAGTCAATAAGTCTAGTTATCGGTTTGTTAATAAGTCTAGTTTATGATCTTTTAGGCGTATATAGGCTTTTTATTACTTATTTTACTTATTCTCTTTCTAATATCGTGTTTGCCTGTTCTTGTTTTACGATCTCTATTTATTTTCTAAACTATGGCTAAGGTTGACTTGTTATAGTATTTAGTGATGTTTCCCTTAATTAATTTATATTCTTTTCTTTTGGTAAGATAGTAAAAAAGCGCATTTGCCTGTATTTATAAAAGATGTAACCCGAATCATTGATAATGTTAATATTAAAATGTAGCCGTTTCTGTAAGTAGTTTTTTTTGTGGAAATTGGGCTGGTTTATTATATCGAGGAAGCCATTTTTGAAGGCATCTAATTGGTCCATGTGGGATGTATAACATTTTTTTAATCTAATGAAATGTTTGTTTTATTGTTAGGGGAGTAATCCATGCCCTCGGTCTTCATAATTAGGATAAGTAGATCATTTCGTCATTAGGATAAGTAGATCATTTCGGTATCTAGTAGTTCGAATATTCTTTAGTAACGTCTTTAAATTAATCCATTCCATGGTTGCCGGTGGGAAACCAACGTAGAAATTGCTCAGAAGGAAAGGAGTTTTAATAAAGCCAGGCTTTAGATATTCAAATCTTAGAACCAATGGGCTCAACGAACGTGTTAGATAGTGCTCGATAACAAGATCAACATATTTTTTAATATCTACTTGATTGTAAGCAGTATAAATTAGTAGCGACAAACAGCAATCTCTTTCAGTCAATGAGACTTTGTCGGGCGACCCTGGGCAATTCGATACTATAATGAAAAAGATCAAGTAAGCCCTTCAAAAATGGACTATAAGAGTTGCAATTTCTAAAAAAAAACAGAATGAAAATTGAGATGTAGTATTTCAACTATTTTGTAAAAATCTTCGAATATTATTTACATCGACAGCTGGATGAGTAAACAGCATAGATATGAAATTATTATCTTTTACTTCCACAAACATTTTTACATGAGAGCCTTTAAAGACGGTGACTATAAAAATACACAACTACAATATATTGAACAAGTGCCCTCTAATCGTATGCACAACATTTAGATTAATTAAGATTAAGGTTTAGATCATCTTTAAATACAGTTCTAAACCCTAACCTACGCAAGTACTACCAAATTAAGCTATAGTTGTAGTGATAATTTAGAAAATATAATTAAATCATACTAACAAAAATATTAAATGGTATTTATATAAGTGCGCCTAAAATAACTAAATCATGAAATTTTAGGAGAAAATCTGAATGCCCCGATGAATGGAAACTGCGTAAAAACCCAACTTCTTTACAAAGCTACGTATTTGACTAAAGTAAACCTCGATAACAAAAAATATATTGGCATAGCAAGTAACATATTCTAACTCGGTGATAAAACTCGACTAAACACAAGGCAATAAATAACGATAACACAAAAGTAAAAAAGAAAATGTATACAATATTTGCATAGAGTCCATTGGTATAGTCATGGGGAGACTGTCCCTGGAGAGTCGGCTTGGTAGTCGGCGACTCTCGATGTCGTTGTCTCTCTGTCTCTCGTTGGATCTCTCATTGGTCTCTTCCGTCTTTATATTCATATACTTGACGTATGCTAATTAGGTGTACCCTATCACAGCACCCTCCCAAGCCTTTGAATCCCTTTCAGATTTCAAAATGGCTTCATATTTGGGATGACGATTATGGAGTGTTTTCGTCGTATGTTCGATTTGTATTCTTTATATGAATATGCCCATCAACGTAATTTTTAGTATCGTTTACGAGTTGGAATTGCGTCTAATGCGTCCATGAACTTTCGGTTCTTACAGGATCTGCTTTATTCCAAATCATTTTAGTTGTGGTTCAACTTGAAACCTTTTCTAATTAATTCTATGGAACATCCATCATCATCCGGTACACTATCTTCATGCTCTTGTATGTAACATTTTTCGGCTGGTTCTGGTGGCTTCTTATGAGTATTTTCCGGCCATTTAATTGTGTAAATCAGGTCACCGATTCTCTTATCTACTAAGCCTTGCTCCCAGAACGCACTATTGTTTTGTAGCACTTAGAAAATACCTTCCTACCGGAGATCCATCTTTTTCTAAATGTATGTCTAGTATTCTTTCCTAAATTCTGTTTCGACAAGATTTTTCAAATTTTCTGGCGAACAATAGTTTAGTTGTTGACAAGTTAGTAGAGTGTTCCTCAGTTCGGCGTAATCTTGTACACTTGTAGGAATAGGTAAAGCGCCTTGTCCATTGGAACTCATTAGGCATTTTTCCAGATCGCGCTTAAAGGTGTCTACAAATCCTTCCGCGAGCCCCTTATACCTCGGATTATACGCCGGCTTTCTTATGTGATTAAGTTGGTATAACTCCTAAAACTTTTCAGAAGTGAATTCCGTCCCATTGGTACGCAAAATACACTCTGGTTCACCGAACCGAGAAAACAGTTCATGTAGAAAGGTTGTTTTATTATATTGGTTTTAGGCTTCTATCAGCCTACCTCTTTTGACCATTTAAAATATTATCTATCAGTATTATGTAGTAATATTCGTCTAATGGACCAGTGGAATCGATGTGTAATTGTTTCCACGGATGATCCGTCCTGGGTCATAAATTTGTACCATGTTTGTGATATCCACATCTATGATTTCCCAATATACAACGCTCCGAATTAAGCTTTTTGTTCTATTGATTATTATTGGTGAATCATGTGAATGTTCCGCAGTATGCGTTACTACAACTGTTTTAGAACTACTATTCTCTCACTATATAATAACACCCCGTCACATTTTGAATATATCCTCTGCACTTTATGATCATTTGTTACAATTTTGTTTTTTTATGTCTTATATAAAATCATGTTCATCTTCCTTTTAGCCTAACTGGCACAATAGTTTTATTATGCTTTTCACGACACAATCTTTTCAGGTAGTTGCAATAATCGGTTCGTCGAATTTTTCTTCTTGAATCGGTACAAGTCGTAATAAATTGTCTGCATGACTTATATTTTTAGATGATAGCTGCTTCATGTACAAGTTATAATTGAGAAGAACGGTACCCAATCTCAACAACAGATTTGCTATATAAACGGGTAAAACTTTCTTCGACACAAAGATGTATGATCCGTTTCTAGCATAAAGTGCCTACTGTAGATGTATGTATACACTTTCGTTTTGGTGCAAATGATACTCCGATCCTCTTTTTCAATCTGTGAATAACTTTTCTCTGCTTAACTAGTGTTCTAGAAGCATGCGCTATCTGTTTCCTTGAACCAACTGGAATTATTTGTTTCATACACGCTCCTACACTGTATGAACTGTCGTCACTTGCCACTACAATATCCAGTTTGGGGTGGTAATCTGTTAAAGGGAATTTTGATGTAAGCATTTTCTTGATTTCCTCAAAGGGTTTTTGACGCTCTACTGCCCATTTTTGTTCCTCGCCTTATTTAAAAAGTTGATTCCACGGAGCTCTTAGATTGTGCATTTCGTTAATGAACGCTTGATATTAATTAGCGAGTTCGAGAAACCTTTGTAGCTTCGTCATATTAGTTGGCGCTGGCATATTTCGAATTGCAATGGACTTGTTCGAATCTGGAACTATGCCATTTTTATTCATTATGTGTCCTAAATATTTCACTTTCTCCAAAGCAAATTCGCACTTTCACTCCTTTAGGTTAAACCCTAAGTCCGCATATTTTTGAATACTTGAATGAGATGCTCTAAATGTTTGTCGACTGTTACGCTCCTTACTCTGATACCGTTAAAGTAATCGTACGCAAAGTCCAAATCATTCAACATGATATCCATAGCTTGTTGAAAAATCGCAGGTGCCACTATCAACACGTAACTTTAGGCTTCAATTTTAATCACCCTCTATCGGTCTTTATCTCTAGTAACTTTGACCATTCCTATTCGATGGGAATTTAAATATAGGCGTCCGATAAGTCGATGTTTTAAAATATATACCCGCAATTTAACTTGTTAAAAGTCTCTACTTGACTCGGAAACGGGTAATGGTGATGCTAAATCACTGAGTTCAAACCGTTGAAAAGTTAGCGCAGAATCTGATTTGAGTTGGTTTCTTTTTGATGCACGAAATAAGGTCAGCCTATACATTAGTTTCTACTTTCGACATAATTCCCATTTTTCCAATCTATCAAGTTATACGTATAAATTTTCTACTCCTAAAAAAGGAACGTTTGAAAAATGGTATAGTATTTTCCTTGAGTTCAAATGTAGCTTTAAACATGCTACATCTTCCAAGACCATGTGGGAGCATTTCCGGATTTTTTCTTTAATTTTTCTTAAATGTCTTGTCTTGTTTGTGTGATGCTTTCTATTTTTCTGCAGACCGAGTTTTAAGGTGTACCTTACAAATCGAATCTTTCAATGAAACACTGAGGCAACAGGTTTTCTCAATTTTTCAGACGATCCAGTTTAGCTTCATGGGAAGTTAATTTTCTTGCAACTTACCGTACGAGCGAGTTTCGTTGACTTCATAATCGCATGATTATTTAAAGATGCCCATGTTTTATAGTTTATTATTGTCAGATCTCATACTGAATCAAGCGGAAATTTGATATTTTTCTAAATATTTCAGTTATCAAATATTTCCTATAATCTTTAGTTTTATATTCGAAATTGTTTGTCTAATTTGACTATTGATTTTTTTGGTCTTACAACACATACTCTTGTGTGTAAATTCTTATTCGATATGGAAAATTTACCTCCCAGTGTCTTTCCTTGCAATGTCTCCAATTATATGGTGGCACATTTTCTTCATGCTCATTTTTTTTATTTAATTTTTCTTGGTTGTTTTTTAAGATCCACCGATTTTTACCACGATTTCTGGCTGATGGGTATTTGGATTGTTGTTTTTTTATTTTTTTATATACAGGCAATGCCAGCTTCTTCGACTCTCCATGACTCTTTATTAAACTTCAAGTCCGCTGGCAATCCTCTGCTAATATCTACAACGTAAGGTGCTGTTCAGATTCGAGTTTAGACAAAACTCTACGTCTTAGTTCGGAAGTCTTCCTTGATACTAGTCTTTGAGTAAACATTAACTACTTGAATCCTTAATCGTAATCTCTGCCAATTTTAAGTTGTCACAATATCTATTTACTATGGATGCATTTGTTAAGTGATCCTGATCATCGGAACTAGAGACATTCATGCACAACCATCACATATGCCAACGCAACGTGTTTGGTCCAAACAGTTCCTTTAGCAAATAACCCGTTTCGGAGAAATTCAACGCATTTGTTTTCCTCGTTAAAATAAAATATACAAATTGCTATGTTCCAATGTAGCTAGTTTTCTTTGAAATGGATTAATATTTCTAGAGTTGTACCAGCTTTCACAGTCTTTGTTGAAAATATTCTCCTCACGTTGTTAATACGCTTCAAATGGTTTCTCTTCGTCTGGTACGTAGTTGAATATTTTCAGCGAATTAAATAGTGTTATTATATTCTACATTTGGTTTGTTGCTGTTTAAGTTTTTCAGGGTTAACCTTTGAATTTCTATATTCTTGTTCCGCATTTCGTCGAGCTTGACATTGCTTCGTTGTGCAATTAGGTGTTAACTTCCCTTTGCTCTTTTAAAATTTTAAAATATTTCTCGTTCTCTGATTCCAGGCGTGCGACACGTTCTTAGTGTTTTTATAGTCCTTCAGTTTTATTTTCTTGATATTTAGCTGTCTTTCATTTTGTTTTTGCAACAATAAAGTAATATTTTCATTTTGGATGCCTGATATTTTGCTGCGTTTTCAGTCGTTTCCTTATTACTAAGGACAACTGTTCATTCTTACTTTCCTGCTGTGATCCAAATCATTAGGTTATGACGTTGGAGTACTCTTCTATGTTTAAGAAAATAATGTATATGCAACATTGTATGTAATTTATTGTGTGCAACCGACGAATACTATATAAGTTGGACAAAATATATTGCTTTTGACATCCGAAAGCCCGTAATAATCTTTTATATTTTGTGAAGAGAATCTGTTGGTTATTTATTTTACTCGCTCCAAATATTAATTACTTCACTTGCAACACAAAAATGGAGTTTTTATAACTTCTTTTCAGAAAGTGTTCATTATTTGTTCTTTATTTTTCACTGTATTCTGTTCGTGTATTGTTACGACAATACTTCCGATCTTTTATTTTATCAGTGGTAAACTCGTCTCTATAGAATTGAACTAACAAACAAAAATAATTTTGTAAATGTTCGGCATATTTTCAAAGTTGACACGGTGTATTTGTCCGTACATTGATTCCATGTATGTTTCAGTAGTCAGATCAGTTTGAAGGTGTATTGTTGCAGATAACATTTTAATTGAAAGTCAAGGTTGTTCGTGTAACGGCATATTTTATTTTCTGAATAAAAATATCTTAATGTGTAGTCATCCTTTAATGACTTTTAAATATAACAAATTTCTGATTATTTAGTCAATAACTTTAGATTGGATTTTCAGCATTCGTCATATTACTCTTACGCATTTGTTTAGGTAGCGGTTCTCATTAATACTTTTTCTTTCCCTGGGTTCTTCACTAACTCGTCCCATTGCTGAAGGCTCTTAATTATTAGTTTTTCTTCGTAAACTTCTTTCGTACGTCGTCGCTATTGATTAATCTCGACTGAACACATGAAAATAAATAACTACAACACAGAAGTAAAATAGAACAGATATGTTGAGAGCAAGTAAATATATATAAAATTTACATAATATCCGTTGGTATTGTCATGGAGAGACCGGCCCCAGAGAATGGGTAGTCATCGACTCTCGATATCTGTGTCTCTCTGAGGTATTTCACTGGGTCTCTCGCGTCTTTACGGTACATATAATATTTATAGGGTTGACACTTCACATATGCTACTTATACGGATACTACCACAACAGAACAATATAGAGTGCACAAATTCCCCCTCGAAAATCAAGACAATCCATTCAGAACACCACTATCTAAATAATTTTTAAATTAGTTTTACATGCAAGATAACGTAATATAATTACGAATATCCCTAGACGAACAAATACATATTCGTCTATAAAATTCACTTTGCTTAATATGCCTGAATAGAAAACTATATATTACAACATTTAAAGATAGAGATATACTCCTTAATAAAAAGAACACGAAAACACTATCAATTGAAAACACTATTTAGTAACCAAAATTCAATCGAAGGATTAAGAATTTGCTTGAATATATATACAGTTTATAAACTTACATTGATTTATTAAACTTACGTTGATTCTCTTAATGTTTATGTACTGTAAAACATTAAGCTTCGAATGGTTAAATGGCACTTGCCTTCTGCTACCCATATACGTCTTTACCTCTTTTACCCATTGCAGGATTTACATATTTTTAATATTTTACCCCGTATAGACATATATATATATATATATATATATATATATATATATATATATACATATATATATATATATATATATATATATATATATATATATATATATATATATGATTGTTGAACTGGATTAAATCCAACGATATGAAATAAAATGGAGGTGGAAGGACCTGGATACTCAACGTTTCGCCCGATTTATGCGGGCTTCTTCAATATATATATATATATATATATATATATATATATATATATATATATATATATATATATATATAACTATGGAACTATGGATGTTTATTTAAGCGATTTATTCAGTACTATTTTATATGTTTAATATATGTTTCCTATGAAGTCTGTAAACATTATTTGTAAACACATGCATATATATGTATGTATGTATGTATGTATGTATGTCTATCTCTCTATATATATATATATATATTTCATCTATATTTTCATATGCATATTTCTATACCTATATCTCTTATAAACATAGTATAATTTACTGCATTTTATATATGTAAATCTCCCAGTATATAAGTTCTGTACTTTTCGCCCCCTTTAGTTTATGTCTCAATATTTATATAAATTCTTGTAAGTGTGTATGTAGAATTGGAAGGAGGACATATTTTAGATGAAATAAGGTTTGCTAATCATCAAAACTGATGCAGTTAATGATTCTATTGTGTTTTAGTTATCCTCTTATTTTAATCTGTCTGTATGCATATATGGGTATGTGGAATGTGTATGCGCGGGTATATTTATTTAAATGTCTATTAAATATATACATGCGTATATATGTAGTATACCATTATTGTTCTGGTATGATACATATCTCCGACTCTTGCATTGTCAAACGAAACCCAGAAACACCTCACTATACATATATACATAAACTAAAAAAATATGATATAAATATTAATTTTATAATAGTTATATAATCTACATATGCTTTCATCTAATACGTACAAATTAACGAGGTGATTTCTTCGTTTTTTATAGCGTCGCATTTTCGGCTAACAAACTATCATTGACTAACACAGATTACTGTTTGTAGCGACTAAATGTAACTGTTTACCTTTGAATAAATATTATAAATATTATATATATATAATAACTGATCTTATTTTTAATGTGATGTTTTACAAATGTTGTTTAAAATTAATATTCCCATGTATCGAACCGATTCTTCGATTCAGTAACTAAAAGGTTATCGAATATTTAGTTTCAATTCTAATGGTCTACATTTGAATGTATTGAAAGCATTTTTACAAACATATAAGTTATAAATATAACCATAGGTATAACTTGAAAAAAAACTGAATATAGAAAAATGATGAAAAACAAGTATAATATAAAATAAAATTAAGATGATGTACGAAACTGTTTCTTAAATTCATTTTAAAAATAATAATAATTATCATTATCGTCTAAGATACAAAATAACGAATTTCTACAAACACAATATGAATAGTATCTGTATAACTACAATAACGTATGTGTTGTTTATTATAACTATGTAAATAGTTCAAATAATGTTTTGTCTTGATAGTTTATTAATTTATTTGCTAAGTAAGACACTAAAAATGCAGCAATTTAGTTTTCGACTAGAAATACCAAATTTAAAATCATTTGACTTATCTGCAGTAGTTTTAATAAACAATTAATATCATCAGAAAAATCAGGATTGGCAAAATGATATTCAAATGCAGTCAGTAAATTTTGATGATTAACACATAAATTGAAAATTAAAATTTAAAAGAAAACATACTTTTTAAGGTTTATTAAACGCCAAAATGAATAGATCATGATCATATATCAAAATAGGTCCAGTCTGATTGTGGAAATTTTAAGTATTAAATACTTCACATGAGTGTTATATTTCAAATTTGTATTATATATAATAATATATATTATTATATAATATAAAACGTATGCGTCTCTGCTATTTATTAAGATTACCTTTTGTCTAACGTATGGTCTTACGCTTAACTAACAAACTCCCCCTTCGATAGAGTTGCTTACTTATGCCAAGAGAAGGGTAATTTCATTTGTAATCCCCTCATAACTTTTCGACGAATGCTGACAAAGTTTCATGAGCAATTTATATACGGTGATTGTAATTTCATCTAGGGAGATTATGTTAATTTTTACTCCTAAACTTTCTTTCAAATCTTCCATCTTAAAGGAAGTACATTAATAATACTTCCGTATATTTATTCAATATTCATCGATAGTATATCCATGAAAATACATAAGTTCATATCAGCATCTATCTTGTCATATACTTCATCTTTTACTTGTTTGAGTATTCAGTGAGATATAACACAACTAATTATTAAACTCAAATATATGCAGCTGTATATACAGTTGAAATTCGGTCCAAGTTGATGCATATAATTTTCGCTTAAATTTGAATAACTGTTAATGTTTATTTTAATAGTATATGAGAAAATATATACACTTAAATACATATGCGATGTGCTATTGTTGGAATCTAAAGTCATGATAAATATGTGTGTGCTGTGTCCATTTATTTATTATTCTAAATCTATATTTTTATGGCGAATGTCCCGATATAGACATTTCCATGGTGTGTTATAGGCTCTCTGACTCGTGCTTACAAATGCAACGTAAAGTAATAGTTGCGTGTACTTGAAATCTATCGTGGCCAGTTATATTCAAGTAGGAAACTGTGCAAACAGAGGGATCAATATAAATCCATAAACTATACAACACGCTACACATTTATATTAAAAAGAGAACATTCAGTCGGTAAATCAATCGGCATGTATAGAAATATTTTATAATAAAACAGAAATTAAAATATGGCATAATGTAATTTACTACAGGTTTGGAAAACCCAAACAGCTTTAAAATGCTTGCATGAAGTGAAATATATGAAATACATTTTTTTTTCAGAGAAAAACATTTCTCAAAACTAGGATAAGGATATTGTTAAGATAAATTTCCTTTTTATGGTTAAGATATTGTTAGGGCTCTGATCAGTTATAGAAATTTACTATTTGTTTTATTTATTTTTAGAATTGTGGGCATTGTTGCTATCCTGTCTAGTTCAAACAGAACTTCTCAATTATGTTAACCATATACAAGCTCAGTTGGTTATAATACACTACATTTTTAAATGAGACCTTGAACTCTTCTGTGATATCATCCCGTCGGAGTTGAGAAAAATATTTGTTTTATTTCAATAATGTTCTTGAATTATAGATTAAAAAATTGGCTTCGTATCATACGAGCAAGTGTCATATACTTAGACATTAATTCTTCATTTACTTTTAATTATATACATATCATCTTTTATATATTGGGTGACCAAAATAGTGAATATTAATGCATTTTAAATGTTTTCTATTTTCACCTTCGCATATTTGTGCTCTTTCCAAAAATATAATTCGTGACATATTGCAGAATCTCTAGATTGATGTTTAGCTCCCTTTCTTCGTTTCTGATGATTTGCATAAATACTTGAAGGGTTTCGGATTGTAACATGGACTCTTTTTAAAGATATTGCCAAATGTTGTTCAGTGCTATGCTCATCCATAAGTAATTACCAAAGTAGTATCTGTAAAATATTTGAAATAAAGAAACAAATAATCACTAATAGTAAAATGACAAAGATAGTAAAACCCTTCGGGTCCTTTTTTGAACAATGCTATTACTTCGATAAACACGACTCAAATCATGAGCAAATACATTGTTAACATTGTCATTTACCATAATTATAATCATAGTCATTCATCAAGTGTTTACACGGTGCATTATTATCACATTGCCCGTATGATTGTACTTATGCCGTATATAGTCATCATGCACCGGAGTATAGTTAGTAGAGTAAAAAAATTGGGGGGGGACAGAAAGACAAAATAAGAGTAATCTAATATCACAAGGAACAGTGTAAAAATTGCCGTGCAGATCGGCTTTATATAACAGAAAAGCTAAGGTTACATAGCGTCAGTTTACTTACTTAGAAATGTGATATGGTGAGTGCATCATGTACAATGCGTTTTTGGTCTCCACATATGTTACGATATTGTTTTGTCCATTAAAGGAAAATGGTTTGGTTTGCTTATGTACTTGGCTTCTTGACATTATCATCTTGTAACACGGAGCCAAAGAGAACTTACATTTATATAATGTTTATTGTAATTGTTTGCTTATATTACTTAGACTCACTTCAATAGCGTTTGCAAGAGCATATTTTTACATTCATTCAACTATCTATAATGACAAATATTATACTGCATTTTACTCATACTCGATCCGGTATCGCTATGAACCTCTTACAGCTACATACCAAGAAAGCAGAACTATCAAACCGGACCGGTTGATATATGTAAATAAGAAGTAAGTAGCGACTTTACTGAACATTAGGTGGTTGCTTAAACCCGATGTGAAAGATTATACGAAGTTTGAACATCTTATATACATAACCAGATATTAACAACTTAAGACGAACTTCATCATTAAACTGATTTTACATGAATCCCCGCTAATAAGGTCTGTTTCGGTAAGCAAAGTGCTAGAAAAATAGAAATAATTGCACTAACAATATTTCAACGCTGAATAGATTCAGGTAACTGAAAAAAACGGATAATTACCTGCTATCAGATAGAAAGCCCTACCTGAATGAAATTCACTATAATGTAATATTTTACAACATAGAGAAGTAACCGAATAGTTTGCATGTTTTTTGCTATATTTAATACTAGAAGCACCGATTAACCGGCGTTGCTCGATTGAAGCCTCCGCCATCCTGCATAAAAGTTAAACTATGGTTGTTAATAACTAGCAGATTCTGTCCGAATCTGAAAAAAAGCAAATAAGTGAATGTGTAAATACGTATGGAATAGTAAATTAAGAAAAACTGGTCCATTAGAATGAGACTAGAAAGTACAAACAGATATTTAAGAATTTAGGTATTCTCACTGACTATTACCTGTTTTGATTGAAAGAAACTCCCCATGTTAGAACGGCTTTCGGAATAGACACAACCAAACTCCCCTTTGTATAGACACCCCCCACACATCATAAAGTAAAAAACATATATCGGAGCAAAGCAGCCCCTTTTTAGTTGGGTATGGAACATAAATAAATCCCCCAAATCTAATCGTGGAAATCGTAGACAGCATACATGCCCTTAATTATTTGGTTGATGACAATGTCGATTAGAGAGAAGTCGAGTTTTGCGTGGCGCGCACGGAAGCAAATCTAGCAGGCATGTAATTACAGTGCAGAATACATGTGTTTATGGCTCTAGTGTTTGCACAAAATATGAATGAGATATGTGTAATCAGTATAGACGAAGACTTATGAATGTGGCCATTGCCAAAAACAAATAGAAGTAGATATAATGTAAAAGTTTACCTCCACAAAAAATATGTAAACGTGTGCGCGTGTAAATGAAAAGTAACCGTCTACCGTACTTATAAATGGCAAAAAGCAGAAATCGTAACGAACAATGTCGAAGTGGGAGTAATCTATTAATTACCCACTCCTCCCCCAAAAATGTTTACGTGTACGCGTGGAAAGCAATGTACACGTCAACCTTACTTGTAAATGGCAAAAGTAAAAAAAAATAAAAATAAAATAAGCAAATGTTAACATAGACTGGTGGGTTGTGCATCTTGGCCACCTCGTCATTTTAAAATAATTTATTCAAGTAAAATTCAAGCTTCACGATATCTTTTTTTATTATGAAATGATTATGTGGAAGCACAAAATAATAATCTATCACCCTTCTCTTCCTATTATTTTAGCACAGGGAGAGAAGAGCACGAGTATCTATATATTTGTTTATTTGAGGACGACATGGTAATACCGGGAAGTTTCCATATCGAATAACCCTGGCCAAATCACTGTAAAAGAAATCGTCCAGGTCCATCAAACTTAAACATCGAATTGGAAACCTCTGCATAAAATAAAACGAACATTATTTCTATCATGCCCTCTGTTATTATTTTAGTAAGAACGAATTATTAATTTGATATCTTTTATACTGAAATGAACTAAAACAATTATTTTTCCAGGCTTACCTGAAAACAACTCGTTGTAAATGTAAGAAATAAATAGAACAACACTATGATTAAAATAACGAGACAAATGACAAAATAAACAAGAATTATGGGATCTTGTCCCGGAAAAAATGCATTGAAAATCTCCCAATAATTTCAATCTTGTTAATTAACTGAGAATTTGCTAAGAATTTTAAAACCGTTAATTTTTGGAATAGTTTAATGGCTATAGCGATTTCGTTTATGTTTTGTAAACAATACATTTTTAATCGGTACTCCTCATAAATTTAAACTGTCGAATAGAAAGCCATGGCTTTTCAAGGCTTAGAAATTTTCTATGATAAAAATGAACTTCGTTTGATTTTGTTATCAAATTTCTGATTCAATGTTTAAGTATTATGGACGCGGACAATCATGTTTATCGATTATTTGGCTATGGTAATCCTAAAAGAAATGAGAATTAGCTACAAATATTAAAACCGTGAATCTTTATTCGAAAGTTTAAAGGCGTTTCCATAGTTGGTTTCTTTTGTTTAAACAGAGCAATTTTAATTGTTTGTTAGTAGTTTACAAGCATATACGAAAAAGGCGGTGTGTCTATATGGATTATTTCTTAGCACAATGTTGTTCCATGAAATAAGGCTGTCCATAGTCATCTGTCCATACATGAAATATTAATAGGTTTTTTCTTCTTTTTATATAGATTCCTGCGGATAGCGACATAGGTGTAGATAATCGATGTAGGAAAATCGAACCGTATGTATAAAAATGTTTCCTAGGTAGGTCTCTGGCATTAAATGAGTTTAGGAATATGTAAATTCTGTTTCTGAATTATTAATTTGTAGTTCTGAAGGGTGTAAATGCACTGTACTAAAAATGAAGAATCGAACACGTTGGCAACGTGTAGCAGTTGTAGGACTAAATATATAGAGAGAAAGGTAGGGATGTCTTCCTCTTATAATGTTGCCATCGTGATGGTTGTTCCCCCGGATAAAACCTAACATTTTAATATATTGTATACATTTACTGAATGTGTATGTAATGGCGTGCAAACGTTACATAAAATGGTGTGTAACAGTTTAGAGATTACAAATTTGTATATATTCTCTGTAAATGAGAGGGAATTTCGGCAATAAAAATATTATATAAAAGATTAGGTAGGGTCATAAAATAAAATGTATAAATTCTAATTTGTAAAAATGTTTATAACGATTCGACCTCTTAATTGCATAGCAATGCCACAACTTTAAACAGTTCTTTGGATATTTTTAAAAACAGATTTATACAAGCGTGTATTTTGGTTCCAGACATGTTAAAACGAAAATACCATTACCTCCACCAGCATTTTAAGGACAACGGATACTCTTAATAAGGGTAGCTGCATATTTAATGTTGTACCATTATTTGCGGACTCCTCGCCACACTTCAACTGAGTAGACACTATTTTATTCAGTCTAGAAGGACCAAAAAAATTCCAAGTAAAAACATAGCATATACAGCAGTTCATATCCGAGAATGGTCACCAATTTTGTACTGACCAGGTTCAGCGCCGAGCGAACAAGTGGTTATATACTAAATGGCCTCACCAATTTTAATTAATCGTGTATTATATATGCTTGCACAATATGTATTACAATTTATATATTTATATATATATATATATATATATACATATATTAATTGAAACTCATAATGCGCAACTATATTTAATTTATATATATATATATATATATATATATATATATATATATATATATACATATATATATTTATATATATAGTGGCTTTCAGGCCGTCTTTGTTTTCTATGCAATCTGAGTTGCACCAAAGGCATGATATCAAGCTATCAGACTTTGTCTATGAAAAACAGTTACTGCAAGTAATTAATCAGTGATTTTATGACTGTAACGGCAGCATATTATTTTCATCGATTTGACTCTTGAGTATATACCCGTATAGATCTCATACATTTTTATATACATGGGTGTCGTTCTCGGTTGAATCAATGTTTCTAACTGTGTCAGATATATACCCGAGGAACAAAATAATGAAAAGCATAGTATGTTGTTACAGCCCTAGTTATTATATACACAATAAAATGGCATGCATATGAAAACAGTTAAACTGACATTACTACAATCTATGCGAGAGAAACTTAAAAGGAAGTTATAGATTAATTTGTAAACCTGTTAAATTCAAATTAATAGCTGCCCAGATTAAAGTAAAACATTTAATCTGCCTTATTTAATCTTGTAAAGCGGTTACATTTTCCATTCTCCCTAATTTCATTGAATGTAACAAATCCATCAGTTTATTATAATCACGTGTATTATATTCTGAGATACTGATGTAAACAGAAACACTTTGACATGTGTTTCTAATGTGCGCTCAGCCTAATGCGAATTGTACTACATGAATTGTGTATACGTTATATTTTTACTTATCAACCAATATATACACCAATGCATTTTATTTGTTTGACGGACCCTTACACTTTATCTAAGTATGGATAATGTTGATTTTTTGTTACGGTAGTAAAATTTAGAGCTTTATTCAGCCGTAAATTGAAATATATAATATATAAACATATTCGAGTGTTCATGGGTATATTATAAATATAGAAGAAGTGAAGAATTTGATTTTTTTTTCTTGGGATAGATCGAAAAACATATTTTAGTAATAGTAACCATATATATATATTTATATATATATATATATATATATATATATATATATATATATATACATATCTGTTTCCATATTTTAAACTATATTTCCACAGAAACTTATAGTCGCAGAGCAACACTAGGGGACTTAAATGATTGGATTTTTTAAATATTTGTTCTTTTTAAGCTTTGCCATCAAGTTGAGGTTGTTTAAATGGGGACAGAATTCGGTCGAAATTAGTAAAAAAAATCATAATACATTTTGTACAATCATCTTAGTTTATTTAAAATTCTTAATTTTTAACCAGTTAATATGCTTGTCATGTTGGTCCAGTTGTAACATAAACAGCTTGAATACTGAAGTTCCAATGTCGATTCTCCCTGATGGCATCCCGAATCACGACTTTATAATAATATATACGTAATCTTGACAAATAAATATACCATATTTAAGTGGATTTTCTGACTAAGCAAAGTCGAGCGCCGTCCCCCTGCAATTCTGATACATACAACTCAAAATGTATGTTTTTTTACTCTCTGTCTCCATATTTTAACTTTATCTCTCCGAAACTACAACTCACAGGGCGTTATAGGATTGGATTTTCAAGGATCCGTACTTTTATGGGTCTTAATATCTGTTGTTTTTTCATTTATTGTGCAATTTTCAGACCTTTTTTAATTACTGTTATTGTTGAATAATTCTTGCAGATATTTTGCTTAGTGAGTAGAATCAATTTTGGCCGGATATTGCGGAAGCCAGCTGGAAACCTCAGAAGAGAAAAAATATAATTCTGCATAAACGGAATTGACCAAACCACAGAAGTTTCAAACGAACATTGACGAATTTATAAAAAATATATCGAAACTTTATACACACAAGTGAAAGAGTGTACATAATTTATTACTTACGGGAAAATAATATAACTTTCTAGATTTTCCAATTGTATATTAGAAACATGAATCACAGCAGCGAGAAGAGTTGGGGATTTCAATTTACACAACTGTCATAATGTAATAATTATTTCAAATGTTCGTAGAAAAGACGTGTACATATTGCACCTGTGAATTCGAAGTATCACAAGAGTCGAACCATTTAAATCATGTTATATATTTTATACTGTTTATAGACCAGATAATTGATGTTATTAACAAAGAAGATGCATGTCTGGTTCAAGTTAAACACATACATCACGATGAAACTTTTGCTCATCTGAAGAATAAACAAAAAACACATATTTCCTCCACAATTAATAAATCCAAACAATTTAGGTAGCAATACAGTTCAGATTATATTTTTATTGCATCGCTAAAAACACCCAACCACAACATGCTGATAGCATACTTAAAGGCTCTAGAGTATATCGTATTCTGCTTGTGTAGTTTATTCAGTACTATATTCTCCTCCCTACCAAGTGCGGTTCTGCAACATAAAAGGTCATAATTTTTTACTCTTAAGGAATTTCAGTTCGGATTAGCTTTTCCTTAAAAAATAGTATGTCTATTATAGAAACAAGGCTCCAAATATTAATTCAGAAATTAAAATTGTAATAGTGTGAGTTATCTGGAGCAATGTCGCTGAAATTAGTAGCCCAACGAGAATGCATGTTTCACCATGGTTAAAAGATAGTTCTAAAACAGTTTGTGGCATATAGATATATATATATATATATATATATATATATATATATATATATATATATATATATATATATATATATATATATATATATATATATATATATATATATATATATATATATATATATATATATATATATATATATATATATATATATATATATATATATATAGTTCGGACGATGTCAACACATCGTTAAACTCAAGATTCACGCAACAGCCGCCAATAGCGTAATTGTTAGGAGCCTTGACTGTCGTACAGACGGTCGGGTTTCAATCTTGGCTTGAGATAGTTGCCTGTCAAACCGCACTGATGAGCTCAGAAACAGTACTGCATGTAGATTACTATATATATACTCATTTATCTTTTACCATATATATTTTTATATCTGTATTCTGTATTTTTGCACGTGTCAAAATTTCTGCTTTCTACCTATATTGTAAACGTACACACAGCACCCATCCCCCCTAAACCCAATCTAAGTACTTTTACTCGCCTTTAGTATATATTTCAAAACTTTTTTACCCCTTTAATCTATATCTGTATACGTATGAATGTGTATTCTTTTGTATGCGTACTTTATGTGTGTGCCTATTTCTATTTGAATTTGTATATTTGTATATTTCTTAAAATCCTCTAAGTATTCTGATATGATTTCAAGTTCATGGTCTAAACGCAGCACACAACACAATCCACCTGCAATATATACTTAAAATAACAAAAAAATTAATGATATTATGAACTTTAAGTAATAACTAGTATAATGAATACTTCACAAAACATAAAATAATATGATAGATTTAACACCTTTTGAGCTCATTATAATGATAATACTAATAACTGCTTATTATTCATAACATGCGTATATTTTCGTTTTTACATACTCATATAGATCTGTATGGCATATTTTCTTTCCTCAAAATTACAAAACGGCCTTTATTTTTCTTGCCTGCTTAAATCAAATATGATTTAAACGGTCTCCCTATCGTAGCAAGATATTGATGAATTTACATAAAGAATAATAAAAAAATAATTTGCTCTCTTTGATTGAGCACTATCAACGACCGTTGTTGTAATTCAATTATTTTTAATTTCTGAATATCTCACTACTTTATATATATATATGTGTGTGTGTGTGTTTTTGTGTGTGTCTGTCTGTGTGTATGTGTGTGAAAAAGTGACGAAACTAATAAGCGTTAGTATGTGTTATATATTATTTTTTTACCAGAGATATTCTATATCAAGGTCCGAAGCCAATCGAGTTATAAGTAAATGAATATATGGGGTTATTGCTGTAAACGTTTATGGTGTAAATTTTGTAAAATATCATTATTCATGCGAATGGCTCAACAATAACTAGTTTGCATTAGATTTGAAGGATTAAACTGGGAGCCAGGCCAGCTTTAATGTGCTCCATATGCGAGCAACTATTTGAAACTAAATTCTGACATTTGCCTTGGGATTTATGCAACTATGAAAAGTGAAGGACATTTTTGACAGTGGCTCTAGCAATCGAGTATTTTTGTGAATATTTGGCAAGTGAGATCATAGCTCAGAAAATAAACTCACCATAAAAATAACGATAGAGCAGAGACAGGCTCGTGCCCTCTGTTCTCTGGAATAAGAGATGCAGAGAACAGAAAAGGGCATCACCTACTAGCTTGTGAAACTGGTTTTGACCTCTATCTAGAAAAGAGAGGTAGCTCTTAACAGCGTCTGTCCAAATGTGCCAGCAGTATTTTATGTAAACAGTACTTGGCAAATAGAGAATTTCATTGACAGGGAGATAATTTAATGCGTGATTACAGATTTAATGCATGTGTTCTATTTCACAGTAATGAAGGTCATCCCGGAAGCTTGTCAAGACATAATGCTTCCTCACGAAGAGCTCCATTCATTTTAATTGTGACCAGATAAGTGTCAAAGCAAGTTTTACCAAAAGAGGGAAGCTTGGTTTTAGATGCCTTAAAATAAACCAGACAAATTTTCCCCGTTGAACCACATGCTAGAGTTTAGCAGAGAGAACCAGAAAGATCTTTGCCATTGTCACGCTTGAAAATATTTGTTGTCCCGTCTGTATAAATTTCTACTAATAATAAGAATGTGATTCGGAAGATCATTGATGAAGGTAAGACAGAGTTGGGCTTACGATGGAACTGTCACGGACACCAGTATTGATATTATGAACTTCTAATGTTTTCTAATCAACGATTAATCTTATAAGGGAGTATGGATGTTATAATTTAGCGAGTAATACTGTTAATTAGATTTTTATGACATACTCTTCCAAAAGCTCGTGTTACAGCAGGAGCTAATGCTCTTCAAACAAATCTCTTGTCGAGGTATTCACTTATACTTATATTGTTATTAGATATTGTTTTGTTTTTTAATAATAATAATGATATGCTTAACTCATTTCTGGTGATTTCTTATATACTCATCAGAAATTTCGTGAGAAAATATATGCACAAGCGTTTCCGTGAGTAAATCTTTCCCATTCGAAGTAGATTTTGTCTTTAAATTTTCATTCTTTTTTGGCCAATTATGGCTAAACTAAAATTGTGTTGGAGAAAGGTTCAGGTCATTCATTGGAAAGAGGGGTCGTTGCTGCTTCTGCATCATTTATTTAATATTTTTAACCAATTTTTTGTTTATTATTTTAAAATTTCAAATCATTTCTCTTCCTTGTTTGGAAGTGTAAGGTGGGCATATTAACTTGCATGTTAGAGCGTTCGCGTGTGTTTTTAGAGTGCGAGCGCGGGTGTGTGTGAGTTTGCGTACCTGCAATAGATTTAAATAAATATCGAAAACACGGTATGGCGTCAATTATTCCAAGTTCATTTTTAACATTTTATTTATATGTGTTTCCGTGTGTTGAGTATAAAAGATTCTACGTAATTGCATATTTATTAAATTATTTCTTGTTATTGAATTATAGAATATTGGTTATATTTTCCTTATTTTTTACGGAGATACATATATGAAATCGTTTCAATAAGCTATGTCTGCTGTCTGTACTCTATGTGTTTATTTAATTTTGGTTCTAAGATATATATATTTTTTCCATTTAAATATCCGTGTTAGTCTGTTACAGCATCTAAATTATTTTTATTGGAAATACTATATTTAATTAATAAGTATCATTTTTATTTAGGTTATTTTCTTGTAAGTTTAATTTTAGTTTTCTGGGTTGTGTTTTGGTTAAATATCTATTTGCATATGTAAGAATGTTTCATTTGGATTATATTGTATGGAGTATTAAATAATTGCTGATAAAGAAAAAGGCGACATGCATGAATAAAAAATGTAATAAGAAATTAAAGACAGAGTATTATTTCCTTGAATAATATATTTAAATCCAAACTGTTTTCTTTTCATTTATGTTTAACTTAAATTGTTTAATATGTTCCATTAAAGATTAGAGAAGTGCTATGTCCTAGACTATGCCCGGTTACAATGTGACGGTTTTGGTTTATGCAGGGTGTCCCAAAAGAAGCTGACGGATGTTAAATTTGATTAACTTCCTCAATATGTCAGTTATTCGCGATTTTTCTTAAATATAGTAAGATTGCATAGTCTACTCATTCTAATTTTATTTACACAACTTAATGTAGGGAATGTTTTCACAAGGTCTAATTTTAGTTATGAAAAATTATGTTACTCAAATGTCTGCCATTTTTATTTCACACTCTTGTGCTCGTTGCAGGGCATTGTCCAGCACATCACTTAATGTTTCAGGGCTTATGTCTCTACTGTCCTCCTCTAGATTGTTTTTAAGGGTATTTATTGTGGCTAGTTTTGTGCATTAGGAGTCGGGGAATTTCTCGTGTTGAATTTTAGTCGAATTTCTCTTTGAATTTCTGATATTGATTCATTCGACCGAAAATACGACTCTGCGATAAATATCCGCTCCTCGGAAGTATAACGAGTCGAGACGACCTTGGCAGGGTTACACTAGATAATCTGACAAAATAAAAGAAAAATATAAAAAAATTAAGAAAGTTATGAATATTGTTTAACCATCAGCTTCTGTTGGGGCAACCTGTATCTTCATGGATACACATACAGACACATATTTATTTGCGAATTGTTATTAAGCTTTGTTCAATTCAAGAGTGAATTATTTTAATATTTTTTCTGTGAGATGATATACAGCAATTGTTGGTTTGGAATACTGGTATCATTCTAAAGTTCCGAAACATCTTAGAGTTTGCATCCTGTGATTTCAGTATGACTTTTATTTACGCCCACTCTATTACTAATGTTTTAGTCGCATGCTGTTCATTTTAGTTCATACACTGCGTTTATGTGTCAGTCTTCTTTTTATATTACATGTTTGTGTGGTTTGTTGATGTCATAAATTAACATACTCTTTATCGTACGTTTTAACCCCTTTTTAAGTACATTAATTGCGCCCGGGTGAGCTAAGAACATGTATTATATTCGTAGCTTTTCTTGTTTTTAATTTTTTTCTGTTCTTTTAAGTGTGCTAGTATTTTCCCTTGTGAGGTTTAATTAACTATTTTCTAGATTGGTTTAATATTATTATTAATACGCTTCTATTATATATGCCGCAAACAAAAATACATGCATTCAGCACAGGACTTTACTGTACATTCGGATACCTGCTTCCTGTGCACCCTCTCAGTAGGTGGATGCTTTTTTTACACAGTGATCACCACTTATCAAGGCCTGGAAGCCACTCAGGGATAAGGGTTATTGCAAGTACATTACGTTCGTGTGGAGATTTGATGAAGTGTTTACTTAGGGCGGCGGTTCATTAGGATTTTGTTAACATTGGACTTGAACACATCCAAGTTGTAGTCCGGTGGGAAGCAGACAGACGGAACAGAGTTCCACAGGCGTGCAGTTCTAAGACAGAAGCTTTGTTCATGGAATCCGCGTTTTGATTTAGGCACATATATAGAGTGGGGGAAATTTTTCACAGTGGATTCAGATAGACGGGTGTTTTTCATGAAAGATTGGCGAGGGGGGACTAGAGATTGGAGTTCAGACGAGCACCTGCCATGAAAATAACGATAAAACAAGGATAGGCTCGCAACGTCTTTTCTGTGGGAGAGAGATTGCAGGGTAGGGAAAAGGGCATCCCCCACTAAGTCACGAAGTCTATTTTGTACTCTGTCAGAGCAACTATTGCCAAAGGCGTTTAACATTTTTTAAAACATTTCCTAAATTGAGAACATGCAATCATGAACTTCAAAGCAAATATGTTATATCTAAGTTGACACGTATATTGTTATACATAAAAATTGAAATAATTAGACACAGAATGGTAAATATTGCCTTTGTATCACAAACGCATTTTATCAAAGATGAGTGTTTACTTTATTATCACATAATAAACTTTTAGTCGAAGTAAATCTGAACACATTGCTTTAAATTTGTATAACAGATTCAATACTTACAACTATCCACAATAAAGATACTATCATTTTTCATCATTTCCTCTTCTATAAATTTACATTGAAAAACTCATGATTAACTATATTTCTGCTGCTTTCATTTTGATCCAGGATATAGCGCGCATTACAAATAAAATAGTTTATTTTTGTTTCAAACCTATGTTTTCCTTTTGGTCTAGAGAAATAATTTAATTTCTTAAATAGAAGAAAATTACTAAATGAATCGATTTAAAACCCCAAAAAATAGATACCACACAAAAAATCATATATCAATTAATTAAATCGTTTGTATTTGTCAAGGCCAATAGTCTAGGTCATATACGCTTGAAGTCTGAAGTTTGTTGATCCATTTTTGTGAAGGATTTTTGTAATTTTTTAAAACTGTGATTCCATATATCGTAAAAACATAATAATATTATGAAAATTATAAAAGTAATCTGTTCTCAGGGCGATGCTGCATTTAAATACACGTGTTTTGGTATACTTATTGTAATAAATCCTGGCCAACACCAAGTAAAGTTTCTTAATGAAAACAGAAGATAATGTATGGGGGGATTGTCGTGTGACAGCAAAAAGTCCACATCGACGTGGGCATCCAGAATGTAATAAATTCTCTCAGGCTTAATATAATTTTAAGCCTTTATATTTATAAGTCCTGCTTTTTATTATTGCGTGAGGATATTTTTCTGTTCGCATTTCGAATTAAGATAATCGGTGAAATCGAAACGGTTAGACATGTATATGATATGAAATGCATATTTTCCTTTCTTTCTGTCCAGTTTGATTTTTATTTGATACTAACGGGGGTGTTCTGCCTTGACCGGGTTTTTGGAGGTGTATGTTGAGCAAAAAAAAAAAATAAAAAAATAATAGTAGGCTGGCACGCTCGGACAAGTAAATAAGAAGGATAAAATTAACAAACCGGAAAAGTCGAAGTTTTAAGTTAAGGCTACTCAACCGGAAAGAGAGTTTACTTTCGAAAATATCGGCGACAAAATCGACCCATCCTTGTATAAAAGTGCGGAGTTTATGTTAAATAAATTAGTGCTTCATAACGATACAAATATTTGAAAAGCCGCTGTGGAAAGGGTTAGACAGACATAACAATATAAATACAGACACACATTTAAAACGACAGGTAAGATATATATTATAGACTACCCTGGGTGTGCAGCGGTTCTCGGATGTTTGGAGGTGTGTGTTGAAATAAAGGGTTAGTAGACAGGCACGCCCGAACCTGTACAGCAAGGAAGTAAAAGAAAAAAAAGTGAAAAAACGTAACGCGTTAGCTGTTGCGCCCATAGCCAAACTGGAAGTGAGATGGTTTTCATTAAAGCCAGTCAATTGAACAGATAGAATAACATAATAATATCAGCGAAAAAAGTGACTACTCCTTGTAGAAAAATGACCAGTTAAAGATACCACAATTGGTATTTTGAGCCAGTTCTTTGAGATTTGTCCTTCGGGGTGCTCTGCTTCAAAACAATACCAATAACGGTAAAATCCGTCGCAGCTGTCAAAAGATTTAGGGCGACATACATATATACATACATACATACATACATAATAACAGAGCAAGGATTTATATTATAAACTAATCTGCGTGCCCGGCGTTTCCCGTGTTTTTGGAGGTTTGAGTTGAGCAAAACAAAAAATGTGTTAACAGGAAGGAAGGTTCGAACCAGTACAGCGAAGAGGGAACAGGACTTGAAAAAAAAAAACGTGACGTATTGGCCATTGCGTATATCGCCAAACCGGAAGCTGCGAAGGTTTAAATTAAGGGTAATTATTTTTTTTTTAAATAGAATGGACAACTTTCGAAAATATCGGCGAATAAAGCCCCTCCCTCCTTGTAGAAAAGTGTCCGGTTGAGAGTGACAGAATAACTGTTTTTAGCCATTTTTCATAGTTTTTGTTCGAGAGTTCGAGCTAGAAAACGATAATAATGCTTTGACAATCTGTCCTCTCTGTCAAAAGTTTTAGCGGGCATTGTGAGTAAAAAAATAAATGGGCCAAACATATTTTATACATTTTATTGCACCAAAAATAATATTGAACAAAGATAAATTTGAACAAGGAAACTTAAACGAGAATAATAACACAGAACAAGACATTTACTGACATTTAAATGCTGAGGATGAAATCGCCTTCCCTCTTGATTTCAATCCTTTTAGACATGCTCTCAATCGAAGTAGAACACTGTGAAGAGGAGATGCGCTTCCGTTCGCATTATACAGCCTCCCACAGTGCGTTCTTGTTCGAAAGGTTGTTCTAGACAATACACGAGATTTTATGAACCAAATATCCCCGATTGGGTTTAAATCGAGGCTTTGACCTGGCCAAAATATCACATCAATTGAGTTTTTTTTTTTTTTTTACATTTTCACACCATCAAGGCAATTGCCACGTTGGTGTAGGGGGCTACTATAAGGGGAAACATCTACTGGGGTACTATATAAGGATTTGGGCAGCGAGATGTTGGTTCACGTTGCACTTGAACTTATGCATATCAGTACAGTTGGGGAAGCAGTGACCTGGAATGGAATTCCAAAGTCTAGCAGTTCTGGGGAAGAAAATAGTGGAGTAGAAAGATCTTTTACATCTAGGGATCTCTACAGTGTGGGGTGGGATTTTGCAGCTTGTCGGGTCTCTCGAGGGTGTTTACGTCGTGGGGGCACAAGTGCTTGCAGTTCATCAGAGCATTCACCATTATAATACTTGTAGAACAGGCAGAGGAATGCAACGTTTCGACGATGGGACAGAGGCTGAAGATTAGATGCCAGTTTAGGGCCTATCAGAGTTGCGACTCTCTTTTGAACCCTGTCAAGGAGCGAGAGACTAGTAGCCGATGCACCAGCCCAAATATGACAGCAATACCCCATACATGGGCGAATAGTGGCCTTGTAGAGGTACAGGATACTTTCGGGTGTTAGAAGTTTTCTAGTGCGGTAGAGAGAGCCCCCCACCTTCCTCGCAGCGGCCCTGGCAATGCACTCGATGTAATTGTTCCAGATCATGTTTCATGTGAACGTTAGGCCAAGGAGCTTGAGAGACGTACTCTCAGATAAAGAGTCGTTGGCCATTGCTATAGGTGGTAGAGAAGGTTTCTTGTAATTATTGAATGAAACCAGTTTTGTCTTGGCGGCATTGAACATGACCATCCATTTTTGTCCCCATTCCACTACTGATTGGAGGTCATCCTCTAGTGTTTCTGCCATTACTTTAGATATATGTTCATTTGTTTTTCTGTCGTGCCTGCTATAGAGTGTGGTGTCATTAGCATATATACCCAACTCAGAGGCAATTTTGTCGGGGAGGTCATTTATGAATATCAGGAACAGCAAAGGTCCAAGGATAGATCCCTGGGGCAATCCCGCATTTATATCATATTGTTTAGATGTACGGCCGTCGAGGACAACCTGGATTTTTCTCTTATCTAAGAAGGATTTAATTATGTTAAGTATTCTGCCACTGATACCGTATGATCTAATCTTCCTGAGGAGACCCTCATGCCATACCCTGTCAAAAGCCTTGGATATATCTAGAGCTACCGCTCTGCCCTCTCCCGCTTTGTCCAGTGAATGGTCTATGCGTTCAGAGATTACAGTGAGGATGTCTGCCGTGGAACGGGCTCGTCTAAATCCATATTGTTGGTCGGTCAGAAGTTTAGCATCTGTAAGGTGCTGGACTAGAGCATGGTTAATTAAGGTCTAAAATAGTTTGGCAAAACGTGGGAGGAGACTAATAGGGCGATAATTTAATGGGTCAGTTGTTTGCGCCAGAATTCTTGAATACTGGTACCACAGAAGCAGTTTTCCAACAGCCAGGAAAGCAAGATTCATTAAGGCATTTGTTGTAGAGTTTGGAGAGAACTGGGCTACTTCGGCTGAGCACTTTTTTAATAGCACAGCTGGAATGAGGTCGGGTCCACATGCTTTTGAAGTGTCAAGGTTTTTTATGATAGCATGCACCTGAGCAGGGGTGATTATTAGATCGTCAAGCGTGGCTTCTGTCCGCATAGGAAATTGAGGTAGGGGGTGCTTTAGAGGGTCCAGTGTGGAATTTGGGGGAAACCGACTGGCAAGCATGTTAGCCTTCTCGGTTGCTGAGCAAAGAACCTCGTGATTGTTGGTTAGTGGACTTATAAGAAAACAATTTTCATGAGATTTTAGCAGTGTGTCCATGGGCATTATCATGTTGAAAAATAATTCCCAGCTTCTGAATACTTAGTAACATTTCGATTATTAATATTCGAATGTATTCCTTTGCATTGATTGAATTTTTACATCAATTAAGTGTCCCAACTCCTGCTGCAGTAAAAGTGCCCCATACCATTTTTCCCTCCATTCCTGTGTTGTACTGTCATTTTTATGCAAGTTGGCGAAAATTATTCTCCAGTCCTTCGAGTGCACTGTTTAGGAGCATGAGGAGCATCACTAACAAGTCAAAATCTTGGTTCATCAAACCAGAAAACAAGCCTGAACCACTCTGTATCTTTCTTGTCATAACACGAGAAAATATCATTCGTTCTTTTATGTTCTTCTTAGATAAAAATAGCTTCTTTGGACACCTTTTAGAGGAGAATAACATTTCTCTCATTCGTCTAGATATTTTACATACAGAAAGAGTTTTTTCCAGCCCGTTTTCAATTTTTTGCTATGGTCAACATAAGTTTTCTTTCAATCCTTCCAAACAGTTAAATTAAGACTGCGATCGTCCTTCAAAGTAGGTGCTTAAGGGCGACTAGATCAAGACTTCACTTTTCCCAAGCCTTCGACTTCAAACCTTTGCCCAATTCGCTTCAGAAAAAAGATGTGTTCATATGTTCTTTTAGGCTGTATTGCACTGACTTAATCATGCAATTCGTTTTTTTTTTATATCCTCGCTAATGTCTTCCCATTTTTAGGATAATTTTCCACTTATTATTATATGCTATAAAAATAATGATCGACAAAATAAAAATGTATAGTTTAAATTAACAAAAATTCACGGGAAAACATTGAAAAATCGATTTCTTCCTTCTTTCACTCTTAGCCCATTTTTTTGCTCATGATTTTACATACATACATTATGCATGCATACATACATATATTTAAACAGCCAGTTGATAATTATATTATATACGTATATATGCATAATGTGTATATCTATATGTGCGCACATATAAGGTTAAAGCGGAATCTCTTTATTGAATACACCTATCTTCATAACTTCATACCCTCTCCTTTATTTCTAGGATGACAGAAAAAATATTATAAATGGCTTTAACAATATTACTTTCAAAATACATTTTGTATATCTGTACCTCAACCAATAAAATAGCAATGAAGAAAATATATACGTTATTTATACTTCTCAATTCCTTTTTGTACACACATAAACATAATGAATTTATTACATACGCACATGTACAGATAGACTAAATTGTGTACTAGCACACACCATGTATACATATATACGTATATATATATATATATATATATATATATATATATATATATATATACATATGTATAGGTATGTATATATACGTACATATACATATATATATATATATACGTATATATATATATAAATAAATGTATATATATATATAGAGAGAGAGATAGATAGATAGATAGATAGATAGATAGATAGATAGATAGATATGGATAGATAGAAAGTTTATGTGCATATAATCAACATTCCAAAGTCACAAAGTCTTTACAAGTTCAATTGATATTGGTTTCTTTCATATGAATGTGAATTAACTAAATGCGTTTATGTGTTTGTATATTTACATCAGTTAATGATGCTTGTCTATCTTTGTCGATGAAAACCACGGACATCATTTGTTTGTAGTTGATTGGGTTTAATGGTTCTGCAGATGATTTGTTAGGCCAATGCCGCTTGAAATTACCGACCACAGGTGAATTACCCATGGTTAGTAGCTCTTGATGAGGTGTTTGCTGCCCTACACTTTCGGAGTGTGGCGCTTTCTCAAATTTGTATCCAATTGCGTTTACTGTTTCTAGGGACCTACTGCTGATTGATCTACCCACAATTCACTACATATATTTAAGGATGTTAGAGACAAACTTATATTGCATTTTAAGCGTTTTCTTCTGACAAACTACATGCTTCTTCCCAGTCGAATTTCACCATAGAGAAACTGCGTTTTGAGGCATGCATCAGAAATACGCGCAACATGTCCAGCCAAACGAAATTGCGAATTCTGAAACAATGTGAGAATACATGTAAATTAGGCTCTTTCTAAAACATCAGGTATATTGTTACACTAATTTAGTTTCATGATTTTCAAAAACAGGCATTGTGAATGTGATAGAGATTATTTGCATGCTTAGTAAAGATTGTTAATGTTTCAGAAGCGCACAGACATATAGTGATGGCAAGAGGTCGCCGCACTTGCGGGTTAATTCGAGGCGGATATTTCTGCGTAGCCCTCAAAAAGTAAAGCTGGTTTTGGCTAGCCTTTTTTTTCATCCGATTATCCATGTGGGGAACGTTTGATAGAGTGTTGCTAAGATAATGAAACTGTCAACAATATTGAGGTCAGGGGCACGAGGAATATTGGGCGGTATAAAGAGAACAAAAAGCCATTCCAGGCTTTCTAACACTGATTGTGAGTTCAACATCATAACAGAATTCAGAGGAGCTGTTCAAATTGCATTGCATATCTGTCGCTGAGCAAGCATTCAAGGCACATCTGAAAGAAGTAGATCAGGAATGATTGTGGTCTTCAGTTTAGTAGTGACGGCAAGACGCGGCAGATTGAACTATTTACGATCAGTACGATATTTTTGCCGACATTATTGCTCGAGTCAAAGAAAGAATCTGTGAGCATAGGCGAGAAATTATGATTAAAAAATGAGCACCAGTAAACAACGTCATGCCACCAATTGCTTTCGAAGAATTCAGATGATACCTCACCATTATAAAGCACACACATTGCCACGTCATCAAAAGGGTATCGGAAATTATTATAAAGCTTTCTAGAAAACAACATTTTGCCATAATTTTCTAGATGCTATATCTGCTTATTGTGGCAAACGCAATAGTCAGATAAACAAATGTAATGCCCACCTGCTGGCATTTTTCCCGAAGGTGTCTCGCTGCGAATATCATATCCATAGTGCATCTTGAGCTTTTCAATTAGATATATGTTCAACGGTCTTTTTCTACTTCGTGTGTATCATAAAAGTCAATTTTAGTCTCTACATTAGACAGACGGAATATACCTCAATTATTGATAGACGACATCCAATTGAGAGGAAATTGAAGTTCTCAACCTAACTGCCACATCTATCTTCACGTTTTATAAGAATAGACCCATGAGTACCAATTGCGGAAAATACTCCTGAGGTTAACTGTACATAATATGCTTTCACAGCGGCATGAAAGTGTTTCGATTCATGCATATGTACAAACCTCGATATTTCAGCAGACTTTTCCTCTATCCAATTGGCAGCTATTCAACGGACCTTGGTCTGAATAATACTGCGGATGTTGATAAAGGAGGATTCTTTGTTACAAGAACGGGGACATTTTGGGAGATTCCATACACTTCGTTTTTTTTCCAGCACGAGGGCTACGTTCTCATAAAACAACTCCTGGTGCTGCACGAATACTTGGAATGCTAAATCCTGCAGTTTTCTTGGAAATTCTCCAAATTATCTTCTATATTGTGCGTATTGAGGTAGAGCTGAGGGTATCAAGATAGTTTTTCTTGTTCACAGGCAAATAAGTTGGGGATGTCACAGATCTTTTGTTTGCCAACATTAAGGCGGGTAACTAATTTCGATCACTGTGGACGGCGACTTGGCTGGATATGGACATGAGCTTTGCAAATGACAAATCTGTTGTCTGCCCAGCATTTAGCGTCACAAATGGAGACAACCACACCACACACACACACACATTTAAGTGCGGCCACATTTTCCGTAAAGGTAAATCTGTCGGTACTCAAAGATTGGCATATGTTTATGAATTCAGTGCATAATAAAAGTTAAAACTATGTTGACGTTATAATTTGAAAAACAAATCATTGCGCGAAACGCATCACTCTCTCATTCTCTCTCTTCCTTACACTATTTCTCTGATATTTCAATAAAAAAGCGAGAAATGAAATATAAGTTCATTGTTGTAAAAACAGTTGAGGCTTGCACGCTCTACGCGATGGGTCGAGTAAATATGCTGGTGATTGCTAAATCTTAAATAGATTATATATAGTTTATAAAAATGTTGCTATTTTTATACAAGTGTTCGGTTTCCGCATACCAGTAATGACGTCGATGGGAAGATGCCTGCAATGCCAACACAACATGCGACCCATGCCAGACAGTTATAGCCGACGACGTATCGACCCGCAGAATTATCAATAACCGGAATCGGGTAAATAGAGAGCTTACCTAGGATGAGTCTGTTGTGTTACAGGCTGAGCGGAATAGAGAGTTCCAAGATTGTGTCCATGGGGTTTTATATGCGTTGACCCCATGCAATTCTCGTGGAATCGTGTCTACACTCGCGCGATTATGCAAATGGATAATTCCCGGTCGCTATGATGGCAGGACGCTGAAAAGCAGTGAGGTGTGTCCGGCAACTTGTGTATAGGTTGTTCTGGCGATTGGGTTGTTCTTTGTGACGAACCACGTGTTTGCGAGAAGCGAGTTTTTGTTTGTTTTTGCTGCTTCTTTTTTCTCTACGGTTACTACAGCCAAGAAATCCCTCTGTTCTAGAGGTGGGCGATACTGACTATTTCCTATCGGTGCTCCTCATTTATTTTTTGCCTACTAAATTTGTCTTCAGTTGAGTTTTCCAAAATGTGCCCATCGTTAGATATCGTTGGCTATCGTTTATTTCCCGTGGAGCTGGTTGCGTTCCCAAGACGTTCGTCAACCTTCCCGGGAAGGCGATAGTGTCATAGTGGCATTTTGGATTATAGTGTCCAGTTCTCGGGTTGAAATGTTCTTTAGTTTCATTTAGATTTGTCATTGCTGACGCATGTGCACTTATCTGGGGGGGGTGTTCAGTTGGTATTTTCATAGCCATGAAATGGGCTTTGGACGACTTTGGAGTTTCTGAATCAAGTTTGTATTTATGGAAAACAAACGTTAGATTCTCTGAATTCTGTGTTGCTACAACCGCTCCAAACGATGTGTAGCTTCCTTTATCGTTAGTCAGCTGACCTACATTTGTGAGCCGCGTTTCCGATATTTGCTTTTTCGATGTTCTCGAGCGACTAATGTTGATCGTCTCTTCGATCTATTTACTGGTTGACTATCTAAAGGAGTTCGTACATTCATCGTGGCTAAAGTAAACAATGTCATCTTTGAAAGATTAAATAAAAATGTCGACCTCTTTGCGAGATTCATGCTAGCTGCGGTAAACTGTCTCAGATATGATGTTTGAGACACTTTTTCTAACTTTTTTCCACTAACTAACAAATTAAGTAATGTCTTCCTCAAAACAGATGCTTAGTTACTGAGGCTGCTGTCCAGTTCTACTGCTGCTTCGGTCAGAGAAGGGCGACCAATATCTTGAACCGCCTGTTTTCAGAACTGCGGCTGCAGTTGTTAGTGAATTGACAAATGTTAATTTGTCACTCTGCTATCGAACAGAACTTAGCCAGGTCTAAAACCATCCAAGAATATTGTGACTTTAGCTTGATTTTATGTAAAGTCGCCTAAATCCCGTGAATCTGGTTGAAAGAGAGAAATCCAGACAGCCACGTATGATACCAGATGCAGAATTATTCTAAAATATTTCCAGACTTAACCGCGAGATTGCTTGCGCGCATCCAATCATATTTTTTGTCAGGGTAGTTTGCCTAGGTCTTCAATAGAAGCATCATCTACCAAAATGCAATGGTGCCGCTATCGTGGTTCAGCTTATCTGATGAAACAAGAAACTGGCATATGACACTCGAAGCAGATGAATATCAAGGACACACCTCCATTACAGCAAATTACACTCTTTATTAAAGTAAAAATTCCTGTCAAATAGTAAAATCGGTTTTATTGAGCCTAAATTATTGGTGCTATTTAAATAACATTATTGAATATGTATATTGTATCTGTGTATCCTTTTATTTTCTTATGTATATATATATATATATTAATTATAATTAATTATATATGTATATACATATATAATTATTAATAATTAATATATGTATATACATATATATCTTCTTATGTATATGTATATAAATATATATATATATTAATTATTAATAATTATATATGTATATATATACATATATAATTATTAATAATTAATATATATATATATACATAATAATTATTAATAATACTTATATATATACATATATATATATATATACATATATATATATATATATATATATATATATATATAGTCTAAACAAGCTTTGAATTAAAAATGCAAAAAATATAAACAAAGAATACAGTCTAAATTCCCGGAAGTAAAAAAATATATATATTTTAACCTATCGCAGACTTAGCACTTACACAACCCGACTTCTGAAATGTTTATTATGACAAAAGAGAATTCATTTATTTAAGGATGACGATAAAAAGGTCTATACTAAAACTGTTTAAAAGCCGATTGCGCAAAAGTCTACAATTTTAAAACAGAATTTAACTACATGAGGATGAAAAGGGAAAACCTTAACTAAAATTCTGTACATAGAAAATGAGGATCATCAGCTGCTTCCCATATAGCTGTTTGGGAGATTTAAAACAGCACCCTTGTTTAATGCATGGCTCTGAAAAATGAAAAGCGTTTCCATTTTTTTTATTCTACCTGAGTGAATAAAACAGATTGCAAATTGCATTGTTTTGTAAAGACAAAAAAATTTGATCAGAACATTTCCTCGCTCGTCTCTCGTCGCCGCCCCGCAGTCAATGGTCGTATTATTCTTTCCTTCCTCAATCAAATCACAATTACGTTCGGTCGGGTCAACGAGATTATGTTGTTCCTCTCTTGCAAAAAATACCTTGCAGAACCAACAGATTGTTGCTCTCTTCTGCTACAGGCCCCCATGATGTGATGATCACTTATATGACAATTTAGAGCTGGTCTTCTCCGTCACGCATACCTTCGTGGTAAAGATACTCCTATCTTGGTTGACTCGCCTGGAGTTTGGCGCAGCGCGTCGTATTATTCAGAGTAATTGTCTCGTTATAGTAATCAACCTCGCAGTCTAGGTTGAGAGCTCACTGTCCCGTTTGTGGTCTTTGCTATCCGGCTTATGAGAGGACACAAATCCCTTACATGACGAGGCATCTGGTTAACAAGAACGTTTTATAGGCTTTTAACTCTTGTGACATAACTGCGTGTAAAAGCGGTCACGCATCGTTCAATGGGATCTTCACTCAGAAACGATCCCCCATATTCTATATATTCTGCTGCTGTTAAAACTTTTCTCGGAAGGTGCGCCGATGCATTTTAGTCAAACGCAGTAGCGATGAATCAATTAACTGGAGCAGTCAATGACGACACATCGTACTTAAGGATAACATTGCACCAATAGACTGCTTCCGTGATGGAATAGTGTTTCCTTGCCATAATTCATTTAAAACTCCAATGATAGAACTCAGCAGTGCAATAGCCGGAGCCGTACTGACAAAAATGTGCAGTCAGAGTCTTAATTTTCCCAGAAAATCATCGAAAACCCTGCTGTGTAATGATGTATCATCGTCGAGGAGTATTTCTGCCGGCGCTCCATGCTCGCAAAACAGGACCATGTTTTCTGATAATGTTTACCGTGTCCTGTGATGTCAAATGACGCCAGGAAAAACAGTGTGCTCGAGCAATAAATAGGTCAATGATATTGTTTGCCTTAATAGTGGGTAACATCCATTCCCACTAGGAAGTAAGTGTCGCTAATGTCTAATTTCCCTTTCGCGAACGTGGGGGTGTTGGCCAATAGATTGCCATTTTTCGTAATATATTTACATAGCCCTTACCCACACTTTGGGAATCGCGGAATCCATTTGTTTTGACAAAGTTTAATAATCGCTTACGTCGCGGTGGCTACTTTGGAGATAGACGAACGTCATATAATTAAGGTTGTATTAGGCACGATTCAAACACAGAACGAAGGTTCAACAGCTATTTTGACGAGACGAAGTTGTCGCTGTGGTACTCGGTTAGGTTCTGTCCTCAGTAAGACTGCATCTAGGGGCACTGTATGATCATTGACCGAACTTCCGAGTGCGTCAAGTTGCCTTCTGACTAGAATTTCACGTGTGGTTTGGGTGCGTATACTAGACTTTACTTGAAGGTGTCCGTGATCCATTTACACACACAGACAGAGCCAGTGTTAAGATGCAGTAATGCTCACTCCGTCAAGCATATAATCTAGCTTTGTTATATTCATATGGTGCGTATCCCTTTCCTTTCGATACCACATCGCAACTTCTACGGCGCCGCCATTGTCCTCCAGCGATACACCAGTCTAAGCTTCTAGTTTCGTCCTGATTTGGGCACACAAGAAAGTGTATAAATTAACATAGATCAAGAAATATATATATATATATATATATATATATGTACGTATGTATGCATATATATATGTATATATATATATATATATATATATATATATATATATATAGAGAGAGAGAGAGAGAGAGAGAGATATCTAGACTGAATAGTAAATTGTGCTAAAGATACTGTTTGACAAACTAATAATATATCTACAAAAAATGCAACATGTCAACATCAATTAATCTCTGTTACTCCACTCAGACTGCCATGTATAATTTAAGTGTTTGTGTGTTTGTGTGTTTGAGGGTATGCGTGTGCATGTGTGCGTTTTTACATCTTAGGTTACGAGTAATATTTTTGTCTAAAACGGTGTTACTTAGAGGGTTTAACGATTTGTAGTATCGTGTGATTATAGAAGAAATTGTTTTATATAGAATATCAGTTGTCTTACTTGTAGGCGTTTCGGTAAGCTGAGTAAGTAAATACTCACACACAAAGCACAAGCGTTTTTTTTAATCCTTATGTATTTCCACGTTATTGTACAACAGCATATATATATGTCGATGAATGTGTGTCATCTATGGGCGCGAGTTTTCAATTTTTGTTCTTAAATCTAATGGCTTCTTTTGACAGTTTCAATTTTATTTTTCATGAAAAAGATTTAGATTGTACTGTACGTTTTCCAATATATTTACATGACGAATACAAAAACTATTATGATTAAGCATTAAATAACAAAAATTGGATCTTCTTATAACTGGAAAAACCACGTAACGGCTAGCTTCGAAATCCCAATATACATTTTACCTAAATGACAACTACCTCTGTCTTACCTCTGTTTTACCTCTGTCTCACCTGCATGCCAAAAAATGTTTTTTTTCTTCAAAGAAAACCTTACCTGAAACTTACCTAATTAATATCTACTGTTATTCGTAAGTAAATAGCCCCAGGTCTCTTGAACGCAACACTCTGCTCTTCACACCAATCCGCCACTTAACTCGTATATTGCACAGCATTTGTAGTGGAATCTTTAAATTCCAGCCGCTAACTCAAACATGCTAACTGCTTAGTCATCACTAAACATCTATACATTTCTACCTCTTAGACATGCTTAGAGTTCATTCCTATTCAGTACGTATTTAACAGCCAAATATGTACTCGGAAGCAAAGCGATCTGCATTACATAACTGTCTCCTAGATAGTTTTGCAACGATTAATACAAAACTGAACCGATACTCCTTGTTACGCTAAATGTCCATGACTCTTACTTGAAAGCTGAAATCACCTTCCCGTAATAATAGAAACACTCTTTATACCTACAACTTCAACTTTATTCGCATCTACTGAAAAACTGCCTATATATCTATTTACTTAATTATGCATGACTCGAAACTTACTGTTTTATATGTACTATATTGCACTCAAATCTCAACCCTCCTGCCCTCTAAGATATAGTTTGGGCACAACTCGTAGTTCAATTCTTAATGCATGCTCATACCGTTACGTTACCTAGACCAACGCTGACATAAATAAAATGAACGCTGTTTCCCCACTCCCGGAACACCCCGCCCCGAAAACTGGGCACTTGAGAGTGCTTGAGTACCATATATGCTTGAGCAATGTGATTGGGTTGATCTTACTCTGATGGGTTTAGGATACCGGATTGACAGATCCTGGCTGTTGTTTCCTACTGGTAGTACATGAACCCTAACTATTTGGTAGCGCTTAGAGCGGCTGCTCCATCAACAGTTGTAAAATATCGGATGTTTGTAGTGCCATGTCGCGCATGTAAAGTTACCCTCGCTCATCCCCGGTAGGCTTTTCTAAGGCCACACTCCTAATTGAAGAAAGGTCAGCTGATGGTCTACTTGTAATGCATGTCTGATATTCTGCATAACCTCTTGTTTAGCTTCCCCTTTCCTAAACTGAAACTTTTTAAAAGATATGACGACAGGACAATCTAAAAATAAGCTTAAGCCAGGTTAGGGTCAAACAAATCCAACTTGCCTCCTCTCTTGAGGCTTGCATTCACAAATATCCGTGGACTTAGAACTAATTGAGCTGATTTCTCCTAACAAATACCCCGGATATCTTAGCGCTAAGTGAGACTAACCTTGACTCCTCCATCCTCTCTTACCACTTTAATATGCCTGGATATCTCCCACTCTATCGTAGGGAATCTAACAGACACATGCACAGGCTTGGAGTTTATATTCGTAATACCCTTCCCTTTACTAAAGACACAAACCTTGAATCGAATTATCAAGCCTTTATGTGCTTTAGACTAAAATCGCAACACAACATTAGCTACTTTTACTTTCTCTACCACTCTCCCTCGACCCGAGACTGCGCCATAATAAAGAAAGTCTCTGGCAGCATAGACACAGCACTCTACCTTAACACTAGCGCACAAATACATGTATTTGGTGATTTAATGTCCACCAAAACAACTGGCTTGGAATCTCTACTTACACAGATGCAGCAAGCAGAACAACTTATAGATTCTCTATATCTCACTGTCTATCACAAATTGTTACGTTTCCAACTGTTTTTCTGACCAGGAAGAACAACACGCATCACTTCTACATCTGCTTTTGACCACAGTTCCCGATGATTGCATAACGAAGGCGGGCAACCCACTTGGGAACACTGATAATGCAGTGATAATGGTTGAATTCGCCCTAAACAAAACTGAAGAGCCAGTGCTCAAAACAACGAGATATTATAAAAACCCTGATTGGGAAGCCATCAAGGAACTAATCAGAGATGCCCCATGGGGACATTTTTTCTCCCTGCTGATCAGTGTGCAAACGAGACCACTGAGTGGTTCAAAACTGCAATCAAAGCGCATGTTCCCATGCGGAAATTTTATAGTAAGCCCCACTCTCCCCAATACTTTACTTCTAATTGCTCCACTGCCATTGCTCAAAGGCAGCATGCATACCACAGATTTAACCGACATGAGTCCAGTTCAGACAGACAGAAGTACATAGAAGCTAGATGTAATAGCCATAGCTAAGAGATAGTTTACGGAAACCACTAAAAATCGCATCGAAGCACAAAAACTAGGAACTCGTGACTTTGGAAGAATCTACAACAGTGTAGTAAATAATGGGCAATAAAAAATTCCCCCACTAACCAAAAAAACGCGAGGTTGTTTGGTCAGCAACCGAAAAGGCTAACATGCTTGCCAGTCAGATTGCCTAAAACTCAACACTGGACCCTTCCAACAACCGCCTACCTGAATTTCATATGCGGACAGACGTCACACTAGACGATCTGAAAATCACCCCTGCTCAGGTGCACGCTATAATAAAACACCTTTACACTTCAAAAGCATGTGGACCTTATCTCATCCCAGCTTTGCTATTAAAAAATTGCTCAGCCGAAGTAGTTCTAGTTCTCTCCAAACTCTACAAGAAATGCCTTAATGAATCTTGCATTCCGGGCTGTTTAAAAACGGCTTCTGTTGTACCAGTATTCAAGAATTCTGATGAAAGAACTGACCCATTAAATTATCACCCCATTAGCCTCCTCACACTATTTGCCAAAATATTTTAGACCTAAATAACCCATTCTCTATTTCATCACCTTACAGATACTAAACTTCTGACCGACCAACACTATGGATTGAGACAAGCCCGTTCCATAGCAGCCACCCTAACTGTAATCTCTGAACGTACATACAAATCACTGGAAAAAGCGGGGAGGGCAGAGCGGTAGCTCTAGATATATCTAAGGTTTTTGACAGGGTATGGAATGATGGTCTCCTCAGGAAAATTACATCTTACGGTATCACTGGCAGAATCCTTAACATAATTAAATACTTCTTAGATATTATTAGATCTGACGAAATGGTTAATTGTAGGTATTGACCCTTTCGTCCTTCTAAAAAGTTTCAGCAAAAACCTAACAGCCAGCCATGGTTCTCTCCAGAATGTGCTGCTGCCATTGCGCACAGAAATCACTTTTAGCTACTGCTTCCAACGTCATAGATGTATGGAAACTAAAGCCGCTTTCAGGACTGCCAGCAACCATTGTAAGAAAGTAATAAAGAACGCAAGAGAGTTGTATGCTCAATCTGTTAAGTCCAAAGTGGCTGAACAGCGGCTTGGTTCCCACCAGTTTTGGCAAATAGCAAACAGAATCCTAAACAAAAGCGTGTGCTCCATCCCAACTATTATCAATGGACCTGAGGTAATCTCGTCAGCATCTGACAAAGCCAATCTCTTTGTCAAGAACTTTGCAGATAATTCTACCCTTTTTGACCAAGGCCGCCAACCCCCAATATTTCCTCCTGTATCAGAAAACACGCTATGTAATATACGTATATCTGTACATGATGTGGCCAAGCTTATCAAAAACCTTGACCAGTAAAGCAACTGGCCCTGACGGTATTCCAATTATAGTACTCAAAAAACTTCAACCTGAACTAGCACCCATACTTACAAAACTGTTTAAACGTTGTCTTAAGGAGAATAGTTTCCCATCTCCCTGGAAAATCTCATCAGTATGCCCTGTATTTAACAATTCAAGTGATCGCTCATCCCCCTCGCAGTACAGGCCAATAAGTCTCCTGTGCGTCATGAGTAAGTTGTCGGAATCTGTGTTAAATACAGAAGTAATCAACCATCTCAACAAAAATAACCTTCTTAGTGACACTCAATATGGTTTCCGTTCTGCTAGATCTACAGCAGATGTGCTTAGAATTATATCTCATGGGATTAGCAAATTTCTCGGCGAAGGCCACATTTCTAGGGCAATTGCTCTTGACATATCTAAGGCCTTTGATAGGGTATGACATAAAGGTTTACTTCATAAGATCTCTAGCTATAGTATAGCTGGAAATGTCTTCTCAATTATTAAATAATTTCTTTCTGATAGGGTCATAGGAGTAGTAGTTGAGGGGCAAAAAATCAGAAGCTCACAGTATTAATGCCGGTGTCCCTCAGGGGGCCATCCTGGGCCAAACTCTTTTCCTAATCTACATTAATGATCTTCCAAATCACATCCTTACATCATTTGTAGACATTTATGCTGACGACACTACCATTTATGGTAGCACATCTAAGACAGTACGCGACCAAGTTCTCTCCAATTCTCTCTCCTCTGATCTTGATCACGTTGTACAATGGGGAAAGGAGTGCTGGTTACTTTTAATGCATCTAAAACCAAGCTTCTCTCTTTACATCATCAATATTCTGATCAACATCTGGCATCAATTGAAATGAATGTCTCTCGTCTTTAGGGGGCCTCAAGTTTTAACAAGCTTCTAGGTTTGACCTTTACTCCTGATCTTAAATGGAACACGTACATCAAATCTGTAGCCAAACCCGCTGGAAAGATGGTTGGATCTTTCTATCGATCCGGTAAATATCTCACTGCTGATGCTATTCTCTATCTATATAGGAGCCAGGTACGTCCAAGGATGGAGTACTGCTGCCACATCTGGGCAGGAGCTACTAGAAAGGACTTGTCCTGCCTTGATAGAATTCAAAATAGACTTCGTAGCCTCGTAAGAGATGTCCTTTTCTCTTCCTTGCAACCTCTATCTCAAAGAAGAGATGTTGCGAGTTTGTCTCTGATGTATCGTTATTTTCATGAAAGGTGTTCAACTGAGCTTCAGTCTATGGTCCCTCCTCGCAAAACTTTCACAAGAAACACTCGTCTAGCTGTACACACTATCAACAATTCCTCCCCACTCTTTATGTGTTCCTAAACCTAAACGTAGATTCCATGAACAAAGATTATTTCTTAGAACTGCACGCCTGTGGAATTGTCTTCCGTTTTCCTGCTTTCCGGCTGACTACAATATGGGTGTGTTCAAGTCTAACGTAAATAAGTTCTTGAAAAGCCGTTCTATTTAAGTTATCAAATTTACCAAATTTTCGTAACTAATGATTACTATATTGTCCAATGTCTACTGTACACTCTTTAATCCTTATCCTTGAGTGACCTCTTGGACTTGATGTGGTGATGCCTATGTAAAAACATGAGAAAAATCCAGGTTGTCTTCGACGGTCGTACATCGAAACAATATGATATAAATGGGGGAGTTCCCCAGGGGTCTATCCTTGAACCTCTATAGTTCCTTATATTCATAAATGAATCCCCGAGAAAATTGGGTATACATGCTGATGAGACCACACTCTGTAACAGGCACGCCAGGAAAACAGATGAACACATATCTAAAGAATTGGCAGAAATACAAGAGGATGACCTCCAATCTGTAGTGGAATTGGGACACAAATTGATGGTCACGTTGAATGCCGCCAAGACTAAACTAGTTTCCTTCAATAACTTCAAGAAACCTTCTCTACCACCTATAGCAATGGCCAACGACTCTTTACCTCAGAGTACATCTTTAAATCTCCTTTGACTAACGTTCACAGGTAATAGGAGTTGGAGCATTACATTACAAGCATTGTCAGGGCCGCTGCAAGGAAGGTAGACTCTGTCTACCCTGCTAGAAACTACTAACACCCGAAAGTATCTTGTGCCTCTATAAGACCACCATTCATCCATGTATGGAGTATTGCTGACATATTTGGGCTGGTTCATCTGCTGCTAGGCTCTAGCTCCTTTGCAAGGTTCAAAAGAGAATCTGATAGGCCCTGAAGTGGCATTTAAGTCTCAGCCTCTGTCCCATCGACGAAACGTTGCATCCCTCTGCGTGCTCTTCAAGTACTTTAATGGTGAATCTCTGACGAACTGCAAGCAATTTTGCCCCCCCACAACTTGAACATCCTCGAAAAACCCGACATGCTGCTAAATCCAACCCCCACACTGTAGAGATCCTTATATGTAAAAGATCTTTCTACTCCAGTGGTTTCTTCCCTAGAACCGCTAGACTTTGGAATTCCATTCCAGATTCCTGTTTCCCCAACTGTAATGAGGTGTAGAAGTTCAAATGCAACGTTAACCGACATCTTCCTGCCCAAATCCCTACATAGTACCCCAGTAGTTGTTGCCCCTGATAGTAGCCCCTACACCAAAGTGGCAATGTGCTTTGTTTGGGGTGAAAATGTAATTATAATAAAACAAAATTATTGGCACTAGATTTAGAGATTTTGCTAGCATGGTATTAATTATCTTCAACATAGCTTTAATAATTGCTGTGTTTATTATAGTGGTATGTTTCGTTAACTATTGTATTTTTTCATACCTCCAAATAACGACACAAACAAATTCATATTTGTTTGCGTAGTAGTAAAAGTATATCAGTATAAAGATGCGTTCTGGGCGCTCACTTAAATTCTTGGATCGCAAACACTGTTACATCTTTATTTATATATTTAAATCAAAAGTCTATTATGAGATTTATCGAGAGTCTTATTCACATTGATTAACATACAATTGTCAGGATTGATATACACTTTCTGTATAGATTTGTACGTTTTTTTTGTTGGGGCATAAAGCTAAAAGAAACATCATATAAAATTTGGCTTACAATTCCAAATATGATTTTATCTATTATACAATTTCTTTCCATTTGATCTCAGTGATTTGCCACGTAAACTGTGTCACCAATTGAATTTATCTTTTTATTCCTGTTTGTCATGACAAAGGCAGACAAGATCAACAAAGATGCTGGCCAATCTGATAATCAAATTGAAACAACGGCAAGCCCGCATCAAATTCCCCGCGAGGCAGAATAACAATACTTTAAAATACTTCTATTTACGTCATAATTTGCATTTAAATTGCATTCATAGGACACGGGTTGTCAGTTGCAGGTACCAGTTCAAAAGATAAGGAATAATTTGATCTACACCTTTTCGGTAGAGGTCACATTTCGAAATAAATTAACGAGAGTGAATCGGGACTAAATAGGAACGTCACTCATGAATCAATCTTTATATGATATTGCAGTAATTCCAGTAAAAATTAATAACACTTTCTAATAATTTTACATTAATTTATTCGCTATGTGGATAACTGATAAGTCATCTCTACTTTAGAACCTACCCAGCAAACATACAAGATATATGCGTGTGGTTTCTAATACGTCAGAGAACTAGATTAACTTACGTTTAAAAATAAACGTATTATTACTCCTTTGACATAAGATCATTATGTCTGATCATACATGTATATTTAGAAAGCACCCGCTGTTTCCCGTTTAAGGAATGTAAATCACATCCCCTTTTTTCACAACTATTTGGTTATCAGACGATGATTAAATCGGATCACGTAAGATATTGTCGAAAAATTGCCCAAAAACCTTGTACCAAATTCAGAGACAGGCCCTCAGTAATAATGCTGTAGTCACACGTGCAGTGGGATCATATAAAATATATCAGAATCTAGCGCATCGAAAACTAATCTGTGAAATCAAGCAGTGCAAGACATTCGAGAATATTAAACCTTTCGCCTAGATCTAAATAATACAAAACAATATTTCAGCGTTGATTTCGTGGATGTTTATTATTACTTCGTAACAACTCAAACTACAGAGGTGAATATATATATATATATATATATATATATATATATATATATATATATATGTGATACCATACTGGAGGGTAATTGTTACGGCATTACCTTATCATGTACTACAAAAAAAACTATCTTTTTTCTCTCCTGCTTTCTCTTTCTGCGTTACACGAAAATGCTTGCCCCCTTTTTCATGTAAGTAAAAATAAAGAGAATTAGTAAATGAAAATAAAATGCGAGAAAAGAGAAATCGAACCCTGAAGATAGGTTTTAAAGAATAATAGGTTTTAAATGGAATCTCCCGTAATTTTTTTGATTGTGATAAAATAAATAATAAATAAACTATTCATTGTTAGAAAGAATGTGGATAATAAAATATGGGTTAAATAAATTAGATATGTAGGATTCCTGGATGCAAGCCATTGACCGGTCAAGTGGAAGAATAAATGTTCATCATGTTTTTTATAACTGCCGTCCCCTCTGCCCATCATTACATGAAAAAGGCTTTGTCTATTTATGTGTAAAAACCATTTGAAATTCATCATCTAAAAAATATATGTGTTAGAAAGAGAACGTGTCTATTTATGTTATATAAACACTTCCGTTCAAGCAGAACTGTCAAAAGAATAAATGTCAACCTTTCAATATATCGGTATATATGCCAATCTATCAGTCTATCAATCTAAATATCAAATCTCCTCTCTAAGTGTAATTATATGTACTCTCTCTCAGTTATAAACTCTCACTCTCTCTCTCTTTATATACACCTGTTAATGTCTCCATATCTCACAACATGATCACACACATGAACCTCAAAGATCTCGTAATTCCATGAACACTCTTCAGATTCTTATCCTTCTTAACATGGAAACAAATGAACATACATTCACCATTGTAATAATAGCACTACGTAACATCTGTACTTCTCCATCCAAATCTGTCGAACTCTTCCAAAAATGCCAAATCCTCAATATGAAATATCTCTAGAAAAATATCACGAATAAATCTAGAACCCCATCCTCCAACGTAAACCCCTATTACCATGTCTCCTTTTACAACATCAGGGATCTACGTTTCAACCGTCCAGAGGTTGAAACCTAATTACATGGTGATGGAACCGGACATAATCTTTCTAAGTGAAGCTGGAATAAAACAGACAAACTCCTTAGACGAATTCATAATTAAAGGATGCTCTCACTTAACAACAAAATCTGCCCCCCAAGATCGCCATGGCATGGAATATGTGCCTAAATTTAAGATGGTTTCCCATGACCGAGGGATATCTCTAGGGAAGCCCCTAATTTACATTATATGTGATTCCGGGTTGTACTTGCTTACACCACTGCATTTACATTTGCCCTCTTTCGCTCCGACAACAGAGTTTCTATCTTTAAGAGCAAATCTGAGAAAAGTGACAACATAATGTCTAATGGCTAATCCTTCGGCTAATATCCACATATTCGGTGACTTCAATGTTCACAATGTTGAATGGCTGACCCACTCGAACCAGACAGATGATGAGGGGAGGTTCTGTCATGATTCGCCATTGACCTCACCCAGATTGTTCACGAAAACACCCGTGTGCCCGATACTTCCTGCCAGTACGCTAGCCTTAAAAACATTTTTATCACAACTTCCCCTGAGCTATGTTCATGTCACGTTCTGTCCAGTCTGTGATCTTCCGACCACTCGGTTGTATCAGTTAAGATAAAAACGAAATGTAATAAATCTTCAGACGTGCCTCACCACCTTACGGTATATCGGTACTCTACGGATGACTGGAATTCATATTTGACCTACCCCTACATCCGATGTTTAAAAAGGATGAGTCTTCCATAGTGTCAGACCTGACCGAACGGTAAATTGTAGGCATAAACCGATTCATACCATAAAAAAATATCCCAACAAAAATCAAACAACCAGCCATGAATCTCCCTAGAATGTGCTGCTGTCATTGTGCACAGAAATCACTTTTCCATAGCTAACAACGTAATAGATGCACTGTGCCTAGCGCTGCTTTCAGGAACGCCAGCAACCACAGTAAAAGAGTAATAACAATGCCAGTGAGCTATATGCTCAGTCTGTTAAATCCAAAGGTGCATAGTAGCGGCTTAGTTCCCACCAGTTTTGGAAAATAGCAAACAAGTTCCTGAACAGAAGCGTGCGTTCTATCCAAACCATCATCAATGGACCTGAGATCATCTCGTCAGCATCAGACAAGGTCAAACTATTTGCGAAGAGCTTTGCAGCTAATTCTACGCTATGCGACCAAGGCCATCAATTCCTTGTATTTCCTCCTAAAACAGACAACACGCTATGCAACGTAAAATATATTTGCGTAAATTCGCTAAGCGAATCAAGAATCTTGACTCCAGTAAAACAACTTGCCCTACCGGCATTCCAATTATGGTGCTGAAAAAGATTAAACCAGAACTTGCCCCTATAATTTCAAAACTGTTTAAGCGTTATCAGTATGCCCTGTATTTAAGAATTCAAGTTATAAATCCTCCCCCTCTCAGTACAGACCAATAAGTCTCCTGGGTATCATGAGTAAGTTGCTGGAATCCATATTAAATAGAGAAATAGTCAACCACCTCAGCAGAAATTAACTTCTAACTGACATACAATATTGGTTCCGTTCTGCTAGATCAACAGCAGGTGTGCTAACGATTATATCTCAGAGGGTTAGTAAATCTCTCGACAGAAGTTTCCTTTTTAGGGCAATATCTCTTGACATATCAGAAACCTTCGATAAAATATGGCATAAAGGCCTACTTCAGAAGATGTCCAGCTTCGGTATAACTGGAAATGTTTTCTTGATCATTAAATAATTTCTCTCTGATAGGCTCATAAGAGTAGTGGTTGATGGACAGAAATCAGAGGCCCTCAGTATTAATGCCGTAGTCCCTCAGGGGTCAATCCTGGTCCCAACTCTCTTCCTGATCTACATCAATGATCTCCCTAAACACATACTTAAATCATTCGTTGACATCTATGCTGATGACACGATTATCTATGGCAACACATCTAAGTCCATAAATGAAAAAGTTCTCTCAAATTCTCTCTCCTCAGATCTTGAGCGCGTGGTACTGTGGGGGAATAAGTGACTGGTTACTTTTAATTCATATAAAACCAAGCTCCTATGCTTACAGCATCTGGCATCAACTGAAATAGACGGTTATCGACTAAAGGAATCTCCATGCTTTGATAAGCTTATGGGCTTGACTTTTACTCCTGACCTGAAATGGAACATGTACATCGTCTATTTCCAAAGTCGCTGGAAAAATGGTGGGATCCTTCTACGGCCCCAGAAGATATCTCACCGCTGACGCAAATCTCTACTTATATAAAACCAACCACGTCCGAGGTTAGAGTATTGCTTCACCATCTAGGCAGGAGCTGCTAAAAGTACTCCATCTTACAGTACGGATTACAAAATACTTACTTAGTGGGCGATGACCTTTTCTCTTCCCTGCAGCCTCTCTCCCACAGGATATACGTTCCGAGCCTGTCTTTGTATTATATTTACTTCCATGACAGGTTATCGTCTAAGCTCCGATCCCTGGTCCCCCCTCACCGATCTTTCATGAAAAACACCCGTTTAGCTGAAACCACTGTTACAAATTTTCCCCACTCTTTATCTGTGCAAAAACCAAAACTTATTTTCCATGAACAAAGTTTCTTTCTTAGAAATGCACGCCTGTAGAACTCTGTTCCGTCTGCCTGTTTCCCACCTGACAATAACCTGGATGTCTTCAAGTCCAACATAAACACATTCCTGATGAACCGCCCACTTTATCAAATCTCAACACTAACGTATGGCATACGCAATAACACTTATCCTTGATTAGCACCCGGACCTTGATATGTGATGACCACCTTGCAATATATATATATATATATATATATATATATATATATATATATATATATATATATATATACCCACACACATGAACCTACAACATCAGTATATATATGCCCATATGTGTGTGCTAGTGTATGTGTATTTGTGTGTGTGTCTGTCTGTCTGTCTCTCTCTCTCTCTCTCTCTCTCTATATATATATATATATATATATATATGTTACATGATAAGGGCTGTCCCCTTTCCATGTAAGTATAAAAATAGAGAGATTACTTAAAATGAAAATAAAATGAGAGAAATCAGAAAACGAACCTTGGATATAAGTTTTAAAGAACAATAGTTTTAAATTGAATGCCCAGTAAATTGTTCATTCTGATGATAAAAATAATAAATAAACTATTCAATCGTTAGAAAGAATGTGGATAATAAACTATGGGTTAAATGAATTAGATATGCAGGGTGAATTCCTTTGTGAAAACAACAAAAGAAAAATAGGTTATTAGGAAATCAGAATGTCGGAAACGTGCAAGTCGCGCATGTTGGGGGCACGTGAGTTTTGATGACGTGGCTGGATATGCATGGATTTCTCAATATAGGAAGTGTGAGTTAGTTAGTTAATTAGTTAACTAGTTAGAGACTCAGAGGCAGTTTGAGATCGACAAACATGAGTTTCAATCGTCTAGAAGCGAGACGATCACATTTTGAAACTTAATATGTGAACCTTTGAATTCCTGAACGCAAAGCCACCAACCGGTTCAAGTGGGAGAAGAATAAATGTTCAATGTGTTTTTATACTGCCGTCTCCTGTGTCCATCATTACATGAAAAAGGTATTGTCTATTTATGTGTACAACTATTTGACATTCATCACCTAAAAATATATGTGTTAGAAAGTAAATGTGTCTGTTAATGTTATACAAACACTAACTGTCAAAGCATAAATGGCAACCTGTCAATCCATCGCCATTAATGCAAAACTCTCAATTATCGGTCTGTCTATCTAGATATGAAAACACTTTCTCAAAATGTAGTTATATGCAATCTCGCTCATTTATAAACTCTCACTCACTAGTCTCTGTATATCTACGTGTTAATGTATCCCATTTCTTGCAATATGAATCTCTCACCAATATGAACACTCACAATGAATATATATAATGGCTGGCATCTCTTCCAACAACATGATTACAACATGAACTCCTTAAGACTCGCATCTCACTTATAAATAATAATAATAATAATAATAATAATAATAATAATAATAATAATAATAATAATAATAATAATAATATATAACAAAATACAAATTTGGTGTACGTTACTAGTCCACTCATTCAAGGGTGAGTTAAAAAAAGGAAAGAAACTGGCGTAACCACGAAAAAAACGCAACGTTTCCTAAACGATCACAGAATGCAAAAAAGAAAAAGAAATTCAAAACGAAATAAAACAATAATTTAAAAAAAGAGAAGCGTGCACACATACGCAGTATTGAAAAATATGAGAAAAAATGAATATACAAAAGAATAAAATATAGAAAAATATTAAAAAAAGAAAAGAAAAGGCCGATATGCTGCAAAAGAAATCCGTAATAATAAATGGAAATAAATAGTAGTAAACACAAGTCACCGTGCATAATTCATTGAAATGAATTCTTTTGATTAATGTAGCACATACGCACAACAAAATAAATGTGTGTCAGAAATGTTTTTGATAAATGCGAGCCAAAGCAGTGTGTTTAAAGTTCAACTGTCAATCATTGTAAAAATATGTCAAAGTCGGATGTACTTTTAAAACTTGTGTTATTTAAAAAATGAATAAAATACGCTATTGTCAAAAAGAAAGCTGCGAAATGTGAAACGATTGAATTTTGCAGCTTTTTAATGTGCGTTTTAATTGTTTGTCTTAAAAAAGGGGCAATTTATTTGTGTAACGGTCTTTCAAATGTATAATGTAACGTATTTTTTCAATGTTTTATATTACAAAATGTCTTAACGTATGTAAATGTAATGTGTGTTTTTTTGCGACAGGAATTCAACGTAATTATAGGATACATACATTAGAATTAAAATGGTCTAGTTGGAAATAAGATTAAACCGAATCGTTGGCTTAGAAATCAGTTAGAATTTTAAAAGTTGGACAAAATAAATTACGTAAACGTGTATTTAGAGAGTTTTTAGATGTGATAAGCCGTAAGAACAATGTTTTTTAGCATTTGGTTTTGTTGTTTTTTTTAGAGATCCTATAATTTTTCTCCAAGAAAAGTGACTTGGTAGGGATTGATAAGCAGTAGATGTGCCCCTATTCGAAAAATTCGGGAACCTGATTAATTAAGTGCTGAAAATAAGCTAGTTGCACGTAACGACTCCAAGCAAGTGGTAAGACTTGGCTTAATTAATAAACAGGCGTTGGAAAGAATACGGAAATTCTGAAGGGGACCAGTAAGCCGATGATAGCCAGTCCCGAGGAAATCACATGTAGCTTACTGAAGTAATAGACAGGCAAAAATATGCCGTAGATTACGTAAGAAAGATATAACCTTGTATTTTTTTTAGAGACGCATGAATGTGGGAGATATCTGCTGCATCTTGGACGCTCTGGTGAGAGAAAAGAAAAATCACAAAAAATCGGGCAATAAGATCGAATTTAGTGCGCAATTAAGGTGTTGGGAGCAAAAAGGTGTTAGTTAGTAAGGGGTGATATTTCACAATCCTCGTCGAAGTTTCAAGAATCCAATAAAGGAAATCAGAGTGAATCCGTATGACAGAAAAAAAGGTATATCTTAAAATTCTGAAGCCAACCACAAAGATTTAATTATATGAGCTTTGGTATGCCCCATATAAGATAGTTATAGAATAAAAAAAAACAAAACAAAGACATACTTGATTCGACTAACCATGCGGAAAAAGCGATCAGGACACTTTTGGGACGAACGATTTTCTCCATTTCGAGGGAGGTGGAAACCTCTAGTCTGCGGCATATGGGTGGCTGGAAAGTAGCTAATGTGAATCATACGTAAAGACTCTACACCCCAAAAGTAAATGCTCAGAAGATCAGAAAGATTCTGATCTTATAAAAATAAATAATTGTGAAGTCGGCCGTGGAGGGCTGACTAAAAGAGATTTTTTTTGTTTTTTAGCCTGATTTTTCTAGCCTTGTGGTTGTGTAGATATAAAAATAAAAAAAATGTACTGAATTTAAAAATGCATACATTTTTTTGTGGAAGGGAGGGATGTTACATGATAAGGACTGCCCCCTTTTCATGTAAGTATAAAAATTGAGAGATTACTTAAAATGAAAATAAAATGAGAGAAATCAGAAAACGAACCTTGGATAAAAGTTTTAAAGAACAATAGGTTTAAATGGAATGTCTAGTAAATTGTAAATTCTGCTGAAATAAATAATAAATAAACTATTCAATTGTTAGAAAGAAGGTGGATAATAAACTATGGGTTAAATGAATTTGATATGCAGGGTGAATTCCTTTGTGAAAACAACAAAAGAAAAAAATAGGTAATTGGGAAATCAGAATGTCGGAAACGTGCAAGTCACGCATGTTTGGGACACGTGAGTTTTGCTGACGTGGCTGGACATGCATGGATTTCTCAATATAGGAAGTGTGAGTTAGTTAGTTAATTAGTTAGTTAGCTAGTGAGACACTCAGAGGGAGTTTGAGATCGACAAACATGAGTTTCAATCGTCAAGAAGCGAGACGATCACATGTTGAAACTTAATATGTGAACCTTTGAATTCCTGAACGCAAAGCCACCAACCGGTTCAGGTGGGAGAAGAATAAATGTTCAATGTGTTTTTATACTGCCGTCTCCTGTGTCCATCATTACATGAAAAAGGTAGTGTCTATTTATGTGTACAACTATTTGACATTCATCATCTAAAAATATATGTGTTAGAAAGTAAATGTGTCTATTAATGTTATACAAACACTAACTGTCAAAGCATAAATGCCAACCTGTCAATCCATCGTCATTAATGCAAACCTCTCAATTATCGGTCTGTCTATCTAGATATGAAAACACTTTCTCAAAATATATTTATATGCAATCTCGCTCATTTATAAACTCTCACTCACTAGTCTCTTTATATCTACGTCTTAATGTATCCCATCTCTTACAATATGAATCTCTCAACAATATGAACACTCACAATGGATATATATATATATATATATATATATATATATATATATATATATATATATATATATAATAACTGCCATCTCTTCCAACAACATGATTACAACATGAACTCCCTACGACTCTCATCTCACTTACAAATAATAATAATAATAATAATAATATATATATATATATATATATATATATATATATAACTTTTTTGTTTATTGTAACTATATTATTTTCAGGAATGTATGATTTATTTATCTAATATTTTGATGAATGATGTTCTGGCATACATTACTGTAAAAAGCACCTGCAATAATTGAAACGAATAATCTTTGTTCGCGGTCATATGATGATGTTGACACAAATATAATTACAAAATTCATTAAACGTGTCTATTTTAAAACATTTTATTTTTTTGTAATAATAACATTCTTGTTGTGATCCTGTTTCCTTAAATGTTATAATCACGCGATAATGGAAATATGTAAACTATTATGAAAAATATTAAAAATACACACGTATGATTCGGAAGCCACTTAACAAAATTGCGTCTACTGCTTATGTGGTAAATGAAGATATATAGTGCAGTGAATTAGCGGGGAAATTATTTTGCTCTATAATAGTAACAATTTTAATTGTTATTTACAACAATGTATTGCAAAACTACTTATCCGTATTTTCTTTTTACAATATATAATAGACCAGTGTAGAGAAAACCGAATATGGTTGATACCAGGCGCCTTAAATAAGGTTCCAAACTATTTTGTAAAACATTAAAAATTGTTATTGACTAGTGAAAATTCAACCTGTTATTCCTATACATCTTAGAGATAACTCATCGATTTTTATGCTTTTAGATTCAAATAAACAGTTACAATAGGAATACGTATACACCCTACTACATCCTGATTAAAACAGCTAGGAATTTCAAAAATGCAATTTGGACATGGGGAGAATTTAAACGAACAATATTCAATAAAATTCTACTTCAAACTAAAAAAAACGCCAAAATAACATATATAATTATCCAAACTGCTATTAGACCAATGTACATGCATCGAGCCCCGTTTTTTGAGTGGCATAAGAGATTCAAGGAAGTTTGTGACGGATGATGAGGCGTATAGACGATTTAAGGGTGTCAGAACAGTTTATCCGTTAAAACATATTTTATAGATAAGGGTCATGGTTTTAATAGAGATAATTAGTGCACAGTTTTCTGTCAGTCTGAGTATATATCAAACAACAATTCGCGAGGAACCGAAGATGCAGTTGCGCATGGTTTCTCCTAACAGAACTCAGTAAAGATCACAGACTATTTTACAAATATGCATATCAGGACATTTTCTTACTCTCTCCATAGTCCTGACCTTGCTTCCAAAGAAATTTGTTTTTTTCCCTGAGCTTTTGGAAAACTTTAAAGACTCTTGTCATAAGGCAATTGAGGAGACGAAAAAGCTGTGCGGAGGCTTATTGAGACGCTCACAAAAGAGGATGTCCATAGCGCATTTTACTATTTATTGGAACCGTACAACATGTGCATTGATGGAAATGAATTCAAAAGAGTTATAGGTGTTTGCTATTGCAGCAACATATTTTGCCAACAATTCTCTTAACGTAGTTCACTTTAGATAATTAAATCGTTTAATTAACATAATGTATGGTATGTATTTGACTGTTGATATTTAACTAGATGAACTATTATGGAAAAAAGCGTACATTAGAAGACACACCTCATAACGAACCACAAATCATAACTGAACATACTAATCATATTAACTCGACACGCCAATAAGATGTGTGTATATATTCTATTGCTCACTTATTTAAATCTCGATGGCCTAATGATACACCCACTAGAATTAAACATAATAACCTAACAAATATACACAGATTATATTATAAGAAATTAATTAATTACGCGAATAAAAATAACAACCATGAAAAAAAAGTATATATATATATATATATATATATATATATATAAATTTGCAACCTTAATTTTCACAACCAGCTCTGTATATGAAAGGATATTACTACCAATACACCATATTTCTTTAAATGTAATTGATAAAGGCCTGAATTAATTAAAAATAATTACTAGCTTGACAATATGGTCTATATCTAATATATAACAAATGCGTAAATAAAGAAGACCCCCGATAAACTAAAACCAACAGCCAGAAAATAAACGTTCAAATTATGAGCAAGCAAATGAATATAAAAATAAAAACATAAATGGACAAATGTCAATAGGATGTCGTCAGCGGTAAAGAAAAACAATCTAGCATGTAGGTAGCAGGGATAGTAGGAATATAAAATTACTTAAGATCACAACAAGGCAAGTAGATTACAATCTAATTGAATTCCAAAACCTCTCAACAGCTAAATGCCGTTAACCTGCACTTACCTCCTCCAGCCCTTCTCTGAAAACTAGTAAACTAAAAACAAATGAACCGATCAAAACGAAATATAACATTAAAAAATGAATAGCACTTGCCAAACGGAAATTAAAATTACCGCCAATAAAAGATAAACAATCATAAAAACACCCAAATATATTTTATATTTAAAATAAAGAACAATAAATAACGTTCAAGCAAAAAGACTCCTGTAAAACCTCTTTACAAATGACAACTTTAACCAGGGAAAGACTATATCCCCTTCCGTTACTTTACCTAAAAAAACCTGCTGCTCACATTAACAATGTATACACTCCAATTTTACTTGGAATATAGATGGCACTACATATTGTTAAAAAAATAATAAAGTCTTGACATCTGTTTGAATATCACTTTTTTAATATTCTAATGACGTAGAAGCTCTGAATCTTGACTCCACTGAAATATGTATGTGCATATGCACAAAAATGTTGGCATAATAATAAGATTACACACACACACACACACACACACATATCAATATATATATATATATATATATATATATATATATATATATATATATATAATAGTAAGCTGAATGTCTGCTTGAGTATGTGTGGGTATGTTTCTGGTCACGAATAGGCTCCTATATGGTTGTCTAGTTTTAAAAACTGATTACATAATACGATAGTAGATGTATCGAGACACAGGAATTAGTATGTTTTATCTGCCAGAATGGCGGTTCATTAAAATGGGGGGGGGTCTGCGTTCGTGCCTGGCCCAAAAAGTATGGAAATAAAAAAAAATAAAAATAAACGGTTACTAGTGTTTTTGATATAGATGTACATGAGAATACTTTGATAAGTATGTTTCAACTTACCTAATAGTGCTATAATAAAAATTGTGGGATCTGCGTTCGCACCTAACCTCCATAGAATAGAAACAGACACACATTTTAATAAAAGCTTTTCATATCTATCTGCGTAAGTATAATTTGATAAGTATGATTTAGTTTGAAGAAATATGGTATAATAAAATTATGGGGAGTTCGTTCGCGCCTGACCTCCATAGAATGGAAATATGTCACAAAGTTTAACAAGGTATTGTTTTAGTATAAATCCGCAGAATATTGTGATAAGTGTTTCGGTGTGAACATGTATGGTATAATAAATTATGGGTTTTCTATTTTATTTTTACTGTCATACAATTTTGCTTTGGTTTTGATACCCCCAAATTCGAAGCTATCTCTTTACAACCCTTCCTTTTCATAACCTATCATACTTTAATAAATCAGAGTCCATTTTCTATAGGCTGCTTTTGAACCCAATCAACGACGGGTAATTTTGCTAGGATATATATATATATATATATATATATATATATATATATATATATATATATATATATATATATATATATAAGCGATATAAGACAAGGATTGGGGTCTTCAGCTCAAAGATTAAAAAATGACTCTATTTTATAACTTTTGATATATGTAAGTATTACCAATCTATATCTCCAATACTTCTTAATAAAGCCCTGATTTCGCTAAGTATAAATCCAACGTAAAAGATTTAGAAAGGAAGCCTAGAAGGACCAGAAAAATAACCCATTTAATTTTGACGCTTTAAACGGTGCGATTACTATGCACAACCTACCGATTATGTTGGTCTTTACTTGTTAAGGGAGCTTAGCTTATAATTAAAAAACCTACATGGAGGTCTATACAGAGATGACACCCTCTTTATCACAAAAACAAACCCAGACAATACTATGACACCGTAAAGCAATTACATGAGTTCTTTAGAAACTATAGCGTTTTAATTGAAGTGTATTCTTATAAGAAAACATCCAACTTTTTAGACACCTCCTTAAATCTAAATTCGGAAACCTACTCCCCTTATCATACGCCCAATTTTAGCCTTTTCTATGTGCATAAGCAATCGAATCATCGCAGATCTATAATCAACTCTATAGGACCATCCGTCTCAAATAGAATATCAACCCTATCAGGCGATAAGAAAACGTTTAGCCAAGCAGCAATTTTATAATAATCCCTTACGCAAGTCACGATATAGTGATGAGATAGAATACATAGAAAACAAATTAAAAAAACAACAATGATAATCCATAATCACGCATAACATGCTCCAAAAGAAAAATAATAACCCTATCCGGAACAAATTCTAAGAATAAATCAATTAGCAATCAAAATATACAGAATAGATATAAATTAAGGCGTAAAAACCTATATGGTTCAACCCATCATACAGCCCCAGCGTACAAACTAACATACCAAGGGAATTCTTTTAAATAATTGAACATTCCTTTCAACAAATCCATAGATACAGCACAAAAACTCAATAAAAATCTCAATAAAAATCTCTTACTCCACTATGTCCCACCTAGCACAAACGATAATAACATCAAATAACTCAAAAATAAGAAAAGTCCAGGCCCCTCCCTTGCAGATTCCACATACATAAAATTGTAATGGCCTAAATCAACAACCTTGCCTCTTAAGAAATGAGTGCATGCACAAGAACGTCATATAATCATGTAGTCACCGAACTCCCAACTACAAAAGCAAATATAAGTGATAGAAACCCCAACAATCGAACTGAGAATATATTAACCACAGAACCAACAACACTAGAGAGCTCCAATGACTCCCACTATGCTACCCCGATAAATGAGACACAAGATAACAAGCTGAATACGTGTCAGATACATTTGAAGATTCAGTATATTTATAGAATTTTTTGGCCTCCTTGTCTGGTATCTTGATTTGATAATTTGTCTTTTTCCCTTGCGTACAGACGTCGCAGTTGAAGTGTTTTGATGTTTGTATATTCATTCCATCAACTACAGTCGGCAACTTTTTGATATCAGGAATCAGTGCCCAACCATTTTATGACATGTCTGTAGATCATGGCAGGCGGTTGTCGATGGGGCTACGCTATTTAAATAATATATTCTTCCATTTTCTTTAATGTCGAGTGCAGTTCCATTCGAGTATACCAGTTTTGATTTATCGGTGTTAAAGTTTATATTTGCACTTTGTTTTGTGGCACTTGTATAGAAAATATATTTTGTATAAACTTTGGGATTAAAAGAGCGTTTTCTAGAATACAGTTCACCTTTATTGTTCTTTAGCGAGATTTTAAGATCGCTTCTTCAAAGCGATATCATTTAGTCGACTCCCGTCAGCTAGTTCTACAAAATGATTTTGTGGCTTAAAGTTGGGATCAAAATTGATAAAATCAGATTCCTTTGTAATCACATGTGCCGTGCCCCCACAATCGACAAGAAAATTATTATTGTTTGTTTAAGCATTAAACGAACACGAAAATAAAAGTGTATGTTCGCTAACAGAGCTCTCTACATTTTTAATGGAGTCTCCATTTTGAGTCCTGTATGTACATTGGAAACTCTTGTGATTAAGTCGTCCACAGTTATAGCAACTAATTGTTGTACTTTTCTTAGGAGAAAAATTGTTTTTGGCAAAGTTGCGGCTTTTACTCCTGGCATGGGTATAATTTAATTTTGGTGTTTTTATGTGCGTATTTTTAAATTTCATGATATTTGTGGATTCGTTTTTTTTCTGTGATCATTTTTTTCAGTTACTTCGTACAAAATAGACTTCGTGGCTTAGTGGGGGATGCCCTTTTCTCTACCCTGCAACCCCTCTCCCACAGAAGAGACGTTGCGAGCCTATCCTTGTTTTATCGTTATTTTCATGGCAGGTGCTCGTCTGAACTCCAATCCCTGGTACCCCCTCGCCAATCTTTCACGAAAAACACCTGTCTAGCTGAATCCACTGTCAAAAATTTCCCCCACTCTATATCTGTGCCTAAATCAAAACGCGGATTCCATGAACAAAGCTTCTTTCTTAGAACTGCACGCCTGTGGAACTCTGTTCCGTCTGCCTGCTTCCCTCCGGACTACAACTTGGATGTCTTCAAGTCTAATGTTAACAAATTCCTAATGAACCGCCCCCTTAAGTAAACACTCCATCAAGTCTCCACACTAACGTAATGTACTTGCAATAACCCTTATCCCTGAGTGAATTCCGGGCCTTGATAAGTGGTGATCACTGTGTAAAAAAAAAACAAAACTTCTGAGTGATACCTTGAATTGGCTAAAAGTCATGTTTGTTGCTTTCTACGTCATCAGGGTGGGAAATGGTTTGAAATCACTCGGTATTCCCTTAAGGGTCATGGAAATTAGCAGGCTGTCACTTATAATTTCACCAGACATATTTAAAGAATTTGCAGTCGTTTCGACTCTTATAATATAATCAGTAATAGTTTCGGCTTCCATTCGTTTTAGAGAGGTCAGTTTCGTATATAAAGAAATCATTTTGGGTTTCCTTTCGATAAATAATGGTCTCTCAATATATTCGATGCTTTGCAGCCATCTTCCAGGGCTTCTCTCATTACCAGTGATAGACTTTTGTCATCTAAACACTGTATTAATTCTGCTAAGAGAGTTGCGTTCTTTTCAATGTAGTCGGGGTCGTTTCTGTTTTCAGGTTGTGTTTGAAGTACTTTGTGTAGCTTTTGGAATCGTAGACATCCTAGAAATTTATCTTGCCACAATTCGAATTTTTAATCGGATCCATCGAAATAAAGACGTAAACTGGGCCCATAACCTCTAGAAGCGCAAGCCATGTTTAGTTTCAGAACACTTTCCGATGGTTCATTGTTCTAAACAAGTCTTGAGAGGTGACTGTTTTGCAGTAGACTGAACAGTTCCCGATGGTTCGTTGTTACACACAAGCCTGAGAGGTGACTGGTTTGCAGTAGATAGTTCCACAGAGCAAAATATGGTTACCGTGTCGAAACAGAAAAAAAAACATGCGAACTTGCTAATGAAAAGGTTTAATATTTATGGAGCAATTATGATATCTGATTGGTTAGTAGCAGAACGTGAATTAATTTGATTCGTCAGTTCCTAGCAGCATCGTTAATAAATAGAATCGTCCGACTGTGTAGGATCATACCCCATTACACATCCAAAATATTGCAAAATAAGTAGTAAGAAAATCTAACCGCCAAAAGTGATTCGCCAATGATTAACATAGACGCTGTTAAAACCAAGATGGGAATCAAAACACCTCATCACCAACTCTATAGTCCTGACTTTGCTTTGTCTGACATATGCTTATTACTCTAGCTAAAAGAAAACTATAAAGCCTGTCGTTATGTGACAATTAAGGAGAGGAAAACGGCTGTGACGTTAATGAGTGACACACTCACACAAGATGACTTCCCAAAGTTGTTGGAACAACACAATCAATTCGAAGGGTACTGGTTTCATGTGCATACTATTAATAGACTGGACATACGAAAAATCTTTACACTAAGGGATAGTGCTTTGTATGTTAATTTGTATATATATATATATATATATATATATATATATATATATATATATATTTATATATATATATATATCATCCCCCTCCCATACCTATACCCCCTCAAATGCACCCCCTCTGGGGGACAAAATCTTCCCCACACTAGGAACCGATCCCGGGTCTGGCCATACCCACATGGGGAGACATATAAATAGAAACATTAACAAATCCCCTATACTTATTTTAAATACACCCCTCTTTCAAAACAAACATAATATAAGGAATACCCGAAAAGACTAAAACGAAAAATCACAATACTAACATCCAAGAATCCAAAAAGTAAATATCAAAATAGAATGAAAGCAGCCTTACCTTTATTTCAGAAGAGTTGGTCCCCCCTCCTCACACATACACATTAGAACGACGTTGGATCACAGTCGTCTTCCTAAGGAAGCAAATAACCTCATAACACTATAACACAATATACATATTCCAAAACCAATAAAAACAAACACACACACGCACACACGCGCACACACACACAAAAACACACACACAAACACACACACACAGTCACACACACACCCTACCCCACCCTAAAAGAAAAGAAAAAAAAACATTAGCAGAAAGAGAGAGCGACTACAACTAGGTCAGCGAATAAAAATTGAGCATACCAATGAATAATAAGCACTTACAAGCCTCCACCTCTTGGAAAAACTTTACATTAACTACGAAAATTGCCATTTTAACATCTCCAACACATTTGAAAATAATTTCTGACGAGGACGCTTCACAGAACGTCTGAAACGCGCGTAAAAACGATTTCAATGACTTAAAAACATTATTACAATGATCCAAACATAATTCTCAATGAAAAACCAAGACACGGAATAATAAAATAATGTTAATAAATACACATTGTTGGTGACTACTCCCTTATTTAAATATACATCTTTCTTTCCTTGGAATTTCTTAACCAGTCTTATATATATATATATATATATATATATATATATATATATATATATATATATATATATGTGTGTGTGTGTGTGTGTATATATGTATTGTGTATATTTAGGCAGCATATTCTCCTTTAAGCATATGTTGTTAAACAACACATCATTTTATTGTTTGACAATTTTCCGTTTTATTTTTTCCAGTTTTCGAATAATCCTTCTTGTGTTATATGTAAAATGGTGCAAAAGTGTTCCGTAGTCTGCGAGCGCTTTCTGCGTTTCCGCCATCGTCTGGCTGGTTATATAAAAAGTCGTTTTAAAATTACGTCGAATGATAAGGTCGTGTTTTAAAATTACATCGTACTATAAGATCGTTTTTGGCTTATGTGGGCTATTTATATACACATTTATTGGACAGTTTTTTATATACATTTTTATATATATATATATATATATATATATATTTTATATACATTAACAAAAGCATTTTAAAATATGTTTGCTGGATTCATAATTTATATTGTTTATTTTGGGTTGTCTCACTTTTATATACAATGCCTCCAACACCTTAAGTCTCCTACGTTAGAGTCTGTTTTTAATACAAAACAAAACACTACATATATATATATATATATATATATATATATATATATATATATATACATATATATAGTGTTTTGTTTGTTTGTCTGTATATATATAGAGTGCTTTGTATGTTTGTCTATATATATATATATATATATATATATATATATATATATATATATATATATATGTATTGCACCGGGTGGTTCAGTTCATTTTTAACCTCCAGTACACCAGACCTCTTGTAATACGCTTGGTTATTTTCATTTTTAATGTAATATTGAGTACTGGAGGAACCGCCCACATTAACTGTATTCCCATTTGCATCTTATTCTTTCAAGTTTTCTAATTACAGATCAAAAATATTACGTTTTAACATATGCAGCAACTTGCAAATTCCTAGAAATGTGAAAACTGTAAACGTAACTTTCTGATTATTTCGCTAACAATGTGTTTCCTCTGATGAGAGGTAATAGCAATCTTGGCATCTCCGCGGATTAAGGAGTAGCTAGCTTTGGCCGACTCTGCCGTAAAATAAAAAAAAAAAACGTTGTTTTTTTTTGTAAAATTCTACTTTAATTCTTACATATATATATATATATATATATATATATATATATATATATATATATATATATATATATATATATATATATATGTGTGTGTGTGTGTGTGTGTGTGTGTGTGTGTGTATATATGTATATTTATAAATGTATGTGTTTATTCCAAGTGTTAATGTCTTCTTGATGTTATATCCGTTTAATATAGATTCATTTATTTCATTTATATTAATTATTCAAGTGCAATGTATCATTAAGTCTCTGGACATTGCATATGATCTCGTAATATTATCTACATTATGGAAGTTTTGGGTCATATTTTGAATCTATAAACGGGATATGAAAACCCTTGAAATACTTATATAAACATTAACGTGAAAGCCGTTGGAAACAGAATGATAATCTTACTATCAATAACTATTAAATGAATCAGGAATTGATTATATAGGAAGCAACAGTTTATGAGGCCAATTAGTATGCTTTTCGTTTCGATGCAAAAAGATTTTAAAAAAAATATTCTCATATAAGCACCAACGAAACTGTTAAACTTACGTTCGTATATAACCTCACACGCATTAGAAAACTGTGTAGCTATTTCATCGCTGAAATATTTCATCCCGTCTTGTTAATATTTTAATATTTACATTTTTTCTAATATTCTTCCTCGTACATATTCAGCATATATTCATGGCTGAACTGCAACAACCCTTTTTTCTAGTTTTAAGTTTTTAATGGTCTATAAATTATTTACACTTTACCGATGAAATAAAACTAAAACAAAAATTTCTCTAAAAAACACACACTTATCTCCGCAGATAAATCTCTTAAATATTTCTCACATAAAGCTCTCGATATTTCTTCGTGTATATTTCCCACGATATATTTATATCAGGTGATCTCTAAATACATCATTTAATACTACAGTTCCAATTAATGGGCTGACTAGAGGAATTTTGGTCATAAGTAAATATTCGTAAAAGGTTAAAAATAGAAAATTTGCCGATACTGAGAGTGTAATATCAAAAAATTCTGAGAACAACATTTCTAAGTCCTCAGAATAAATATTTTTGGACGGTGTATTAGTTAAAAAGTTGTGAAAATAACATCGACGAAGAAAATACATAAATACAACCATATGCAATACACGCACACAAATAAACAGACATCCACACGCGCATAAAGACACACACACACACGCACACACACGCACCCACACACATACACACACAAACATATATATATATATATTTATATATATATGCATGTATGTATGTATGTATGTATGTATGTATAGTTCCATTTAAAGATCCAAACATGATTTCGGTACATTTCTTAAGATCTATTTCGTTATTAGTGAATTGAAGGTTATCAGTATGTCAATACCAAATATTATCAGTGCATATACACTTGAGAAAAATAATTATCATTTTCTTAGATGAAAACATGCAGGACAATATAATGAAAAAATAATATTTCATAGAAGACTTAACATGAAAAATAAATATTTTAATCTTTGAATGTAACTGTACTGATATATTATTATATATGCTCTGCTTTTCTATTTAGCTTCGAAACGAATTAGGTCGGTATGCATAAAGAGTGAAATATAACTGGAAAAATATATTTTTAAAATTAACACACACACACACATATTTATGTATGTATGTATATGTATATATATATATATATATATATATATATATATATATATATATATATAGGGAGAGAGAGAGAGAGAGAGAGAGTTTGGTAGAGTTCTCAAAGGTCAAATTGTTGAACTTTGTCCTCTTAACAGTCAAATTTCTGGTCGAAAACCAATCAGGTAGATTTTCCCAAATCTCAGTCACCCGTATATCAAATTTCGAGTTTGTAGACTAAAAATTGATGGATTTATTTCGTAGGGAAATATACACAGACAGACACACAGAAAGACACACAGACACGTTCACTTTTATAGGTATACTAGCATGGGTGTCCGGCGTTACCCTGGCATTTGGAGGTGAAAGTTGAGCAAAAAAAAAAAAGCGATCAATGTTTTTTTTAAATTTTACCCCTATTATGATCCCTTAACATTTATTGTTTTGGGCTCCAATCAAGTTACTAAGTTAGACCGATGTCAACTATAGATTCCTTAATCTATATCTAAATTTCAAGTCTTTAGACCCAAAATTGTCGGAGGAGTTTGGTAGAGTTCTCAAAGCTCAAATCGTTGAACTTTTACCCCTTAATCGCCTAATTTTTGCCGAAAATTTTCCCAAATCTCAGTCCCCTTTATATCAAAATTCGAGTCTGTAGACTTAGAATTGACAGAGTTATTGCGTATTGAAATGTACACAGACAGACAGACACACAGGGACACAGCAGCCACACAGATACACAGACAGGTAGATACAAAGACACACTTACTTTTATAGATATACTAGCGGGGGGGCTACCCGGCGTTGCCCGGGTGTTTGTACGTGGGTGTATGTAGGGGAGTAATTAATAATCCTGCTTAAATATTATAAAGTAGACGATGTAAAAAAAAAATCCAAAACCAAAACGGAAGAAAAATGGCATAAATAAACCTGTGTATGGGGGGGGGGTAAACTATAGAATAAGCGAAGTAATAAAAAATACGTTTAGTCGGGAGGAGGGATTGAACCCGGAAGCTTGAACGCGGAAACCAATGCCAACTACTTAATTGTCTCGACCACGAGTGAGAGTAATTCATTAGCGTGTTAAGTTAAAGCTTATAAAGCTAAAAGAGGTTTGATTGACAGGACGACGGTAAATGATGTCATCGCGCGATCGTTATTTTTAGCTTTCTCTTCACCCCAGATGATAGTGGGAAGGGGGGGGAAACAGAGCAAAAGCCGAGAACCCAACGTTTTTCACTGTATTTATATTAAATGCAGGACGAACCGGGGACAAAGCGAAATAGCGCGAATCTCATAAAAGTTGACGTAAATGAATCTAGAGACTACCCGCGTTCCCAAATCGTACATATTATGATATAGGACCCATATAAACAGTTGTAAGCGATAGTAATGAACCCGGGAGCGTGTGCTCGAAAAGCCTTTTGAAGACATACACGAAATGGTCACACACATTTTGCCTTTTATATATGTATATAGATGGATAGATAAATTCATAGATAAATTTGTTCAAAAAATATATACGTATACATAGATTTATATGGAAACATTTTTGTGTTTACTATAAACTTTTATCGCAAATATATGCAAGTATAACTCATGTAGAACATCTGCATGAATATAATTACAGGTAATAGTTTACTAAAGATGATTAAAAAACCGAAGCAACTAATATGGAATTATTTAAACTGAATGTGTAAAACAATATGCAAATTAGCTTGATCGTTTGCTAGTGAATTAAATTTCACAGCCAGGATATAAAAAAATTGTATTTTCTTTTTAAATAAATAGAAAAAAGGGTTTTCAATATTAATATCGATAAACACAAAAGAAAAATGTATTCAGAAGAGTACATAAAAAAAAAATATATATATGTGTGTGTGTATGTGTGTGTGCGTCTGTGCTAACTGTCATTTATTCTCTCTTAATTTCATGTAAGACTTAATGTAAAATTCGTTTTCATCAGATTTTGTCGGAGTGCTTACTGATTGACTTATTTTTGCTTTTATATTTTTTGTTATTATTTATTTTCTAAATTTCACAGATTGACACCTCTTTTCAGGTTTAATTTATTCCTGTACAATCTGTGATATTTGATATTATATTTTTGTTTGTTTGGTTGTGTTGTTTCACTTTACGATTAAAAGATTATGTTGCCTGATTCTGGGACTATCGTGCGCTTTGTCTCTTACACATCTTTTATGTTCTCTTGCAATATATATATATATATATATATATGAGTGTGTGTGTGAGAGAGAGAGCCAAGGTTATTTTAACCAAACGCTAAGAGTGAGGTAACGCTGGCAGAAACCTCCAGAGGAGTTTAGGCCCTGTCAGTTTCGGCATACATGGCCCAACGGCGCGTGGAGTATGTTCTGGAGCTTAGCAACCTAAGTCATAGTCATTGATCAAATGGCATGGTGGATGGAGAGGGCTCTCATAAGCCGTGGATTAGGCAATCTCTCTAGGAGAAGGAACATCCTGTTATAAAACCTGCGGGAACTTCTGTTCCAATGATGTTGACTTACTCTCCTTTTTGGATTAATGTGGCAGGGTTTAGAGAGTGGGATTGTCTTAGCGCAAAGTCTTTCCACACTATAAAAAAATTCAAGCACTAGCATTACTGCAAATGCAATACACATTTTGCAATCAGTGTGTATCTCAATAACAAATAGGCTGGTTGTAGCCTGAAACGACAAATGGGCAGTCACTGAGGACTGATGCAGATATGGGTCTGGCCTGGTAGGTTTTCAGGGAACCAAAGCTTGAACCCGGTCATCACTGGATGCGTTGGACTAAAGAAGATTAATTGAAGTGCTGCTAGTTACGCTCAGGTTTGCGTCATTTGAGCCAGAGATATATTAAGTAATGGTAGTACTCGAGGATTAGTTGCTGTCATCATATATATATATATATATATATATATATATATATATATATATATATATATATATATATATATATATTGTAACCATTTTATTTGTTTGGACTTTTTTCTGTCAGGACTTTTTTTAATATTTCTGTAAGTATTGCTCTTCTTTTCATACCTGCTAACTTCATATATTTTATCATATAATACTTTCTAGTACATAGGCGGAACATTTACAGTCTCTCTGCCAAGTATACATCCTGTATATATGTATATGTCCTATACTTTAATATGCTATTGTTTATCATATGTCTACCTTCATAAAAGGTATTTTTCTTTTATCCTGAAGTACTTGTTAAAGCTGTTACGTATTTTAATTGTCTTATGAGGAGATGTCTCAGCGATATAACGTTTCTATCAGTAAATTATATAATATATTATGAACAAATATAAGGTGTTGACCAGTCGTAACGACATCTATTTAGAAAGTAGGAGTTATGTACCATGATTTTATAATAAAAAAAACTGTAGTAGTATACCCAATTCGCCACACATATAATATACTATTACAATCAAGTAAAGATTACTAGGGACATAAGAGCGTTTAAATATAATTACCTGTAATTATATAATAATGTGACTAAAAAACATAATTTACAACATAACATACACTTACCTGTTGTATCGGGCTGTATAGATTTTGTCTATTTTTTCTACATGCAGCGGTTGAGTCAGTAGCATGTTTGCAAATTATGTTCAATGACATTTGCGAAGGTTATATTCAATTAATTGTAAAACACTGAGAATTGCATGGCCATGCTCTCGCAAGATATCTGTTCTTCGAAACATCTACAGACTAATTTAATTATTAATATATGCAATGTTCGGCAGAGAGACAAAAGATTTTACTACTTGGGCCGTCGGTGATGTGATTTGAATAGATACAGTATCTGATTTTTTTAGTAACTAGCCATTGAGTACAATTGCACCTCCGTTTGCAGCCGTAAGTTGAGGGGTTCATCAATCATTTAGCAATAGGTCATGTGCTCTGGACAACTGTCACACCAACCCCGGGTAGTTAGTCAAGAATCGCTTAAGAAGTGAGAGTTGCTGAATAACAAGCTGGGTATCTTACATTTGTAAATGGTTGGATGTCGACATAGAGAACAGGCTTGACTTTGTATTAATAATTTGGTCGCTTAATAAATATTTACCTGTAAACGCATCTTATATGTTAGATTAATAACTACATGAGAATTTTATAATACAATGTTGACATGACATTAAATTAAAATTTATGGCTGACATTTCGAAGTGCATAGCGTTCATAAGTTCATAGAAAACGCCAGTGATTAAATCCATTAAGTGCCCAAAGCTATTAAACTTTGCTTTGCACTGAATATGCAATATTCGTTCTGATCGTGTTTTATTTCTCTGACCGCGTTTTCATTGAAATATTCACTCAATTATTCATGATAAATTACATGAACGATTTACACATTTTCCACATGAGATTGAGTGCTCCTCTACTAACAAATATACAAAATATACATCATACATAAAGTTCTAGCAAAATTCAAGTTAATATAGATCGTATAACATGTGTTAATATAGAAAACAATAGCGTGTGTTTGTTGAACTTCTATTAACAGAAGGACATAAAAAAACCCGTCTTCTGCCGCTTTAGCACGAATTCTTTTAAAATTTTGAGTTGTGCTCCCTCATTATTTCAATTAAAGATCTTTGAAACTGTTCAGGTTTGGTTGAGAAGGTCTTCCCTCTGCAAGCAGAAGGAATACCTGTTAGGTTTGTGCGTGATTAATCTCTAGGATCTGCGAGTAATATAACGTATTTCAATTGGTTTCCCTACTTTTTTCCCTGTTTTTTTTTATCTGCACAAAATTCCGATTCCCATTCTTGTCTTTCTTTTTCTCACTCACTATACAGCTTTAATAAAGCGAGGTTGAAACCATTCAGCTCCCTCATTTTCTTCCCCCCCTTTATTATCTTCACCCCGTTAATTTGATTTTAAACGTTGAATCATGGAATATATATATGTATATATATATATATATATATATATATATATATATATATATATATATATATATATATATATATATATGTATACACACACACGGAAAAAAGTCCGTTTATGTAAAATTTCAAATATTTACACACAAAATTGGCTTAATATTTTGCTAGAATACGCAAAAGTCCAATCTTTCGAACGTTGACCGATTCGGCTGCAAAATATTTGGCCCAAAACAGATGAAAAGTTTGCCCTATGGCTGAATACACTGTATGTAAAATTTCGAATGTTTAGACCAGAAACTGGCTCAATAATTTGGTAGATACCGCAGAAATATATTTTTTTTAATTTGTCTCCAATTTTGTTACCTTTATTTGAATTAATTTAGGCTCAAATTAAATTAAAAAGTTTGATCTATGTCCAAGTAACCATACATCTAAAAAGTCAAGTGTTTACACCCCAAAAATATGCAGCGAAGTTTGTTAGAGATTTCAAAGATAAAGTGCTGAAATTTGACACCCTTCACATCCCAAATCTCAATTCCATTTATGTAAAATCTCGAGTTCAACACTCACCCACACACTCAGAAAATTTCACTTTACACACACACACACACACACACACACACATATATATATATATATATATTTATACATGTGTGTATACATATATATATATATATATATATATATACATATTAATATATAGAGAGAGAGAGCGAGAGCGGGAGAGAGAGAAAACTAGTTTATTTTAGATTAAACAAGTATAGATATTATTCAACAACTCATGTTACCACTGTACATTTAACAGAACTTCGTGGAATGTGGAAAATATGAACAGCATTACTATTAATAACTAGTCAATTAATTTTTTTAAATTATTTTTTACACACTAACTTATAGATAATTTACTCTTTTACATGGGATATAAAAATAGTTTAGATATACTTTTTTAATTGTGTTTTTTTACAGTTCAGTCACTCTATTGTATTGGTCCTTTTCATACTACGTTACCTGAGAATGATGTAACAGTGGCGTTGCTTATGTAACGTGTTCATAGTTTTTATAACAAAAATGATAAGCGATATGAAAAGTATTTAACCTAGCGCGCATTTGTGCGCCAGAATTTGTTTTCTACATAATTAACATTTTCAATGCATTTCTGTCCAGGAATTAAAAGAGAAATCTCATTTTTTTACACCTGCCCGCTATAATGTTTGCGACAGAGATAGAACACTTTAGGATGGAAAATGCACGAGTTTAGTATTTATAACAATGCAATTTAAAATATTTGCTCGTGATTAACGCGGAATAAAAAAAGAAGAAATGCATATAATAATCGACTAGTACACACACACACACACACACGCACACGTACATGTATACTTACATGATGTGAAAAGGATGCAGTTTTAGATACAGCGATTTTTCATTTTCTAAATAAATAAATTAAGATTACTATATTGCCGATTCTTCTAACGTGATGAAACCTCTCGCTTTATTTTTCTCTCATACTCCCTTTTCCTCCTCTCTCTTTCTGTCTTTCTCTTTCTTTGTGTATCAGTCTGTATTTCTCTCTCTCTGCTTCTCTCTCTCTCTATATATATATATATATATACATTTTAAAATAGATATACTCATGTGATTTTAAATTAAAATCTAACAGAACAATACAAACTTAACTATGTATGATAAAGCATTTTAAATGATCAAAAATGTATGAAGAAACAAATTAAATAATGTATTTAAATATTTATTTCTTAGTTCTAAAAGTTACAACATATTTACTAAACACGGTATTATGAGAGCTTAGAGTAGATATATACAAATATAGTTTATATCCACCTCTTCAAATTCAAATTAATACAATAAACTGAGCGGGTAATCTTTTTATGCTAAATACAATTTCTGAACTCTAATAAACAGCGAGGGTATCTTTCTTCGTTACAAGTCAGGAGAAATGCATGTATCAATATACTTAATTACTACAATTTCTATATGTTCATATATACTGTCAATTCGTACATATTTCATTTCGTACTGCATTATCTATCCTGATTTCACCATGGTTTATACTTTACTAAGAGTTACACATGTACTGAACTCTACTTCAAATCATAAATATATCGGTATTATATTGTATATTGAATAGATCAATTTTATTATCTCTGTTATCGTTTTGTGACGGTACCACGAGCCTGTTTCTTGACGAGAACCTCCCTGTACGGTATCAAGGTTGGAGTTCTCAGAGAAAATCCCAAGGCCGGGCACGCGTTTTAAGAAAAAGAAAAGTCTGAGGGGTACCGACTGCAAATTATGCGGTCTCTATGGTACAGTGTCCAGGTTCATACCAGAATCGTCGTGGAATATACTCGAGGCATTCACGGGCGGCAATGTAAGGCAAACAAAAGAGACACAAGTCGACACGGGTATGAGAGTTATTAAATCAACAATTTATTTAAACAAATTGAACCGGGTAAATGTAACTACGAAAACAGAACATGCAACTGAGATCATGACTGAAATAACATGAAAAAAAAAAAGAATAAAAGAATATATACATGCAGACAATTATTTGGGACAAGGAGAGGGGGTGAGTGATATTTCGATTGTCTTAGGAAGGTTCTTTTTGTTCTCTTCGATGAGAATCAACGAGATATGAGTGATACTCAGAGAGGGGGGTCACACTGAAAGTCTCGAGATATAGAGATAGTTTTTCCCTCTTTCCTCTATTTTTTTATTTTCTTTTCTTTCCCCCTTTTTTTCTTCTTCCTTTTTTTTCTTTTTTATAGTCAATGATATGTTACTTATGGGCCGATCAACAGGGGGGCGATTCAGCATTTAGGAAAAAAACCTTAGTTCGAGGGTTGCTTTTCTTTTCCCCACTTTTCTTTTTCTTTCTTTCTTCTTTTCATGGGGCATTCAACAGTTCACATAATTGATCGAGCAAACACAATTTAGAAAGAGTTACTTAACTTCTTTTGTTGAGTCGACGTTCAATTCACCCGAAGCTTCTTTCCTTTTTATGAGGTGCTGGTTTGAAGGATCGATTCTCGTAAATTCCAATCCATTTATGCTAAGGTTGATATATGTTATTCCTTATCAGCACGGCGTGAATTCCAATCGATTAGTGCCAAGGTGGGTATATATTGTTCCTTTGTGGCACGATACCAGTCGACGAGATTTTTTCTTTTTTTTTTTTCACCATGCGAATCAACCGCGGTGTTTCCATTTTTTCGAGCAGAATGCCCCCACACATGTTTCCGTGTCCACCGCCTTCGTCGAACTGCTTTGATTCTCCCGCGTTTTTCTTGTTGGCGACAGTTGAACGTCATTGCGTGGGTGTAGAAATCTAGGTCGCTCGGCCAGCCTCATTTTGACTCCGTCTGCTAAGGATTGGGTGTGGGAAGGGGTGTCTTCTTAATTGATATATATATGAAGGGTGTGAAAATGTTTCTCTTAACACCTTCCTCCATAAGAGAAAAAAAAAGAGAATTGTTCCTCCTTTTTTTATATTTATATGTATTTAAAATAAAATTACTCGTATGAGACAAGAAAATAATATTTGAGATTAAGGCCACCAACTTGTGTCACTCTAAAGAAATGATGTTCGTGGAGTTTCCATCACTTTTTCCTACAGCTATTTTATGAATTTTCCCCCGCCCCTTCTCTTCCCTTTCTGTTTCGAATCTACGTGATAAGGCGTCCGCTTTTACGTTATCCCGACCCCTTACGTGTCTGATGTCTAGGTCGAATTCCTGCAATATGAGACTCCAGGAGAGTACTCGCCGGTTTTTATTTTTCATTCTATTGTCGTATATCAATGGGTTGTGGTCTGTGTATAGGATAGTCGGGTCATGCACCGAGGATACATAGACTTCAAAATGAGATAATCTCATCACTAACGCCAAAGCTTCCTTCTCTATTGTGGAGTAGGATTTTTGAAACTTGCTCAGTTTCTTTGAGTAATAACTGACTGGGTGTAGTTGATTATCCTCCCCCATTTGTAACAGTACTGCTCCTATCCCGCTATTGCTGGCATCTACCGCCATACTGAAGGGTTTGTCAAACGATGGAGCCTTTAACACTGGCTCGCTGCTTAACATTAGCTTGATCTTCTCAGCTGCTTCTTGACATTCGGGTGTCAATTGAAATCGCTTGTGCTTTTTCAACAGCTCTGTCAGTGGCGCAGTGAGACATGCAAAATTCCTGCAGAACCGGCGGTAATACCCTGCCATGCCCAGGAATCTCCTTAAACTCCTAACATTTTTTAGTATGGGATAATTCTTTATCTCTTCTACTTTGCCCTTTGCTGGGGTGATCTTCCCATGGCCAATCACATGCCCTAGATATTTGACCTGGGCCTGGCAGAACTCTGTTTTAGCTAAGTTTATGGTTAATTTGGCCGTTCTTAACCTCTTAAATACTTTTTCAATTGTTTCGATATGTTCTGCCCATGTGTCATTGTAAATGACTATGCCATCGACATATGTATCTACGTTTTTAATCCCAGCAAGGCATGTGTTCATCAGTCTTACAAATGTTGCTTGGGAATTCTTCATCCCAAATGGCATTACGCGATATTGGTATGCTCCTTCTGGGGTTACACACGCCGATATTTGCTTGGCTCTCTCGGTTAGAGGTACTGCCCAGTATCCCTTAAGAAGGTCGCATTTGCTGATGTATTTGGCATGTCCTATCTTATCTATACATTCGTCTAATCGTGGCATAGGGTATGCGTCTGCCTTTGTTATCGCGTTCATTCTGCGATAATCTATACAGAATCTCACTGTTCCGTCCGGTTTATCGACCAGCACGCACGGTGATGCCCATTCACTTTGACTGGGCTCTATTATCTCGTGTTCGAGCATGTAGTCTATCTCCGTTTTCATTATCTCTAATTTCTTCGGACTTATGCGATACGGATGTTGTTTAATTGGTTCGCTCTCCTGTAGCTCAACGTCGTGCACTATTGCTCTTGTGCGCGTAGGTGCGTCAGCAAATAGGTCGCTATATTCTGTTACCATTCCTTGTGACTTTTGCCCTTCTTTCGGCGGTAAGTGTGCAAGTTTGCACCCTAGGTTACTCATTATCTCCGAATTCTTTAACTTAATGGGTGGGTCCTTTTCTACAGGAAGATCTCTTTCGGGGTACTCATCACTTACAGCTTCATTGTGACACTGTGCTGTCAATATTGATTTTTCTCCCGCCCTCCTGAAGTATTTTTTCATCATGTTCACATGACATACTTGAGTTTTGTTTCTGCGCTTGGGGGTAGATATCTTATACTTTAGTGGGCTTATCTTTTCAGTAATTGTGTACGGTCCCTGATATTTCGACTTGAATGGTTGACCATTCAGGGGTATGAGTACTAACACTTCCTCTCCTTCTTCGAACTTTCTATCTACTGCCTTTTTATAGTATGTGGTCTTCATGACCCTCTGACTACTTTCTAGGTGGGTCTTAGCTAACTTCCGTGTTTCGGCTACGGTTTGTCGCATTTTAGTGACGTAATCCGTCATGTTATTTGGCAAGGGTTCATCGCTGACCCATTTCTCTTTTATCATTTTTAATGGTCCTCGTACCTGATGACCGAAGACTAGATCGAAGGGACTGAACCCCAACGAGTCTTAGACGGCTTCTCGAGCTGCGAAAAGCACAAATGGGATCCCCTGATCCCATTCGGCATCGTGTTCCATACAATAGCCCCTGAGCATGGTTTTCAGGGTGGCGTGGAAGCGTTCCAGAGCCCCCTGCGATTGAGGGTGATAAGCGCTGGATTTTATGTGGGTGATTCCCAGTTGCTCCGTAGCCTGCTCGAATAGCCTCGACGTAAAATTAGATCCTTGGTCTGTCTGTATGGTTCTGGGTAGCCCCATTCTTGTGAAAAAGTTTATCAGGGCATCTACCACCTTTTTCGTTGATATGTTGCGCAGTGGGATCGCCTCTGGAAACCTTGTTGACGCGCACATTATAGTTAATATAAATTTGTGTCCTGTTTTGGTTTTGGGTAGCGGTCCTACACAGTCCATTATTACCCTACTAAACGGTTCTTCCACTGCCGGTATAGGTTGGAGTGGGGCCGGGGGAATATTCTGGTTGGGTTTTCCAGTCTTTTGGCACGTCCCACAAGTTCCACAGAACGTTTTGACATCTCCCACGATTCCTGGCCAGTAGAAATGTCTGGTCAACTTTTCTAGGGTCTTGTTGACACCTAGGTGGCCCGCCAGTGATATCTCATGTGCCACTTTCATGATATCCTCTCGATACATGTCGGGTACCATTACTTGTTCCCGCACAGTATCTCCCGACTCTCCCTTTGTCTTGGGGCATTCCATTTCCTCATTAGTACGCCCCTATTGAGGAAATATTGACTTTTTGATTTGTTAGGATATTCTTCTCCAACCCGACAGAATAAGGGTTTTAGGTCGCCGTCATTCTGTTGCTCCTTGATCAGCACTTGTCGTGGCACGGGTAAACAAGGTTGGGGTGTTACCACCGATCTCGGTTGTTTTTCCCCTGACGGCTTGTCTTCTACATTTCCCCTCTCTATCGCTCTACTTCTTGTGGTCACCCCTATGGGTTTCCCGTCTTGATATTTCGCGATGTCATTTCCTAGTATCATGGCTACCCCTGTCATTGGTAATTCGTCAATTACGCCTACAGTTATTTCTCCTGAGCCCCAATCCGACACTAAGTGGACTTTAAATAGTGGAATCGTTATGGGTCTGTTTCCTATGCCCCTTATCGTGGTCGCTCTACCTGCGGCTCTTGTCGCTTCTTTAGGCATGCATCCTCTTTTCACTAGGGATTGGGATGCTCCCGTGTCCCTGAGAATATTAATGGGTTCCCCTTGACCTTCCTTATCTCGCGCGATATATCCTTTCGATATGAAGGGTTCGTACGTTTCATCTATTCCCTGAGATATCGCCCCTTGTGGTTTGGCTGGGGTATTCCGATTCATCTCCGTGAATCGTTTCGCCTGACACTTCTCAGCTACATGACCTGGCTTCCCACAGGTGAAGCATACTATAGGTCTCGCTTCCCGTCCCAGTACTGGTCGGTTGGTTGTGTTGAGGGGATTTCTGATGGGTACTCGTGGATTTTCGTACAGTGTCTTTACTGCACAATGTTCCCTGACCTGTGACTGCATGGGTCCCTGTAGTTTTGCTTTGCTTCTCTTGTGAGTCAATATGTATTCGTCGGCTGCCGTGGTTATATCGATTGCTGTTTCAGCCTTTTTTCGGTCAGGTGTATCCTCATGTCATCGGGTATGCAGTTTTGAAATTCCTCAATTAACATGAGTTGTTTCAATTTGTTGAAGTTACCCTCTATGTTTTTGGCATTGCACCACCGATCAAAATAATTCTCTTTGAGTTTAACGAACTCTACGTAGGTTTGTCCCTCGCTTTTCTTTGAGTTTCTGAACTTCTGCTGATAAGCTTGTGGGACGAGTTCATAACTTTTAAGAATTGCTTCTTTTACTACCTCGTAATCGGCACAGTCTTCCGCTGGAAGTGCCGCATATGTCTTTTGGGCCTTACCGCTTAATGCCGTTCGTAACAGCATTGCCCAACACTATTGTGGCCAGCCAATATTAAGGGCGGTTCTCTCGAAGTGTGCAAAGTAATCGTCCGCCTCCTTTTCTACAAATTTTGGGACCAATCGCACTTGTTTAGTTATGTCGAATCTGTTTTGTCCGACTTGCTGTGGCTGTGAAGCTATACTACATTCGCTCATCCTAATCTCTTGCTCGATTCGAGCTTTTTCTACCTCGGCTTTGGCCATTATTCTGGCTTTCTCTAGTTCGACCTGATCAGGAGTCATGGTCGTTTTCTCCGCCGGTAAATCTTCCAGCACTTCTTCATCGAAGCGGTCATTGTCTACCATGTGCTCAGCTATTATTCTCATTAACTGGCTTTTCCTAATAGCTCCCCTAACCTCTAGGTCATATTACTTTCCTATTACTATTAGATCATCTTTTTTTAATCTATATAATTTATCTGGGGATGGATTTTAAAGGAATTCGTCGGTGTCCGTCATTTTGCCTTACCGTCCGTGTATAATGCACAAGTACGTTCACGAGGATTTTTTTTTATTCAAGCAAGGAAATTACACTTGCTTGGTGTATAACTGATCTCCGGAGAGCCCCCATGTGACGGTACCACAAGCCTGTTTCTTGACGAGAACCTCCCTGTACGGTATCAAGGTTGGAGTTCTCAGAGAAAATCCCAAGGCCGGGCACGCGTTTTAAGAAAAAGAAAAGTTTGAGGGGTACCGACTGCAAATTATGCGGTCTCTATGGTACAGTGTCCAGGTTCATACCAGAATCGTCGTGGAATATACTCGAGGCATTCACGGGCGGCAATGTAAGGCAAACAAAAGAGACACAAGTCGACACGGGTATGAGAGTTATTAAATCAACAATTTATTTAAACAAATTGAACCGGGTAAAATGTAACTACAAAAACGGAACATGCAACTGAAATCATGACTGAAATAACATGAAAAAAAAAAGAATAAAAGAATATATACATGCAGACAATGATTTGGGACAAGGAGAGGGGGGGTGAGTGATATTTCGATTGTCTTAGGAAGGTTCTTTTTGTTCTCTTCGATGAGAATCAACGAGATATGAGTGATACTCAGAGAGGGGGGGTCACACTGAAAGTCTCGAGATATAGAGATAGTTTTTCCCTCTTTCCTCTATTTTTTTATTTTCTTTTCTTTCCCCCTTTTTTTCTTCTTCCTTTTTTTTCTTTTTTTATAGTCAATGATATGTTACTTATGGGCCGATCAACAGGGGGCGGACTCAGCATTTAGGAAAAAACCTTAGTTCGAGGGTTGCTTTTCTTTTCCCCATTTTTTTTCTTTTTCTTTTTTCTTTTTTATAGTCAATGATATGTTACTTATGCGCCGATCAACAGGGGGGGATTCAGCATTTAGGAAAAAAACCTTAGTTCGAGGGTTGCTTTTCTTTTCCCCATTTTTCTTTTTCTTTCTTTCTTCTTTTCATGGGGCATTCAACAGTTCACATAATTGATCGAGCAAAAACAATTTAGAAAGAGTTACTTAACTTCTTTTGTTGAGTCGACGTTCAATTCACCCGAAGCTTCTTTCCCTTTTATGAGGTGCTGGTTTGAAGGATCGATTCTCGTAAATTCCAATCCATTTATGCTAAGGTTGATATATGTTATTCCTTATCAGCACGACGTGAATTCCAATCGATTAGTGCCAAGGTGGGTATATATTGTTCCTTTGTGGCACGATACCAGTCGACGAGATGTTTTTCTTTTTTTTTTCACCATGCGAATCAACCGCGGTGTTTCCATTTTTCGAGCAGAATGCCCCCACACATGTTTCCGTGTCCACCGCCTTCGTCGAACTGCTTTGATTCTCCCGCGTTTTTCTTGTTGGTGACAGTTGAACGTCATTGCGTGGGTGTAGAAATCTAGGTCGCTCGGCCAGCCTCATTTTGACTCCGTCTGCTAAGGATTGGGTGTGGGAAGGGGTGTCTGCTTAATTGATATATATGAAGGGTGTGAAAATGTTTCTTTTAACAGTTTCAAATATTCGGACTTCGTGCATCAATTTATAATATTTAGTAATTAACAATAAATATTAAGTACCCATGCGGGGTCGAAGAAATATCTGGTTTAGACATGGCATATGTCTAGGAGAAACAAAACTCTGAAGCAAAACCTATGTTACGGACCCGATACATGTGGGCAACAAATAAGGGGCGGTCTGCTCTTCAGTCCTGGTCGACAACCTTCCTAGAGCTGCTAACCCGAAGAACTTACAGGTTTTCAAACCTAAACTGCTAACGGGGTAGACATAGTCTGTCTATCGTCCGACTTTCATACTCGTTCTTTGCGTATTAGCTTGTCGTAGAGATGCGATCAAAGTGACTCAGCAAAAATACACAATGCTTGGCCTTGTGTTCTGAGTAGGGTAATAAACGCTGTTCCCTACTTTCGCCACATTCCCATCCATTAACAGTGCCTATTTTGGTGGCGGTTGAGTGACATATATGCCAAGTGAATTGGATTTTATTGATTTTTTTTCTGAGGAATTGAGGGTACCGGTTACACATTTTCTGGCTGCTGTTTCTGACTGATAGTTCAGAAATACTTACTCTTTCGCATCGCTAAGCCCGGCTGCTCCCTAATCAGTTGTATCATATCGGGGTGGTTGCAACCATCTTCGCTGTGCTTTCTTGATGCCACAATACTGTTGATTAAGAATCTACTTGTGTTGTATATTTGGTATTCTGCACAAACACTTTGTCAAACCTTCTTACCCTTAAACTGAATCTTTCTAAATAAAATAAAATGGCAGTTCTATAAAAACAAGTAGGATCAAATAAGATGTAAACTCAAACAGAAACAATTTACCACCGTCCTTTACGATTGCATTCACGAAAGTCCGCGAGCTTAGAATTATTTTTCCTAGCAAAAACCCCGGATATCTTAGCGCTACGTGAAACTAACCTACACTTTTTCCTCCTCTCTAACCACTAACATGCCTGGTTCTTTCCCACTTTCTCGTAAAAACGCCCACATATGCACGAACTAGGAATCTATGTTCGAAACACTCCCACTTTGACTAGAGAATAAAAAACACAGAATTAGAATACCAGACCTTTGTGTTGTTTAGGCTTTATCTGCAACAGAGCGTTAGTTACTTATATATTCCCTACCGCCCTCCATCGACACAAGACTGTACTTTAATTAACGAAGTCTCAGAGAGATTGGATACATCAATCACCCTCAATACAAACGCACATTTTCCTGTATTTTGTGATTTAATGTCGGTAAAATGAATGGCTTGGTTTCTCTACTAACACATTTCTCTATACCTCATTTCCTATCAGAAAGGGTTACGTTTTCAACACATTTGCCAGACGAGCAAAATACAGAGCCTCAAATCTAGATCTCTTACTTACCATAGTTACTGATGATTGTGTAATGAATACACATAGCCACGTCGGAATGTTGATTTCGCTGTGATAATGGTAGAAATCGCGTTAAATTCTATACCCAAAACTGAAGAGCCATTACTCAAAACAACAAGGTATTATAAGAAGGCTGACAGGGAAGTCACAAGGAATCTCATCAGAGGTGACTCATGGGGATCTATTTTCTCTCTTTCTGCAGAATAGTGCGCAACTGAGATCACTGAATTGTCAAAACGGCAATTGAAGCTTATGTTCCTACGCAGAAATTCTTTAGAAACCCCCACTCTCCCCAATGTTTTACTTCTACTTGTACAGCTGCCATTGCTAAAAGGCAGCATGCATACCGTAGATTTATCCGACATATGTTCAGTACAAACAGACAAAAGTTTATAGAAGCTAGGAAAAATGTAAGAAAGAAATAGCGACAGCTAAGGGAGAATACACCGATACCACAAAAAAAAAAAAAAAAAAAAAAACGGAGCGAAGCGCTGAAATTTGGCACCTGTGGTTTCTGGAATCTACATTATGTAGTAAATAATGGGCAATACATAATTACCACAGGATCAAACTATTTGGATGCTGTTTGCACGGCAACTGAAAAAGTTAACATGTTTTCCAGTCGGTTTGCTTAAACTCTACATTAGACCAAGCAAATTACACCCTTCCTGACTTTATTTTGAAGACTGACACCACGCTGAAAAGCACACCTCTCTGAAAGGCATGATACCATAAACAGCTAGACACTGTAACAGACCGTGGGCTGGATCTCATCCCGGCTATCCTATTAAAAACTGCACCGCGTAGGTATATTAAATCCTCTCCAAATTTACCGACAAATGCCTTAACGAATTTTGTTATCCTGACTACTAGATAACTGTTTCTGTGTTACCAGTTTACAAGAATTCTGGCGAAAGAACTGCACTATAAAAATATCGTCTAAATAGCCTCATCCCTTTCGTCGTTACAATATAAGTGTTCATAATTAATCAAGTTCTCATCCATCATCGTATATTTGCTAAACTTCTGACAGACCAACACTTTTAATTTAGGCAATCACGTTCTGCTGCAGATAGTTTGATTGTAATATCTGAACATACATACCATACATTGGACTTTTCAGTACCATTCAAAACGCCAATTTAGATCCAAGTATGGAATTTTGGAAAAAAAATAAAAATGAGTCCTGTTATCTCTTAAAACATATCGGAGTTAAAGCCTCATTATTTTTCCCGGGCAAAATATATGCCCACTCGCATACTAATATAGTCCTGCTTTTGGTTACTTTTCAGCCATATATAAGGGCCGGAAAAATTATATTGTGCGATCAACTATTAAGATGACAGCGATATTCGAAACAATACAAATTAATACCAATTCTCAACTTGCAAAAATGTTAAATAATTAATCTAACCGAAATGCATCAAATTTATTAAAAAATTGTTCAAATGAAAATGAAATGAATTTTTTAAAAAATTCGGAAACCAGAGTAATGCTTATATTTTGTTATAAAATAAATAACAAAAACAGTAATAATTTTCCTGAGTGCCGCATCAATCACAGAAATTAATTAGAGAGAACTTATTTCGGCAGTTCTTCCAAACAAAGTATCTCCACTTAAACCATGTATGTAATTATAATCAAAATTATAACGAAAAAGGTATAAGTTATAGCAGATTTGGCTCGTATGTGTAATATGCGCCGAGGTACACAGTTGCCAGACTCTAATTATTTTTCAAGGCTAAATATTTAAGACACCAATTTAATAAAAATGATATCGTAAATATTGGATTTTACTTATAAGTATTGTTTAACAAACAGTGCGGGTTGTAAAATACAAAAGCACCAAATTACGTTTTTTTTTTCAAAATACAATAGTAAACACATTATTGTATCAAAATATTATGCACTTATGCATAATAGGGACGTCACCATTTAGTTTTGATGGGGTTCATTGATCGACCGATTTTAACTTTATTAAACACTGACAATAATTAAACCTATATTGTGTTATAGGTTTGCTGCAATTAAAGCCATATTTTTCTCTAACGGCGACATCTTTATGTTAAATTGTTGGAAGAATTCCAAGGGTGCTTCAGTTAAAATTTGTTTTATAATTGTTTTAAAAATAACCCAGGGTTCTTTTATTTTTTATAAAATTCTATTTACTTATGATGAGTTTCCGTTAAAATCTTTGATAAAATCCAATATTTCTCGGTGCCAGAGTGTAGCAGAAGCAGCAATAACTAAAATGAGGGGAAAAAGAGCTTACCTCGGGTATGTCTGTTGTGTCACCAGTTGGGGGGAAAAAGAGAATTCCAAGATGGCGTCCGGGGTTTTTTATTAGCATTTACCCCATGCAACTCTCGGAAAATCACGTTTCTGTCTCATGTGATTATGCAAATGGATAATTCCCGGCCACTATAAAAGCAGGAGGCTAGAGACGAGTCGGCAGTGTCCTGCAAACTGTGTGTGTGGGTATTTCTGGCGATTGGAGTGTGTCTTCTTTTACCACGGTTATCACGGACAGGAATTCCCTCTCTTCTGGAGGTGGGCGATATTGACTATTTTGAAGTTGTACTGTTGCTGACAGAACATTTATTTATTTTTTTTTTTTGCCTACTACATTTTTGTTTCAAGATATTTCGGCCCGAATATGGCGAAGGTGCGGATAAGCAGTGACATTATCAAGCCGTTCTCTGGCGAGGGAGACGTTGTAGCGTGGCTGAAAAAAGTGAGACTTGTCGCACAACTTCAGCAGGTGGATGACGTAGCGAGTCTGCTACCTTTATACCTGGAAGGCGATGCACTGGCCCTCTACATGGAAATGGAGGAGGACGATCAAAAGAAAATAGACCAGATTGAGGCTCGATTAAAGGAGGCATTTACTGATGACGCGTTTGCAGCATATAGAAAAATAACTATGGTTAGATGGGCTGGTGAACGTGTGGATGTGTACGCCAACAAAATCAGGCAGTTGGTTGGATTGGCCGGATTCACAGGAGAAAGCACAGAGAGACTCACAAAATTAATTTTTGTCACTAGATTCCCTGACACCATCTCAATTGCTCTTCAACAGGTGCCGAACATCAAAGCCCTGACCATGGGGGAGCTAATGTCGAGAGCGAGAATTTTGACGACGACTGGCGAACAAAATCAGGATGTGGTTGCGGCCACACGCTCACCCAACAACAGGGCCCAGAATAATCCTGTTAATTTGACCTGTTTCAAATGCAATGTTAAAGGCCACCTTGCAAGGGACTGTCGAAAACGTGGAACACGGTGTTACCGTTGCGGTGAGAGTGGACACTGGGCTCGGAACTGCTCGGGAAACGAGCAAGGGGAGGACGCATAAGCGCCAGTCTCCTTCCCAACCAAGATGTGAACACGACGCTCCCGGTGATAAGCATCCATGTTGACGGGACGCGATGTTTGGCGCTTATTGATACAGGATGCTCCAGGACAATTTTACATGCAGACCGGTGCCGATCTTGGAGAAAAACAAACGTAAATGTCAACACAATTGGTGGAATGTCCCATGCGTGCTGCGGTGTTGGAACGGTCTCTGTATCCACTGATGAAGGTGTGTCTGCCAGAGTCGATGTGTTGGTGGTGCATGGCAAGCCACTGGGATTTGACTTGCTTCTAGGGATCGACGCCATAAAAGCTCTAGGAGGTGTCGTTGTCAAGCCTACAGGATCAGTGCGGCTGGGCGCCAGGAAAAGTATTAAATGCGCAGCCATTTCTATCGATGAACCAGATTTCACTGCTACCTTTGACCATCAAAACCGAACGTGGACATCATCGTGGAAATGGTCTGTGGACCACCCCCCTGAAAGGCTGCATAATCGAGTGTCAGAGTACCCAGTGCCAGCAGAAATTCGTGAAGAATACACGCAGAAGCTCCACACCTGGATAGATAATGGTTGGCTCGTGCCATACCCAGAGGATAAATTGGGACCCCTTAAAGGTCTAATTCCCCTGATGGCTGTGATACAGCAGAACAAAGCCAAAGTGCGCCCGGTAATGGACTACCGGGAGCTAAATCATTACGTAGACGCATTTACGGCCAACGCAGATGTTTGTGCGGCTAAGCTGCGTGAGTGGAGACAAAAAGGTGCTAACGTGTCTCTACTGGACCTCAGAAGAGCATACCTACAAGTCCGGGTCCATGAGACACTGTGGCCATACCAGACTGTGGAAATTGATGGGAAAAACTACTGTCTGACCCGTCTGGGGTTTGGTTTGAATGTGGCTCCCTTGATAATGAGAGCAATTGTCAGCGAACTACTATCTCAGGAAGAAGTTATAAGCCGCGCAGCATCTGCTTACATTGATGAGATTTTTGTCAATGAAGACGTGGTGCCCGCGACCCGTGTGAGAGAACACCTCGCGCAGTTCGGGTTGGAGTGCAAGAACCCGGAGCAGTTGAAGGACGGTGCACGGGTGCTGGGATTGGCAGTCAGGATGGGACGCAATGAACTGCGGTGGAAGCGAGGAAATGCAATTCCGGAGGCTCCCAGTATTGTTACGCGACGAACAATCCTTTCCCTGTGTGGTCGACTTGTCGGACACTTTCCGGTGTGCGGTTGGTTTCGTGTTGCTTGCGGAATACTCAGAAGGAGAGTAAGTTCGGTAACGAAGGGCTGGGATGATGAAGCAAGGGACGCCGTACTACATCGTATGATGTTCGAAACCTTAAAATCTGCACAGCAGAACGATCCGGCACAGGGAAATTGGTGTGTGGACGGCAAAGAGCTGAATGTATGGGTCGATGCGAGCTCCCTAGCAATTGGGGCAGCCTTGGAGATGTGTGAAACTGTGCTGGAAGATGCATGTTGGCTGCGACCTGAAGATGACTCTCAACATATCAACTTGGCTGAACTGGATGCCGTATTGAAAGGCATCAATTTGGCTCTCCAGTGGCAGAGCAAGGTGCTACACATAAAGACAGATTCTGTTTGCGTATACCATTGGGTCTCAGACACGCTAACTGGAAAGGCGCGAGTACACACCAAAGCAGCAAGCGAGATGCTTATTAGGAGGCGATTAAGCACTCTTAAGGAGCTCGTGAAAGAGTACGGGCTGACAGTGGATGTGACGCTGGTTCCATCAGCACGAAACATTGCTGACCGACTGACACGAGTGCCACAGCGGTGGTTTGAGGCAATGAAAAAGAAAAACGGTCTTGACCCAGTGATAGGCGCGGTCCACACAGACGAGCTGGATGAGAGTCAAATCATGGCTATTCACAAAGATAGTGGACATCCGGGGGTGCGACGCACTACCTACTTTGTCAGGAGAAGATGTCCAACCACGACAAAAGCAACTGTCAGGACGGTCATACAGAAATGCGAGGAATGTCAGTCCATTGACCCAGCGCCAGTCAGGTGGGAAAAGGGAAAGCTGGAAGTTAACGAGAATTGGCAGAGAATTGGAATGGATATCACGCATTATGGCACCTTCCATTTTTTAACTTTAACAGACTGTGGTCCATCGCGTTTCTCCATTTGGAGGAAATTGGCAAGGCAGGACTCGGCAAGCGTGATTCATCAGTTGGAGGCAGTGTTCCTCGAGCGTGGCGCGCCGCATGAACTCCTTTTATACAATGACACAGCTTTCTGCAGCAATATGTTCCAAGCATTTGCATGTAAATGGGGAGTTCACTTGCGATTCCGCTGTGCATACGCTCCAGCCGGGAATGGCATAGCGTATGGGTCAGAAGACCGCAAAATCGATGTACCACGAGGTTCGGCAAGGGTGAGGTGACCAAGGTGATCAGCCCTCAGTCAATTTTGGTGGACGGTGTGCCTCTTCACGTGAAGGATTTGCGCCCTCGCCATTATGTTGTTACATCGGAGGAAGAGGGAGACTCAGACAGTATGATGTCTTCTGAAAAGACAGAGAGTATGATGCAGGACGACGAAGAGGATTTTGAGCCATATAATGTACATACTGAAGAAGCGGAGGAAGGACCACCCGTCTTGCCTCTACGAAGGAGTACCCGACAGAAACGAATACTGCCCCCCTGCCCTGATTGTGAAACACCGCCTATGGAGAAGACTGGTGGCAATAATGGCGATGAGGAGGATGGCAGGGAGGAAGTGCTGCCTCCGGTTCTTCGGAGAAGTACCAGACAGAGACGACTGCCCCCCTGCCCCATTTGTGATCATGAGATCAGGGGGGAGTGTAGCAGAAGCAGCAATAACTAAAATGAGGGGAAAAAGAGCTTACCTCGGGTATGTCTGTTGTGTCACCAGTTGGGGGGAAAAAGAGAATTCCAAGATGGCGTCCGGGGTTTTTTATTAGCATTTACCCCATGCAACTCTCGGAAAATCACGTTTCTGTCTCATGTGATTATGCAAATGGATAATTCCCGGCCACTATAAAAGCAGGAGGCTAGAGACGAGTCGGCAGTGTCCTGCAAACTGTGTGTGTGGGTATTTCTGGCGATTGGAGTGTGTCTTCTTTTACCACGGTTATCACGGACAGGAATTCCCTCTCTTCTGGAGGTGGGCGATATTGACTATTTTGAAGTTGTACTGTTGCTGACAGAACATTTATTTATTTTTTTTTTGCCTACTACATTTTTGTTTAGACTCGAGGTTAGTTTTTGTGTAGGTTAAGGAAAAAAATGCCTCAGCCTAGTAGGAATTCTACTCCATTTACTGAGAACAGAAATGAGTATGTGTAGAATTAGAGCAGATACTACTCTTTGCTCTTAGCCAAGATGTCAATAACTGTTGTTTTAATGCGAGAATATATGTTGTCAATAAATGTTTATACAATAACTTTTTTGTTTGTAAGTATTTGGGTGTTATTCTCTTTGTGTGATTATTTTTGTGTTATTGTACCAAGAAAAATATGTTTATTTAAATTTAGACGAGTAAAAATTGCATTAATTTTTTGGGGTAAATGTAAAGTTTAACCGTGATGCTGTTTTTAACAATATTATTTAGAAACCTGTTATGTAACATTGGAAGGTGTGTTTTGTAACTATTAAAATGTAATCGAAGTTACCGCTTTTACAATGGAATTGTTCGTATAATGCATAAGTGCAAAATAATAATTTGTGTTTTTATTCTAACGTAGAAATTTATATACTACTAAACTGAGGCAAATTTATTTTTATTCCTATCTAGAGTGACCTTTTGGTGGGAGCTAGATTTTCCCAACATTAATAACCGACTTTTTTTTCAAATTCTGGTTTCATGAGGAGACAAGTAAATAGGAACACTAGTATATAAAAATACAAACACAAAAATCGATTGGAAACAACCCAAATATTTTATCTAAGACAGAGAAACAAATACACCTTGATTTTTCCTTTTGATTTAAAAAAATTCATATGTTGTTTACCACTTTCTAACCCATACGGACGAAACCACAACATTTTCAGGGTCAAATATAACATTTCCGATTAATATTTATGTGGTCTAGTTTTGGGGTAATTTTTATCAAAATCTCATTGGCAGAAACTATTTTATGTACCGAAAGTGCTATGCTTGCGTTATTATGACCGCTTTTGACATCCTGGGGACGCAACTAGAATGCCCCTATCATCAAATATTACGTTTCCAGTTTTATGTCGATGTTGTCGAGCTTTTGGGGAATTTTCATTAGAATCTAATGATCTGAACAGCTTCTATGCCCTAAAATGTGCTACGTTTTCTATTTTTGGCTAAAAATTACGGTGTGTACATCATTTGACTCCCTGAAGACAACCCCCAAATTTGCCCAAAGTAAAATATTATAGGTTGTCAATCTTGGGGGTAATTTTATCAGATACTAATAGTTGGAAAATATTCCATGTACCGAAAAATGCTATTTCTGGCCATTCTGCCACCTTTTAGCAACCTGCGGATGCAACCAGCTTTAAATATTACGTTTCCAGATTTATATCAACGTGGTGTTGCTTTTGGGTAATTTTCAGCAAAATCTGTTTGTCGGAAAATATTTATGTCCTGAAAAGTTCTATATTTTGACCATTTTCACTCCGTCTGACTCCCTGTGGATGCAACCAAATTTTATAGACAAACATGTGATTGTTACATTTACTACCTTGCCTAGTTTTAACTTCATGCAAAATTTAAAAAAAAATGTAATAAATTGTCATTGACAATTTTTCGAACGAAATGACAAACGGACGAGCGGACAAAGGCTAATTCTAAGGTCCAAATCCGACTAAGTCGGTGGTCCAAAAATACAAATTCGTAAAATTTGTTTCATTTTAATAAAAACTATGGCTAACAGCTGCTGAAACAGCTTACGATCTCAATGAGGTGTTAGGCATACGAACCACTACTGAAAACCTAGCACAATGGTTGTTAGTGAGGTGGCTTATGATAATGATTGTTACCTGCTGGCCCAAAGCACCAAATTCGGCACACATATACTTTGGTACAAAGTCAAACTTTTTGGAGGGGGGTACCCGATTTTAAAGGTCAAGGTCAGGGTAAGGTCAAAGGTCACAGGTCAAAGGTCAAACATCGCTATTTGTCTTTTTTCAACTTTCTTATTAATTTCCAATACAAAATGTGCTGCCATTACATAAATTACTGTTAATGCTCTTAAGGGAATTATATATGTAATTCAAGCTACATTTCTTTTAAGTGTATATTGAATTGTAGAACAAGATCATAGGTCACCACTTGTAATTTCAATGTATATAACAATGAATTATTGGCATCAGTATTTATATATGAGTTCTATTGGACAAGTAGGGCATTATTTATAAAGACATTAGTGCAATAAACAAACAAGTTGCATGAATGTTTCAGATACAATACAATAAGTCAAGCATAACACCATTCACTTCTATAATAATATGTACTGTAGAACTTAACCGGATGCGAATATTGTAGTGGTAATCAGACTACTTCCTATTTAATGCAACATTCTTGCACTATTGTTGCAAGAATTGCTTACATGGACTACCTCTATAAAACTCTGCATGCATATCTTCTTGGAAGGAGTACAAGAATATGGAAGGGTCGTCATGTTTCACAATCACCTCGGCACTGACATAGTGTTGTACATGTCAGGCCACCTTTCTCGCATTTACAGTTCTTAACACACATAGGAACTGCTTTGCAACCACACTTTATGAGTTCTTTGCACGCAGCAGCAGCTGGAATTGTGGTCCAGATGGGATGCCACCCTGTGTCTGATTTGGACCATCCAAAACCAGCTGGGCTCGGGGCAGCAACGACTGGTTTCAGACTCTCTGTCCAGATACTGGCCTGGTACACACATCGGTTGACATGTTGGAGCAGAGCATTTTGTGTTGGTGGTAGCCTTTCCATTAGTTTCACTCTGTTCGGAAAGAGGTCTTGCCGAAGGTAATTAACTTTGCTATGGTGAGTTGTGTTGTCGTAAATTGCACAGGTAAACTGCTCAATTAGCATGAATACTGGAGATGATGTTTTTAGAGGAACAAATGGTGAGGACAATGCTGTAGTAAACTCTTCTGTCGAAATTGGGAGTGATTTCCAGGTCTTCCATGCTGATTTCTTTCCTTTACCATTAAATTGGGATGTTACATCACATCCAGTGAAAGCATGGAAGAAGGGTAGTGCTTGACATTTATCTTCACCAAGTTCCAGGCAAACAGAGTTGATATTGCAGTATCGAAAGTGCCTTCCTGCACCAAATCCAACCCACAGATCTAAGTCAGGATACCAACTGACAAAACGGTGATAAACTCCTACAAGGACCACAACCACGTCTGTATCAACAGTTCTGACAAGAACTGACGTTGCACCTTTCCTCAGGGCATCGTACACATGCAAAGAAATCCTGCTGTCTGCCTCCTCGTGGTCGCACTTGTCCATTGTACATCCAGGCTGATTGGCTAGAAGTCTTTCTCCGGAGGTAATGTATACCCATTTTTCAGGTGGGTAGACATGGTTGGCTACTTCTCCTGAGAGCAAAGCAAAAAGCTCTTCTTTGTTTCTGTCATTCTGCAGAAACCCAGCAAAGGACGCGGGAAGTTTGGCATTGCAAGACACCTTCCTGCGTACCCCCTTCCCTCGTTTCTCACGTGTAGTTGCGTTCAAGCTGTCTGGATGATATCTGTCCCAAACAATGTCAATTCGAGTGCTGCTTTGCAGTTGCCTCTTTATCCAAGGAATGAAGATTTTGTCACTGTACTCCCCAAATGTACATTTGTGTTCATGCGGCAGGATGTGTACCATGGCAGCCCCATCGAAAATCTTTGCATCGAAGTGTGATGGTGGTTCTGGCTGAATACTTGGGTCGATGCAAGCCAACAGTTCTGATTTATTTCCTGGTAGACGAAGTTTCCCATTCAGTGACAATGCTGGTGGCCATGGGTGATTTTCATACGAGAAAAACTCCTCGAGGTTTGTGTCACGGACCTGAGTAGCGGTGAAGAGTTGGCTGAATAGGTTATAATCACTCTTTATTTCCTGCAACTGAGTCACGTTTCTGCTGGGAGTACTGGTGTGTGGTCGCTTGAAAAGTGGAAGTTTATTTTTCTTGATTGTGTTATGGATGGATTTATCTCGTTTCATCAGCACATCACTAACATACCTTGAGTACTGCTCTTTGCCCAGTTGCTCCATTCCGTATAGTGCTTCCACAACCTGTTCATCCATATAGTCATGGGTGTCAAGAACAATGAGTTCCTTTGCTGTGTTCAAGAATGGATTCCCCATTGATTTGATAACATCACACATATCGTTGACTTGTTTGTGGAATGTTTCCTGAATGGCATGCCCTTTCTCATGACTCTGGAAAGAAGGTTCCTCAGACAGGTTATTCATCTCTTCAAATTCATCGAGAATCCTTGCCTGCTCTGGACCGGCAATCATCCATCGTTTCAAGGCAGCAGGATTCGTGGTCAGGCCAATGGCACCACCAGAATGTTTCACTTTTTCATTGTTCTGCTCGTGTGCTTGGTCTAGAGGCATGGCTGAGAATGGTCGCCTACCCTTCAAGAACACCCAGTTTTTCTTGAATTCAGCTCTGATTGATGGCGGAAGAGTCTTCATGTCTTTTATGTGTACTGGCAGCCAGCGAGAGTAGTTCATGCGATCAAGCACAAAGAACCATGGTGCCAATGCTTCCAACACTTCTACATAAAGAGCAAAATTCTTCTCCCTGTGTGACCTCACAAAGATAAGGACTAGCAGCTCCAGCTGAAGAATCCTGTCCCAGAATGCGAAGGTTGGACTGTTTTGTGTCATGTCAGTTCTCCAGTCTTCGAAGTGTATGCTGCGTTCTGGACACATTTCATGACAGGAATCACGCTGCAACTTTGCAAGAGTCATTGCTGTCACCTGATGTGCATTTTGTGTTCTGGTTAAGTGGGCAGTCTTCAGGAAGGAGTCAGCAGTTCCAGCTGTAGCAACACCACTCTCAGTCAGTGTAATACACCAACCAGATTCTTCCAAGAGATCCCCAACCATTCTCCACAATGCCATCTCAGTATGTAAGCCTCCCAGGACAACAACATATTCAGACTCGCCAAGGGTTTCAGACCAATTCCACTGTGCATATTTGGCCAAAGCAAAGAGAGGTTGATCCACTGCAATAACAGGTATTTGCCCAGGGTTTCGCAATGTTGTTATTTTTTTCAGTACTTCCATACCATGCTTGACCATAGCCATCGATGCAGCCCTTTCGTAAAAGAGTGGCAGTAGAACACTTGTCCCGGGAATATCAGTAACTTCGCCTTCGCGTGCAGAATGATGCGAGGCCCAGCCCATGATATCACCTTTTTCTAATTTGTTTTTTTGGGCTACAGGTATCCTTTCCTCTAACCACTGATTTTCTTTGTATATTGCTTCACATAGAACAGGTTCAGGATCAGGGTCTTCCATAGCTGCAGCTTCTGTGACATTAACAGTATCGGTGTTGCAAGCAATAGCTGGAACTATTCGATAACTATCTGGAAGGGATGGATTTCTAATGTGTGCCTGTGGTGGTATTTTGATGGGCTCTCTACTTGTCTCTTGCTTATTCTCTGCAGGAAACTGGAACACACTGGTACTTGTGCCATGGAATGATCCTTCAGCTGTTTGTGATGTTGGATTGTGATCCAGATTGTCTAGTGCCCCTGCTGTGAACACACCATCAATAAGTTGCACAGGACACACCACACCTTCCTCTTGATATCGTTCACATACTGCATTTGTCAGCCAGTCTTCAACTTCTAACACTCTTTCATAGCTGACACTGATTCCGAGTTTATGGAGATGTGTCAACATTTTCTTGCTCCGGGTTTGCGTGTGAACACTCAAGCCTACATATAAGGGAAGCGGGGGTTCTTTGGATCTATGGTGGCGTGGGTTCTCTGCTACTTTGGGCTGATCTTTACAATTGAATCTAATCAGCTGGCATATGGTCAGACATTCTTGTGAATTTGTTGCGGTCTGGTCCTTGATGTTTGAACCATATAACAACATGGAGATCAAGACTTTGAGTGAATTTGGCACTGAGTCATCTTGACCGTCTGTGGTGAAACTTCCACTGAATGTACAGAATTTTGTCTTTGAAATTTCTTGCCGTATTAACTTTGCTATGTGTACCATTGAAAGAGCGTCCTTCTCAAAATCACGAGACTTCAACTCCTCCTTTATGAGCTTCTGAAGGCCTTCATTAAAGACAAGAACTGTTTGTTTGCCAACTGATTGTTCCTGACACTGATCCTTGTAATGATTCAAAAGTTTGTTTTTCAGCCGTGTCTTGTTCACCTGTTTTTCATATCCCAAGGCTGCAAAGCGAGCTACACACATTTTGTGCAGATCTACTAATGGAAGTATGTACTCCCCGTCTTCAACATTCGCTTCAATATAAGATATCATTTCTACAAATACCCTTGAGTCTGTCATTGATTGATCAGTTGTATCCGATAATGTAGCCATGGATCGCTTGTAACTTCTGTATCGAACACGGAATGCACCCATACATTGTTTGTGATACTTTGCTTCAATAGCAACAAGATCCCCATCTGCAATAGTAGCTAACAAGTCAGTATATTGTAGTTCTGTTGCTTGCTCACGCAGTGTTTTGTCTAGTTCTAAAGTTTCACATTTGTGAAGTATACCATCTGACTTCTTGCAAAATATACACATGTTGCAACCCATTACTTCATCACTTCGAGATACACGTTTGGATTTTCTTTGTCCAGTACTAACATCATCGCCAGAGTGGTCAACAATTCTCTTTCTAGCATTTCTCTCTTGTGCTCTTAACAATTTTGATTTAGCAAATAATAAATGACAGTTTTTATGCCACTTAGCACAATTCACATTGAGGTCATTGGTTGTCACATCATCACCAAAGCAAATTCTTGCAGGCAATGATTTCAGTTCTTTAAAACCATGTACATTTTTCATAAATTCTTCATATGCTTGTGAACCTTTGCCATCCTACTGTGTTGCAGGACACTTTAATGCCCCATCTCCTGTACCGCATATGATGCACTTTGACCAATCCATGTTGCATTGAAGATTGAAATGCAAGCTCTCCACTACTGACTTGCCTTGCTGACTTCAGTTCTCAACCAGGAAGCACTCTGAAACATAAAAATACATATTATTACAAATCCTGTTACCAACTATACTACTTGAAGCAAGATAAAACTAAAATGACACCTGAAATTACAGTACTACCACATTTTGACCTTTAATCTTCGCCTGACCTTTACCTTGACCTTTAAAATCGGGTACCCCCCTTCAAAAATGTTTGTATTAACCCAAAGTATAGATGTACCAACTTTGGTGCTTTGGCTCAGCATGTAACGATTTGGTCATATTTTGGCCATAAGCCACCCCACTATGTCAAAGAAATTGCGACGACTAGATCTTTGAAGATGATGAGCATAGTGGTCGGCACTCGATTATTGACAAGGATCAATCCCAAGCCGGAACCAATTCACGCACAACTGTTCGAGACCTTACGATTAAACATATATTCTTTAAGACAACCGTCGATGCTCAGCGTAGTGGTTAGACGCTGATGAAGGTCAACAACAATTCCAGAAGCCAGGCTTGCGCCAAAAGTAGGGCAGCTGGTTATTTGGTTGTCTGTGATCGGTCTCATCCATTACAGTTTTTGAATGCAAGCTGACCAATTCCAGCTGAAAAGCACTGTCGACAAATACGTAAAATGCCTCATAAACGTCGACAGCACCCAGCATTAGTCAAAAAGATAATAATCAATTCTCCCCCCCATGACAATGCCCGACCTCATAATGTAAATTGACCCCGCAAAAGTTTAACGATGTAGACAAAAAACATCTGCATCTAGGAGTCTTTCAAGAATCTCGACAATGTTATGCGTTGGAATGCTTAAAAAACCTAAGCGATATCAAAACGCCTTCGGAGAGTCCTCGCCATCAGAACACAATTCTTACATTACTGGCATGATTGTTTTACGTCGACACAAGCGTGTTGATTCTGATATTGCTCGTTTTGATCCATAAACTTTTGTTTCAGACGACATATGGCCATCTGAATTCAAAAGTTAAAGGCCTTATGTCTACGTGATATATATATATATATATATATATATATATATATATATATATATATATATATGTATATATATATATGTGCATTTTTTAAATATAATTATCAACTGCCTCGTGTTTCTTCGTCTAGGACTCATCAGTGGATGCATCTAGTGAGATTTGAAATCGTGACCTCATGCGAAGAAGCTTAGCTTCGACCAATAGGCTATCCTGAACAACTGCTGGGGTATATCGCGATTTACGTAGATTATATTCATATATATATATATATATATATATATATATATATATATATATATATATATACATGATTGCAACGTCTTGTCAGACGAGTGCCACTCCCTCAGACACTTACAGTCCATGAGATGGAAAATGACTTCCATCGCAACAGGACGATTTTTATAGACAAATACCTGAGGGAGTATCCATATACAGATGATGTTACAGAGTCTTAGCTTTGTACGACAGCTAAGTATCTCTTTCGGTTCAAGATGTTGAGATCCAGCAACAAGCAAGAGCAAGATAGCCAGCAACAAGTTAAACTGCAGACCAGCTTAATGAGGGTACTGGTCTCCCGCTTTATGGTGGTATAAATCAGAGATTTGCTTCTCCTAGAAAGGTTGCCTTCACCACGGCTTACGTGAGTCCTCTCCACTCCAGCACACATACATACACACAAACACACATTGTGCTAGTTGGCAGTTGACCCCAAAAAAGGGTTCATTCGCCTTTTGGAAGGTCTTGTTTTTAATCCTTCAGGGAGACTAGCCACCTTCCTCACTAAACAAGTCTGGTGGGGGAACCAGTTTAGTCGCCGGTGACCGACCATGAGCCAGGTAGTACTGGGTTACATGGTACCAGTAGCATATGACATTACCTTACTACACATATATATATATATATATATATATATATATATATATATATATATATACTAACTGTACCCGGCCATGCGTTGCTGTGGCTCAGTTTGTTAAAATGGAACACATGTGAAAGTAGAGAAAAGTTTGATTCTTTTTTTCAAGAGAATGTACAAATTTTTTTTTTTAACAGATGTTAAGAAAATAAACAGATAAATACTTCCATCATTAATGATGCCAAAAATAAATAAAATGTTGATTTAGTGTTTCAATATGCTTATAAATTACGATAAAACTTGCTGAGTATGCACTGTTTTACGATTGTTGTAAAAATGGAACGAAACTTAAATTTCGCTTCATTTTAATCTTTCTTAATTTTTTAATTGTGCCCCCCAAACGAATATAATCAAAACAGTAACATTCAACAATTGTACTTTATGTATATAAAACACAAAATGGGTGTTTGTATTACTGTACACATAGATTCGAAAAAGTTTTCAAAAAACAAATATATAACAAATAAATGTTATCAAAGGCAAGATAAGTTACTTTTCTGCCAAACTGGATATATTTTTTTGTGTTTTTATTCAATGTAACATATTTATTCAGCTCGAAAAACATACAGTGTTTACCGATGTATTCGAAAATTCAAGATGGCGTCTCACACCCTCTTTAACAGTAAGTAACGCACCGAAATTTACAAATTAGAACACCATTTAACATTTTCCGAAGATTTTACTTTGTACATTGGGGGCGCGAGCGGGGGGAGGGGGGAACGGATGTGATGTTGGCGCGTTACTTACGGAAAACAAACGTTTAACTAAACTGCAAAGCACCTATTAAGCCACATAATTGAATCCCTCCCGCAAAAAAGAATGAAAAACATAAAGATATTTGGTGCTTATGTTTTTGTAAACCACTTTAAAAACTACGCGAGTCAAAAAAAAAGTCCCCCAATTTGTTGTATTTTCTTTAACTGTAAGTCATTAAACAAATGTCAGTCCGTAATTTTTTGATTGGTACGCCATGTGAACAGACAAATTAGAGTGGTCGGTGTTCTGTAGTAGCGTATCTAGATATTTATCAAAAAATATTTAGGTTTGGCTAAAAATTCCTAAACTCATTTCAGTGAAATGACATTTCGCCCTAAATAATTTAGGTGACTGAAATAGGAATCTAATTGAATCTTTAATTTCCTGAATGGTATCCGATAATTCATTTTTCTTCGAGTTATATCGAATACATTAATATGGACTATAGGGGCTTTTTTCGTAATGTTACTGTAAAAATTATTTTTTTATTGTTACAAATTACGATGCTTTAAAAAAAGCAAAAATAAATTCTTGCGTTTTTTATTTACTACGGAAAACCATAACTTTAGTAAAGGTATTTTTTGTTTAAACAAAATAAAACATTTTCACCAAGAGTTAAGTAAAAATAATTAGTTCACTATATTTTGCGATCATTATTTAAAAAAATACTGCAATTTTCATTAGAATTTGTTCATTTCCTGATTTTTGGTGAATTTTTAAGTAAAGGGAGGAATTAAAATGTGTATACACTTTGAGCGCCGGCATTCATTTTTCGACCACGTGTGGTTAATTTAAATTAAAGTTTAATCACATGGTTACATTATCAATAAACCCATTGAAAATTTACCGATATTGTAAACCCATTCTGTTAACATTAATCCTGTGGTGTTCTTTTAGTGATGCAATGTTGTCAACTGAGATTTAAAAAAAACCCGCGAGATCAGGAGAAAGAAATGTCCAGAAAATCGCTAGTGAGTTTGGCAGAAAAGTAACTTATCTTGCCTTTGATAACATTTATTTTTTATGTATTTGTTTTTTGACAACTGTTTCGAATCTATGTGTACAGTATTACAAACCCGTGTACAGTAATACAAACCCCTTCGGGGAGATTGGAATGCCCCCCCACCTAAAATGTACTTGAAAAAATCGATTTTATAGTGAGATTTAAGAATGGTTAGTCGAAAAAAAGGTGAAAAACAAAACAAATAATCAATAAATAATTGTTACCAAAGGCAATAAATGCTACTTTTTTTACTTACACGAATGAGTTTATTTTATGTTTTTAAGTATTTTCAAGCAATCTAATGCGGGTGTCTGGGTGGCAAATACCTCCAGATTTTCTAGAATTTCCCGCTAGATTGTAAACGAAATCTCCAGATCTAGCAGGAAAACCGCTTAATTGTAACACTGGTCACGTGACAGGAACCGGTAATAAATAATTGTCCCTAAATAAAAAAAATGCCTCTCGGTACAAAGAAATCCAGCTATTTATCATAGAAAAATAAAGTAAAATGTTATAATTAAAAAGAAATATATAAAAACACACATGGATATAGTAAACATATTATACCAAAACGTGGAAGCCATCCGTCCAGTTGTTTTTTAGACAATTAACTCCGAACGAACCAACATTTACATTTATATATATATATATATATATATATATATATATATATATATATATATATATATATATATATATATATATATATATATATATATATATATATTGCGACACGTGTTTTTATGAATTAATTTATTTATCCGTTTTTTTTACATAAATGACAGTTGGAGATAATTTCCCTGTTACCAAATGGATTCCTCAAATGTGGTGCAGCTTATATATTGTTTTTAAAATGTAATGAACATCTGATATTTGTTTTGTCGTCTATAACTCATTTGTATGGAAATATTATGTATTCACTTATGTTTTCTTTTTTATATATACCACTCCTTATCTAAAAAGCTCGATGTAATTATATATATATATATACATATGTGTATATATATATAATGAATGAATGGCAAAAATCTATATTCAACATTTCATGATGTTGACGATCTTGCAATGTTATCCTTAGACTCAGTTGAAACTTACAATTCTTGACATTATCTGTATAGTAGCACAAAATGGTTCACTTTATTATTATATTAATTCATATATATGTATATATATATATATATACACGCATAAATACATATATATTTGTGTAGACAATGCATATACCTAATCCTATGTATAAAATATGCATACACGCGCGTCAAGATATAAAGAAAATCAAACGAAGACTCATATACAGGTGTTTATGTTTATGCGTGCGTATGATCAAAATATATTTTTAGAGATGTGACAGCAGTTTTACCTTTAAGAATGACAAACTACGATCGTATTTTTGTGGGTGACATTATCTGTTTGTATGATTGTTTATTTATGTTTCGTGTGTCTTGAATGCAATCCTCTAAAATAGGCTTTTCACGTTGAAAAGAGTCAGTATCACATACGGTGATGTAAGATTTGTTTTGCATTCATGAAAACTATATGAATAAAAATAGCAAAAATATTGATTCATACACATGCATGTTTAAACCTCAATTTGATTATGTGGTTTGCGTACACTTTCAAACATATGTACTTCATAGGCATGTATGCAAACAGATTATATATTATTTATCGTTCCAAATCCAACTTGGTGTTGTCTTGAAGAAAAGTTAAATGGATTTGCAACAACAGGTATAAGATAATCCGTACATTTAGAAACTAAGACAACAACATTCGAAATTGGCAATATATCTACAGATTTTGAAAGCGTTTTAATACATAAGTACGATCAAAAAATAAACATACACATATATCTGTATGTATATGTATACAATATTAAAAATATTATAATGTTTGATATATATTTTTTTCACACTCATCATCTGTGTTCTAAATAATCTGTTTATTAGCTGAAGTGTAAAAGCAATTATGTCGACAAAAATGCGCTGCAAATATATGCATTTATATATCTACTAGAAACAGTATCGGTTCAAAACAGCCTACAGAAAATTGTACTCTGATCTATGAAAGTATGATAGGTTATGAAAAAGAAGGGTTGTAAAGAGATATGTTCGAATTAGGGGGTATCAAAACCAAAGCAAAATATGATGTAAGTAAAAATAAAATAGATAACATCCATAATTTATTATACCATGCATGTTCACACTGGCACACTTATCACAACATTCCGCGGATATATATTAAAACACTTTGTTAAACTTTGTGACATAGTCTATAGAGGGCAGGCGCGAATGTACACCCCATAATTTTATTATACCATATTTCTTCAAGCTGAAACATAATTATCAAAGTATACTTACTCAGATAGACATGAAAAGTCTTTATTAAAGTGTGTGCCTATTTCCATTCTATTGAGGTCAGGCGCGAACGCGGAGCCCACAATTTTATTATACCACCCCTATTTAAGTTAAAACATACTTATCAAAATAGTATTATGTACATCTATATCAAACACACTTGTAAACTTTTTTTAAATTTTTTATTTCCATACTTTGTGAACAAGGCGGGAACGCAGTCACCACATTTTTAATGAATCACCCTCCTGCCACATCAAACATACCCATGCCTGTGGCTCGATAATCTTCTATCATTATATGGAACCAGTTTTCTATAATAGTCAACCATATAGGAGCCTGTTCGTGACCAGACACACACACATACATTCAGCTTTATATTTATCTATATATATTTACTCCAGAGGAGGTCTCAAAATAGGACGAAACGTTCCTGAACTAATAACTCGATTTGTATATATATATATATATATATATATATATATATATATATATATATATATATATATATATATAAACAAACCTCTAAGACTAAATAATGAGATGTCTAATCACCCTGAATTTTAAATCGAATTAGTTGACCTTAAACAATTGTCAATCATTTCTTGCTACCGACGTGAATTTAACCTCACTGCAACACCTTCCTCGTCTTTGGAGAAATAAAAACATATCACGATTTCCGAAGTAACACCAGACGATACGGTACATTTTATATGTTGCAATTCACGGTGATTAACGTTCCTTGGTTTTTCAATTGCCCATATTCAGCAGTTTTGCTGATTCACGCACGTGTTCGGAGGAAAATTGGCTTGATCGCTCATTATCAATTTATTGATTTACAAATTGTGTTGTCTAGCTAATTGTATAGTGTCAAAAGCATAATCGATATTGCAAATCTATGGATTGTAAATTCTGTACGATTTGAATTTTGTATGGAAACAGATGCAATTCTCTCAGAATTATTTGACGTAACCTTTTGGACATTTCAATATGAGTGGCCCGTCTTCGAATTTAAGTGTCTGGGTTTTCAGCAATACTGTCCCCTACTAGTGCTACATTTAAAGCGGCATGTACTGCACGTGGTCTCCCAGTTTGTGCAAAGTCACTGACTAAGCCTGATAGTCGTAAGCTGTAAACAAAATGATCAATTAGGCTTTGCTTGTCTGACAATATAATGCAGATGGTCGACTCTTTATGTCAAGTTATTCAACAACGATTTATGCATAATGCTCAATAATTTTGATTCATGCTCAGTGCTACATTTTTCTATTATCAATTATCAATATTTCATCTGAAAACTTCTGTCAAAACATTAAAAAAATATTATTAAATGTTAAAACTGTTGTTTATGAGATGAGTATGTTTGCCAAATACACTACGCTTCATAACAAGCACGAGGGGAACACAAATGAAAACATATCTAAGGAAATAGCTGAAATAAAAGAGAGGGGTATCAAGTCAATAGTGGAATGAGGACAAAAATGGATGGACACGTTCAATGTTGCAAAAACTTTGTGCGTTTTCTTCAAAAATCACAAGAAACCTTCTTAAACATCAATAGCTATGTTTAAGATACATTACCTCAAAATATTGCCTTCAAACTCCTAGGATTAAAGTTTAAAGGGAACACGAGTTCGAACAGATGAATCGAGAGAATTGTAAAGACTGCTGCGAAGAAAGTGGCTCCTTTCTCGTGCTTGAACTTACTTATGTCTGCAAGTACCTCTAAAAGACAACTATTCCCCTTGGTGTGGAGTAGTGGTGTCACATTTGGGCTGGTGCATCTGTTACTACACTCTTTGTTCTGAACAGGGTTCAAAAGAGAGTCGCTCATCTGATAGGTGCTGAACTATCATGTAAGCTTCAACTTTTGTCCTATCAACAGAATGTTACAACTCTCTGTCTCTGTTATACGTACGAACGATAAACCATGGTATCTCCTCGACTAAACACTCCCAACAAACCCGACAAGACAAAAGGGTTGATATGCCATAAAACAAAGATAACCACCAACTAATGTTCTGAATGTTACATGGAAAGGAGCTACTCTTTAAAAAACCAAATGAAATCCACGTATTATGAATTAAACTGGGAGATATAACTGTTACTTCACATGATTTTAAATGAAAACCCTCTGTCAAACGTTTATACACAATAATACGAGTTCACTATTTTGGTTTTAATATTTTTCTCTTATTCACCCATAAAAATTATCAGTACGACATGAGCGTAGAAGACTACTATATAGACAATTCTATATACAATGCTATATAATGGACATATTGTAGGACGTTAAGCAGCGAGATGCCCTTTTTCATTACCCTTCAAGACTTACACACAAGATTGGAAAAAGATTCGGAGAAATTTCAAAATCTTGCAGTTCGATAAAAAGGTATAAAGCTTTTTGACTCTTAGAGATATCTATTGAACAAATTAAGGAGTTTGCAGATTGTCCAGTGAGACGGCTATCTACATAAAGATATATCAGGTGCTATGCAGATTCGCGACGATGGTCGAGGAATACATACTAATCTTCGGATACATGAAATCGATTTACAGTTTCGCATCATTTTATATGACATTCCTTATGCTTACAATGATTAAGAGTACTATGATGTTGATTTCAATTTCGATCAAAATAATTCATATGACTCTGTTCTACTAAATGTGTGAAATCAAAGTAAAAATATTCTTAAACAAAAAGTAAAATTCAGGGAGTGTTATTTAAATTACTATTTAAATTGTTTAATCCCTCTGTTCCGTTACACTTTAAAAATGCTACAAAGGTACTGAATAATGGAATACACACTCACACAGGCAATCACACACACACATATATACATATACATATACATATATATATATATATATATATATATATATAATTATACACCACAAATGACCTTGTAATGAGTGTTGTAACCACACATACGGTTTACGATTTCCGGTTGCGCATGTGTACATAAAATAAGCCCATAAAAGCGTAAACAAATAAACACAAATTGCTACTTTTGCAGAGTTTGACCTGCGGACTGAAATATTAGCATTATTATTTAGAAATTATTATATAACATGGGAAGGGTGCGGGTGTGTTGCAACTATTCTGTATTACAGTTATACTGTCGCAATTTTCTTACAAATACATCAACTTTTACCCACGTTCTTTTTTTTTAATTCATTAACCATTTCTTAATACACATTTCTTAAAAACATTAATACATTTTCTTCTAGATTACTAACATAAATAAATAACCCCGAAAATGTTATGTTTTACAAATAAATAATCAACGCAATAAAACGTATTGTTTTACTGTGTACGTTTTCAGCCTTCCAATTGTTTTTTTCGTGTTTGATTTATCCAAATAAATAATTGGCTATACTTTCTGTTTTTTTTGTACATCGTTTATTTCCACATTGTCTTACTTAGTATTATTGACCTTATTATTAACATAAATAAAATATTTTACCCAATGCTTCATGAATGTTTGTTTAAAATAAATGAAAAAGGTTACATTTTATTTTAATTTTCTATTTAACAAGCCATTCTTAACATGAGGAGAGTGTTTTTATCTATTCTGTACTTTCAACTAACAATATCATTTAAAAAAGATATATCAAAATTGAATTTAACTTGAAGTATTACGGTATCTGTTCAGTGCAAATTTACCAATAAGTATGGCAAACAACTTATAATTTAATGGTTGTAAGTTTTTTTTTCCAAAATAAACAATTTTAAACAGATCGACTCATAGTAATATATCCATATTCTTTTTATCATTTTAATATACTTTCATAAAAATGTGTCTGTTATGTCACAAAAACTATTTTCTTTACGTGGAAGTGTTATGCTCATACATTAATTCCATAGCTGACCTACCATACTGACCCAACGGGTCAAGGGGTGTCTAGTATATATATATATATTACTGTTATTGAAACCAATGACAGTTTCTCAAAATACCTATTTGACTTTACATGATTCCGTCTCATTTTATTACGTTTGTATAATATAAAGTTACGATTTATAACCCTCTGGAATAACAAGACATTTACAACGAGATACCTTAACAGCAAATTTATGTAGACCGATAAGACCAATACGTCAAATAAACTTACACGCAGATAGCTGGAAATAATTTTTAAAAAAATCTGAGTAAAACTTTCCGTAATATTAGTTAAAACATTAAAATATACACCATTATGCCTGCGACAAAAATCTTCCTTAAAATAAGAAAGATTAGAGTCAATATCATTACATATATTTTCTGCTCCTTAACCATTTTCGATGGGGAAAAAGTAATCAATAATAATTATCTCCATTTCTTTATGGAATAACACCATATTTGTCCGAGTATGCAATACACCGAAAGTGTTGGAAGAAAACATTCCGCGAAATTGCTCGTGCTCTTGTGGAGATTAGCATTTATTGTATAAGTATAAACTCGAATTAAATAATATATATATGTATTTTACTAAAGTCTCCATGTATAATGTTGTACACATTTACACAATAATTTACACGTAGACACCCGGAATCTGAGACGTTTTATGCAGTCTACTTCGAGAGGAACCCAATATAAGTAATACCCTGGCGGCATTTTTGTAACAATGATATTTATTTCCGCATTATTCCGCTACCTGCGACTTCTCGTTCCGACCGCGGGATCATCTCTGTAGTTAACGTTATCGCTAGCGGTTTTTATAGTTTTTTTTTTTTCTTTATTGTGATGTTCATGATCCGTTGCACGTGTCCGGCGATATATAATATAATATATTATATCGCCCGCACACGCACCCCCGACATATATATATATATATATATATATATATATATATATATATATATATATATATATATATATATAGGTATCGGTGTTGTTGCTTCATTTAGTTTACGTTCTATATTGATATTATAAATGAGGTGACAAGAAATTTATCTACTCGGCTATAAAAAAAAGTGATCGTGTTTGGGAAAAGCCCGAGAGAGTGTTTGTGTTTATATTAAGTTTCTTTGGAAACAGCGCCGAATCACTTGCTAAATATGATTTGTAAAAAAAGATGAAAAAAGCAGTGCGTACAGGAATAAACGGACAAGTCTTTCACGGTAGTCTTATACAGGTAGATGTGTTGTATGTGTGTAAATAACCATGCAGATGTTAGAGAGTGGGCTGCAGGCCAGGCGAGATGGGCTCAAAGATGACAGACAAAGAGAGATAAAAAATATCTCTGAATGTTGAATGATCGAATCGGGAGATACAGTGAGAGGAAGATGTGGAACGAGTAAGTACACACGCAAAGGACCAATGTGGTCATGAAAGAAACAAGAAGTGAAAATTGATTGGTGAAGTCATCAAAGTGACTGTGTCCATAAGCAATAAAAAGGAAGTTTTCGTCTTTCCACTGAAACCATTGGAACGACATTAACAGCCTCGACAGCGAATAACTGTAACCTCCCAACAAGTCGCCTGTTTATCTCAAGTTTTCGGGGTTTCCTTAACTTTATTTGCTTTTAAGCAAAATTACTTACCCTGGAGGAAGTAGACACTGAGAGTAGAAGTAATTTTGGATCACCGTCGTACTTTATATTAAAGTAAACGTATGATATTTGAGACGGACAGTATTCTTCTGAAAGAAAAAAAAGCAAAATAGAAAAATATATCAAATGTTTTCTTTCGTTTAACACTTGATTGAATAAATTTGATTTATGTAAGGCTATCATTCTATATCCCGACATTCAATATACATATATAGACTGTGCATATCAATATCTTACATAAGAATGTATACACATGCATATATTATGCATATATACATATATTTATATGCATATATATTAGCACATGTATCAAACACTTTTTAGCTGTTACATAATTGTTATTGCGACAAACACTGCCTCACGCTGGAATCGAATTCGACGTCAAGATAGCAGTTAGACGCCCTACTCCTCATATTTTACACGAAATATATTGCATTATACGCTAGTAGGAGATTTAATTTTGTCACACCAGTAAGCTCAACACCAAAAGGAAGCATATATTTCATCGGTTAACAAATGTTTCACTGAGTTACAGATCTTCAATAAATATATCAAGACGGGGTGCTTAATAAGTAAAATAAAAGTATTTAAGAGGTGTTAATTAAAATATTATTAGTATCCAATGACTAGATACTCCATACCTCAAACATCAAGATGCGATACTCATTATCTGTTGCTTCCAGTGGCAATAATCCTAGATGGCTCAAGGAATAATAATTCCGATGAGGGCGCCAAATCGCTTTCAGTGCTATATGAAACCTCAACTCATCAACTACTTACTTTACTCACATAAATTTATATACGAAAGTATATATTTATGCGTACACTTTAAGTATTTACTTCAAAAGTGGTCAACACGTAATCAGAGCTAGTTAGTAAGTTATAAAATGTATATGGCGATTAAGCTACACTGAATATTCCGCGTTTCATCCACTCTAGGATTTTTCAGGCTTATGCGCGAATTCTGTGGTTGTTTGTCGTTTTTATATGCGCATCTTCTATTGATATTTTAGTTAGCCAATAAGCTTCTAGTATCCACCGCACCCTTCCTATCAGCCAATGAGCATGCATTTATTGAACAAAGGCCTATTTGACCTCCGGTTTACCTGTGCCTTTGTGTGGTCTCTATTTAGCCTGGATATTTAGTTTCTTTATCTGTTTTACATCTAGGTTAGTGTTTTTTTATTTAATGTTAGTTTAGCAAGCATAGCTATATTATTAAATTAATAAAAAAAAAACTGATGAACTAATACGCCGAATGCAATGGCGAGCAAACTTCTTCCTTAAAAATAAAAACGTAAACAAAAAAGAATCATATGGTTTTAAAACCCTTAAAATGCGAAAACAGTATACCTTTGATAAATTTTGAAAATTACCTTTTAAATCTAATTAAAAACTTAGAATCCCACAATCAACGTAACAATTTCCAACGGAAACTACACAACATCGTTAGAAACATCAACAACTCTAATGAAATCTTTGTAAAAGCAGATAAAACTAAAAAAAACTTTTATAAAATAGATAAACAAGAATATAGTAACCTAATCACAGAAAACATTACAAAAAAACTACAAAAAATAGACAGCAACGAATGCGACTACATAGATATAATAAATACTGAAAGTAAACAAATTACCGATGAATTAAAAATTAGCGATAAAGTTGGCAAATTGAAACCTCGAGAGGCATACATTCTGCTTAAAGACCACACATGGAACTTTCATAATAATCCCAGCACCCGCTTGATAAACCCAACTAGACCAGAAATAGGTAGAATTAGCAAAACAATACTTTTTAAATTAAACAAACAAATCAAACAAGACCTAGAATTAAAGCAGTGGGCAAATATTGCCGAAGCAATCACCTGGTTTAAACATATAGAAAACAAAGATAAATGTAAGTTTCTACAGTTTAACATCATAGATTTATCCCTCGATATCCGAAGCACTTTTTAACATCACCGTAGAATTTGTCGAAGCATGCACTGATATATCCTCGGAAGAAATCAACATCATTAAAAAATGTAGAAAATCAGTTCTAATAAATAACAATAACCAATGAATAAATACAAAAATGAAAAAATCGTTTTATTTGGCGATGGATGCCAGGGACTCTGCAGAGGCATCAGATCTTGTGGGATTATTCATTCTATATACCCTCACAAGCATATTTGATACTACGCATATCGGCCTCCATAGAGATGTCGAACTAGCTATAATAAAAAAAATCTAACAAAGTCAAGAGAGATAACTTTAAGAAAATAATACACAAAGAAATGAAAAAATAGGCCTTAAAGCAGACGTATCAGCTAACATAAAAATAGCAAACTTCCTGGACGTCACTTTAAATTTAGATAAAATCACATATGAACCCTACTTAAAAGATAACGCTACTCCAATATACGTAAACCCGAAGTCAAATCACACACCATCAATTATAAAACATATTCCTAACTCGATCGTAAGTAGGCTCAGTAATAACTCAAGAGATGAAAATGCATTTAACAGGTCAACGAATATCTATGAAACAGCCCTAAAAATAGTGGATACAAAACTATCGATATCAAATATAAGCAACAAAACACGAATAACTATAATAAAATTAAAAATATAAAAAAAAGAACTATAATTTGGTATATTTTCCCATACAATCAAATGTTTAAAACAAAACTTGGCAATAAATTTCTAGATCTTATTGAAAAAACTTTCCCGCAACCAACCCCCTTACACAAGATTTTACATAAAATACCTTAAAGTGATCCTTCCGTTGTTGCGAAAGATTAGAAATGATAATTAAAGCACATAATCACAAAATATTAAATAAAACAAGGAAAACAACAAAACAAAATAAAAAATAAAAAATTAGAGACCGTGACAAAAATAAAACTAACACTAGCAGAAATAATAATAATAATAATAATAATAATAATAATAATAATAATAATAATAATAATAATAATAACAAACCAACCCCTGACAAGAACAACCATACTATAAATAAAATACTAATAACGAACAAGATAAATGCAATTGTAGACACCGCACAATTTGCCAACTTCAAAATAAATGTCTAACCAAAAGTGTAGTTTACCAGGCCACGATATTTGCGACAGAAAACCCGAATAACAAGAAATATTACGTAGGTATGACTTCCTTAGATTTCAAAACTCGATTATATGCCCACAAAGTACATTCAACAATAAAAAACACAGTATTAAAACAATACTAGCGAATAAATACTGGGAACTCAAAGAAAGCGGACATTCGCCGGTAGTCGAATGGAAAATAATAAGACAAGCTACCACGTGTAGGGACATAGATGACCCATGTAGATTATGCCTTCATGAAAAAGTTGCTATCCTGCACTTTAAAGGACCCCAACATCTATTAAACTGTAGAAGAGAAATAGCAAATAACTGTGTTCACAAGATAAAATTTACTCTAGGATTGCGATACAAAATAGTTTTAAAACTAACAAAAACAATAGAAAATAAACTAATAAATAAATTAAATAAACATGAATATATATATATATATATATATATATATATATATATATATATACTGCGCGATTTAATGTTATTCTGTACTTTCACTTAACATTTTAATAATTCGATTTTTTTCAGTTACATCAATATTTGACATAAAACAGAGACAAGAAATTCCTTTGGATAATAGCAATTAGTAGCAGTTAAATGTTTATCTATCTATCTATCTATCTATCTATCTATCTATCTATATATCTATCTATCTGCCTCCCTTTCTAGTAGAGTACACAAAAGTGAATTAAAATCCGGACATGTGTTTACAGGTCTTAACCTTTGTTTACAAGGCAGTTTCACCGGAAGCATACAAGCGTGGACATTCCGTGGCATTTCAAGTGTGAGTTAAGCATAGGTGTGTTGAAATCTATAGGGCGAAGAAAGATAGGTTGCAAAGGTCTCCCCAAGACTGAAATGATGTGCTTAAATGGAAAATTCACAAGCCAAACATTGTGGTCACCCAATTACTGCTGATGCCTGGGGGTAAAAATAAACCATATAAACCCACACATCGTCATGGGTTCATGTCTTGAAGCGTTTGTGTTAAGCAGTCTCTGACTTCACAAGAAGAGAAAGCGAATCCCCCAGATATGGCCTACAACACAACGGTATATTGTCCTATGTCGCCATTTGTAGTCTTCGTTAGGCACCTACATCACTAAACTTTTCACAGGCAACTTAGGGTAAAAGACAACATTTCGTTATATATCGAACAAAGAAAAATATCTCTCCCACTCCCCTCTCTGTCTCTCTCTATGTATATATATATATATATATATATATATATATATATATATATATATATATATATATATATATATACATATATATGACCGGTTAGTAAGGAATATATCCAAACGATTTAGATAAAAACAATATTATGTTAATTTAGTGCAAAAAATACAACTTATGTTGATGTTATCGCCCTTGCCTTTTCTTACGTCGAGTCGCATATTAAAAAAAAACACTAGTAACTACGATAAATAAAAAAAAAACAATTAAGAAACATATACAGCTATAACGAATGTAAAGAGTAAATAAGAATACTATTTCGAACTTGATGTAAAATAAAGAAAAACAGGCAAAGGAAAGTTATAATGAAACACACACGCCCTCATACACAAAGGAGTAAGAAAGAAAGTTAAAAGATGTGAAAAAGATAGAACTAAGGCAAAAAATACAGAAATAGCACGTCAATAGAAAAAAATAGTAAAAATACACGTGTTTTGTCGAAAACACTAAAAAAAACAGTAACTGTTGACACAATGAGTGCTTTTCTTGTGCTTGCTGAGAAGGTATTTTTAATGTGTGCTTAAAAGTAAAAAAAAAATGTTTTAAACTTATTTTTGAAATGATTAGTTATTTTTTTCTGTTGAAAGAATATTATTAAATTATGTCGTTTGGTAAGTGGGTATTTATTAACAGACGATGTGTGTTTAATTAAAAAAGAAAACTAAGCGGCACAGACTACAGCGTGTTTAAGCGGCAACCTTACTGAGCTCAACAACGCCGTTTCTCTCATATGAAGGAGGCGCTTGGCAAAATGACATTTCCTAAGCTCCTAAGTAGGTTTTTAAATTTTTCTTTAAAAACCGAGAGCCTATTGTTTTTTTTTTCCTTTATTATAATGGACACTTGTGATGGGGTTGTTTTGAAATATGAATGAGTTTTAGGAAAAAAGAATATAATATATCGGTTCCTCAATTATTTTTTGAAATGTTATATTGTGTTTTTTTTATTTGATCTTTAAAAAAATTGTGAATACGCGTTGCTCTTGTTTAAAATGTTTACTGTGTTTTTTAAATGTTTTTTTTTGCGGGGGGGGGTAAGTAAGTAAATGATAAAGAGTATTAAAAACGGAATTGAAATTAATTCGTCTGGGATTTTTTTGTCGCTCCACAAAAATAGTTTGTCTCGTATCATGTAACAGTTAATCTTGCTGACGTGGAGATCCCGTGCTCCATATTTCTGTTGTTTTTTTATTGTTTGAACATATTTATTTCTTGTAAAATGAGATTTGTGAAATAATTGTATTTAAAACCTCTGTTGAAGGGAATCGGTTTTTTATGTGAACGACAGCCTATGATTTTGTATACTTTTTATACTCTTGCTCTGTTATTTTGTAGCGTATTGTTATAACAGACTAAAACGTGTCGAATAATCCTTCCTTGTGGCGTATTTCTTGTTAATGAGTAATTATTAAACATAAAAGAAACAGAAGGTAATTGTCCAGCAAATACTAGGAAATGAAACAGACGTTCTTTAGTCCAACCGGCATAACCAAACCTTGACTATAAATATAGGGGATATGGTTTGTACGTGGTAGTGACGAAAAGGGGCTCGATTTTGGGCAGTATCCATCTTGACCATTGTTGCGTCCTATTTGACTGCTTTGAAACCATATGGTCTGTCATAAATATTCGTACACGGTAACCCATTGTATGATAATGACTGATTACCAAACATTATATCGACCACGAGTTGTGTCACAGTGCGGAGGGTGCTTCTAGAATTGAAATTTGGTTTTACAAAGGGCCCATGAGTTCATAGGTGACTAAGTTGTAGTTTCGACATCAGAAATATTAGCGCAAAATCAGTTGTAAGTTTTACTTTCCAGTGGATTATAGTGTGATTGCTTTTTCATCAGTTGAATGGGCATATTTAGTTTCTTTTTATTAAAACGAAAGAAGTAGAAAACGTCTGTCTCCGTCATACATTTTGGTAAAAAAGAAGGTAAAGAATGTTAGAAAATTCCATTATCTGCCTGTCTATCGATCTATTTATCTATCTACATATATATATATATATATATATATATATATATATATATATATATAATTTAAAGGAGATTAGAATAATAGTATAAAGAGCTAAGTGTATTTTAATGTAATAGTGAAATTACTAGTTTAATTAAAATACAGGAAATGCTCGTTGTAATTTAGATATATAATAAGCTCGATAGTTAAATGTCCTAGAGCTAATTTTTAAATTATAAATCACATTACTTAATATATATATATATATATATATATATATATATATATATATATATATATATATATATATATATATATATATATATCGAGAACCGGGCATGTCGTGTCAGGTTCTCCGGTTTGAGTAAGTTGAGTTAACTTGGATCGGAACTGACTACAAAGCTAGATGGGTTAGGAAGGTCTGCTCAGGAGGGAGCTGTCGCTCTCAAATGGAGTACCCATAAGCTAAAGCTTTTCAGTCACTCAGTTTCTCATGACGATATGTCTGAACGAGAATAAATCAGATAAAAATACAGTCTTGGGTCCATGTCTTTAACTTTCTTTGTTCCAGCAGTTCTCGGTCCCGCCTAAGGACGGTTAGTGAATCCCCAGAGAACCCCTAAGCTGCAGACACATGTGTCGTTCTATGTTGTTTCCGTTTCGTGTATTATGTGTTGACACGCACACAACTAAATCACTAGATGAGTTACGAGCCGTTAATTTCGGACACGAGGACAACACTTCATTGTACATCGGAGAACGTAATATATATATCTATATATCTATATCTATCTATATATATATATATATATATATATATACATATATATATATAAAATTATTTACTGAAAGTATTACAACACTTCTTCTTAAATTATCGTTGGTTTACACACTGCGAGATTTTAACATATCCTGTAAAAACATATCAAATAGTTACTCATCGATGCAGTAAGTAAAAGTTCGTGGAAATCAGAAAAAAGGTGTTCTCTGCCTTGCTTATGCATCAATCAAAACACCTGCTAATGTTCGCTTGAATAATCGAGGTACCTTCATGGCCTACAAATGTCTGCCAAGTCCAGCTAGTGTAAACACTAATTAACATATACATACCAGAGGTCAAGCATGGCTTCTAGAGCGTCCATATGCCCGGAAGTGCCCGCCAGTGTCTGACAGAATCCGCCACGTCTGCCAGATTTCACCATGATTAAAAAGTTCCATGAGATTACAGTCCTCAATTTAACAAGCAATAGGAACATGGATTGCATCGCTCGTCAGTTGATAACTATCCTACATTTGACGACAAGCGATTTGTTTTTTTTCTGTTAACATAGTTCCACCTTTGTCTAATAGAGGCACTAACAACATTAGAATCACTGTCACTCACTATTATACCCGTCAGCTACTAATAATATCAGTAACTGAATGTCATTATCATACAATGGGTTACCGTGTGCGAATATTTATGACAGATCATATGGTTTCTAAGCAGTAAAATAGGACTCAACAATGGTCAAGATGGACAAGATGGATACTGCCCAAAATCAAGGGCCCGCATTAAAACACCAATTATTAGAAGAGATCGCCATTGACGATCGACCATTTCATTTATGAGCAGTACATAAGAGGTCTATACTGACCATGTCCGAAAGTGAAAACTGGAAAGCAACGATTACATGCAAGAAAGCCAGTCAGTTCCCAGCACTAACCGAAATAAAAATAAGTAGCTGGCCCGAAAACAACTAACCGCCAAGGATCACAAGTGTCCGCCACATGAATTTAGTTACAGTCGATTCACGTTACTCGTATGACTTTATATTCTTCATCGGCATATGTAGTTTTATATATATTCTGATATAACACGAATCAATGTCTCCTTTCAGTGCATTAATTTTTATTATAGGTATTTTCGTAGATTTCATTATACGCCTTTGTAAAAGACAAAACAGACAATTGATACTTCCACAGACTGAATCCGCGTATCACAGTAAGTCGATGATTTACCATGCATTCACATCTATACCACTGTTACATAAACATTTGCACTTTAATTAATCTCTCCTGCGAAACCACGGATACATTACAATGCACACATGTTTATCAAGTTCTATTAAATATAAAACCAACACAAAGTCAAGTATCTGCAGAATGTCTTCTTGGTTCCTCCTCTTCTCTTTTCTCTCTCCCAACAATCGAACACAGCATATAATAACAAAACTCTAAAGCACGTCTGACAGCACTGACTTCTGCCAACAGTCTGCCCCCCCTCTTAACAACACAGGCTTTTTATATCGCAAAATCGTTCACCTCTATTTGCATATTCTTCTAACTCACGTGATCACTACTCTATAAATAAGAGTCTTAACCATTTCTTTTCTTTCTTTTTATTTATTTTTGGTGACCGACCCGCACGTGGTCTATCCAGGTAAGTCACGCATTTCTCCACACTCCCCCCTGATCTCATGATCACAAACAGGACATGCGGGCAATCGTTGTTGGCGGGTACTCCTTCGAAGAAGCACTTCCTCATTGCTGTTTTCTTCATTACCACCATCATTACTACCAGTCTGTTCCATTATCCCGTCTCGTGGTTCCATAGGCGGTGTCTCACAATCAGGGCAGGGGGGCAGTATCCGTCTTTGTCGGGTACTTCTCCGAAGAATCGGAGGCGTCATCTCCTCGGTATGCTCCATCATCCCTTCTCGCTGGGTTTCGCAATCACGGGGGGTGGGCAGTATTCGTCTCTGTCGAGTATTTCGATGAGGCATTACTTCCTTGTGTCCATCGCTCTCCTCACTATTGTCATCAGTATGTCCCATCATTCCCTTATCTGGTTCTGTTGGTGGTGTTTCTATGCTCACCTGAAGGGGCAGTAAGTGATCAGGATCATCTCTGAACGGTGTGTGATCCTCCTCATCGTCCTCAGAATCAGAAGAGGTATAACAAGGGCGGATATCTTTTACGTGACGTGGTATGCCACCAATCAACATGGTCTGAGGACTTATGATTTCATCTATTTTTCCCCGGAAAAATTTCGTAGTGCACCCAGCATTTGGGGGTTTTATCCAAACAAGGTCTCCCACCTGATATGGTGTATTGACAACACTCACCACTGATGGTATGGCATCAACTCCTTTCACACGCTGTTCATATTGGTAAATCCCATTGGCTGGTGCAGTTGCTGGTGTTGCATTGTCCTTGGGTGTTATATTATACCAGTACACAGCTTCTGGAATAGAGCACTGCGTCCTGGCTGCAATTCTTTTGATGGTGCGGTGACACCGTTCTGCTATACCATTACCCTCGGGATAATATGCACACCGATAATGCATTTTAATCCCCCATTCGTGCACGAATTTCTGAAATTCTTGACATCGATATGTGGCGGCATTATCAGTCAGAATTTCAATCGGGGCACCACGTTCAAAAAAGACGGCTCTCAACTGTTGTATAATGCTGGCTGCATCCTGTCGTGTCAACAGGCGCCATATTGTGAAACGCGTCGGGCCACAATCCGTCATGGTCAAAAAATGTTTGCCCCCATAATGTGTTATGTCCATCCCTACTCGCTGCCAGTTGCCCTCCACCTCGAGCTTCCCTTTTTGCCATTGGGATGGTGCCGGATCAATTCTCTGACACTCTTCACACGAACGTATGGCTGCTTTCACTGATGCTTTTGTAGTTGCAGGGCATACTCTTCGGACAAAATATGCAGTCCTCTGAATTCCAGGATGTCCAATCTGCTGGTGTATCATACGGATCTGGTCAGGTGTTAATTGATCCGTTACAGTCGCGCATGTTTGTTGTTGAAGATCGAATCCCTGCCTCATTGCATCGATCCACCTCTTTGGTACTCGAGTCAAGCTATCAGCCAAATTCTGCATCGACGAGACTAACGTAATGTCTACCTGCAAGCTGTATTCGTCAACTAGACGCTTAATTATTGCTAGTTTCCTTCGTACTAGCATTTCACTTGCAGCTCTAGTCTTAACTCGAGCCTTTCCAGTCAAGGTGTCGGTTAACCAATGGTAAACACACAATGAGTCAGTGTGGAGATGCACAACATTAGTCCGCCATTGCAATGCGAGATTAAGACCTTTTAACGTGGCATCAAGTTCTGCCAAATTTATATGTTGGGCATCATTTTTCGGACGAAGCCAGCATGCATCTTCCACAACAACACCTAGTTGCTCCAACACGACACCTGTAGCCAACGAACTTGCGTCAACCCATGCATTTAGTTCGTTTCCAGACACTTGCCACTCACCCCGGGCAGGGTCATTCCTATGCACTCTGGACAACATTTCAGCCATCATTTGTTGGAGAGAATCATCATCCGCAACATCGTCCCATCCTTTTGTTACTGTAGTCACTCGTCTTTTCACCACTCCTGTTGCCGATCGGAGCCATCCACAGACAGGTAGATGTCCTACCAATTTACCACAGATAGAAAACACAGTACGTCTTGTTAATACATTGGGTAACTTTGGAAGTGGGCTCCCTCGTTTCCATCGCAACGTATTGCCCTCCTCCCAGACCTCGAGGCCTAGCACGGGCACTCCATCCTTTAGGCGCTTAGGGTCTTTGCTTATCAACCCAAACGCTTTCAGTTTTATTCGAACTGCATCCGCAGACATTATGTCCTCATTAACATAGATGTCATCTATGTAGGCTGAAGCAGCTTTTGCTGTGGTCTCATCCTGCATCAAAACAGTTTTAATAATGGTTGTCATAATCAAGGGTGCTACGTTTAGGCCAAAACCCAAACGTGTCAAACAATATAGTTTTCCCTTGAGTAGTACTGTCTGAAACGGCCATAATGACTCATGGACACGTATCTGCAGGTAGGCCCTCTTTAGATCCAGAAGTGCTACATTGCTCCCTTTTTGACGCCACTCTCTCAGTTTAGCAGCGCACACATCTGCGTTTCCGGTAAACGCATCAACATGCCGATTCAACTCTCGGTAATCCATTACGGGACGAATTTTTTCTTTGGTAGGTTGTTCAACAGCCATGAGCGGAATTAATCCCTTGGGTGGTCCCAGACGTTCCTGTGGGTATGGTATTAACCAACCGTTGTCAATCCACATCTGAAGTTCTTCTTCATATGCGGCCCTATTCTTGGTAGAAACTGCATACTCTGGAATCGTGTTGCACAGCCGATCTGGTTCCTGGCCCATGGCCCATTTCCACTTTGCAGTCCACACCCTTTCGTTGTCATCAAATGTAGCACAGAAGTCCTTTTCTTCAATCGACATGGCTGCACAGACGTCTTTCCCTTCTCCAAGCCTGATACCTCTAGCTGCTGTGATTGTAACGCCTCCTAGTGCTTGTATTGCATCAATTGCAAGCAACATGTCGTAGCCAAGGGGTTTCTCCTGCATCACCAGAACGTCAACTTTAGCTGTGTCACCCTTCTCAGTGCAGATTGTGACTGTCCCTTCACCACAACATACCCGTGATAAGCCATTGATGGTCATAACGCCAACTGGGTTCCTCCGCCACACCGGACAGCAATGGGCACTAACTATAGACCGGGAACACCCCGTGTCTATAAGTGCTGAACACTGCACATCATCAAGTTTAACGCTAATGACAGGCAATCCTGTGTTTATTGGTTGGCAGGGGGCAAGGGTAGCGATAGTACCTTGCCCCCAACTTCGTTTCCCGAACAGTTGCGAGATATGTACCCAAACTTATTGCAGCGATAGCATTGCACTGGTCTCTTTGATTGTGGATATACACCTCTCCTATCACTCCGGCACTCTTTAGCAAAATGATTGGCCTCCCCACATTTATAGCACACTGGGGTGGCATGCTTATTACTATCTGGAAGAGAGTCCACATTGCCTACATGTCGAAAACGAGCTGCTGCTGCAATTGGTTCCTGTTCCTTACAGATGTTTCGAGATCGGGCCAATAACTCATCAGTTGACAATTCATCGATTCTTGATGATGCCCGCAACAGTTTACTGACCTCCTCGGGTAGGCCTACCAAAAAAGCACAGCTTAATATTTTATCGTTGACCCCACCAAACGGTACAGATAATTTTCGCAGGTCGGCTAGGTACACGTCGACTGTTTCCTTGGGTTGAAGTGTCCGGCTCGTGAACTGTTGCCACGCAACAAATGGATCTGTACCAAACGCTGTATACAGGCTCTGCTTGATTTCATCCCAGTCTGGTTCATCCCCGAGTTGTTGGTAGACTGCATAGGCCCCTCCGGTTAGCCTCAAAGGGATAACTGTGGCTGGTTCTTTAATTTTGCACAGTTTACAGATTTTCTCTGCCTTTTCAATCCATTCAACGACAGCCGGTCCAGTGGTAGATCCGTCGAACTCGGGTATTAAGCGAATGTCGAATCTGTCCATTGTTAGTAACCGCACACCAAGCGCCGAGATAGCTTAAAACCAACACAAAGTCAAGTATCTGCAGAATGTCTTCTTGGTTCCTCCTCTTCTCTTTTCTCTCTCCCAACAATCGAACACAGCATATAATAACAAAACTCTAAAGCACGTCTGACAGCACTGACTTCTGCCAACAGTCTGCCCCCCCTCTTAACAACACAGGCTTTTTATATCGCAAAATCGTTCACCTCTATTTGCATATTCTTCTAACTCACGTGATCACTACTCTATAAATAAGAGTCTTGACCATTTCTTTTCTTTCTTTTTATTTATTTTTGGTGACCGACCCGCACGTGGTCTATCCAGGTAAGTCACGCATTTCTCCACAAAATAGAAGAATTAAATTATCGGGATGCGGTACTTGATACTCGGCAAGTTATCATTTTGCAAAGTCTCTGATATGCTTTACCGGTTTATATCCTTATCGAATATTGTAAAGTGACTATTTGTAATTTATTTCACAAATAATTATATCGAATTAAACAAATCATTCTAAGCCAAGTGTGAACTTTTAACTCGTCGGCACGAACATATTGAAGGGCAACACTGTCTGCAGCAAATAATAAATGGTTGATGCCAACAATTGATCTTAAACAGTGTTGATGGAATCCGTCCAAAAGTGTCTATTGTCTGCGGTAGACAGTTCAGGATAATACAAAGGAGAACAACTTAACATACGCACATAAATATATTCTGGAATTTTGTAAGTTATAGATATTCCATATTTAGTAATATACAAAGATAGAAAAGTACTAACGGAAATGAAAATGAAAGTGTATGAAGACGAGTTCCGACATAATGCTTAAAGCATATATCAAAGTGATAAAAATATATCCTATGAAAGAATATTTGCTCCGAGCTACTACATTGGATCATATAACATCAATATCATTCAATACAAATGAAGCAATATATATATGTATATATATATAAATATATATATATATATATATATATATTTATATATATATATATAACTATAGTACCAAATCTACAATTATAAACATGGGCATATTCTAAAGAAGACAAGGAGAATCTTCCAAGTAGTCGATGATAAAAATATATCAAAAACAAATAAAACTATTAATCCGTATACTATTTTATTCTACTTATTAGTAAGTGTCTCCATTTTTCAAGGTATCACATTTTAATAGATGGTATATTCTTATCCGATTGATTTTTCAAAACTGCTGAGTAGTGGTGGACGGATGTTTCTTCAAATATACATTAGGCCAGATTATTTGCGGGCA
>NC_136484.1:161174374-161216874 GCF_053919585.1 Euprymna scolopes | reverse complement strand
TACAGAAGTAAAGAAAAACGCTATTATTCGTCTCTGTATGTCTGTAATGTGTGTGTGTATATATGCACGGGTCTGGCAAAATCTAGACATTTATAAGTATATTGATATATGTATATAGGTACATGTGGTATTTAGATAACTTTCGTGTTTTATATTTATTCATAGTTTGTTTGTTTATTTGTTTTAATTTTATTTTATTTTTATTTTTATTTCATTTTATTTATGTTTGTCTTGTTTTATTTACCTTAATGTAATTTTAGCTCTATTCCTACGTAGTTTCAGAGTTATTGTCTAGTGTCAGTATGTGTGTTGTGAAAAAAAAAAAGCGTACAGCATGGATTCGCTTTTGGATATACGTATTAATGTGTGTGTGTGTGTGGCGGTCTCTGTGTATGTGTGTGTTGTATGTGTGTTGCGTGTGTGTGTTGGTGGATGTAGATTAAAAGGCACCGGTCAGTACTTAGCTGACCATCGCTAAGGTTCTTAACTTACAGACTCCAAGACAAGAAAACTAAATTCTCAAGTAGCTTATGCCATAAAAACCAAAAGTTAGCTTGGAAAGGGAAAGAAAAAGATGTTTATTATCTTCAAAAGATCTCACTCATCCTTTTACCGTATTTTATCACTCCCAACCAGGTTGCATGCTAACTTGATAAACGAAATAGGAAAATGTATTTGGTGGAAATATCACTTTCGACGGTAATTCTTGGACTGAAGACGTAATCCCCCAACGTGAGTGATTACAGAAACATGTATGCACATATGTAGCCATTAATGTTTGTATAAATAAAATTAATATACCTGCTCTGTTCACTCATTGAGCACTATTTTGGTAGACACATGTTGTTTCATTGGATGTACTTCTAGGAAACTAAACTCTACTGGCTATATATATATATATATATATATATATATATATATATACATACATATTATCGATCTATTTGCTATTTTATAAAATAAGAATTCTCAGAGTGTAACTGCCCCATGATTTTTTTCAAAGCTTGAACAATTTTTTTTGTAATTTAAATTCATGGTAGTGTTCTTAGGTTGTGTATCGAAATATCTTTGACATATTTCTTTATTTCAGATTTTATTGTGTACATCAGCAATGGGGGATTCAATCTTGATATTCAGTATTTATACACTATCTGAGATATTGAAACAGTGATATTTAGAAAAATTAAATTCTCACCGCCACTTAATTGTATTTGGACATAGCAGTGTACAGTAGACAAGAAACCATGATATACGTAAAAGGAGTATTAGGTGTAATACAGCATTTATCGTACAATATGTATATGCTGATTTTAAATAATCCATACGTATACATATTAGGCGTATTTAAAAATGCATTACTGTATCCAAAAGATATATACGCTTAATCAGTAATGTTCCATAGCATATAGAGCAGAAGATGTTTCAATATAATATTCTCATTAGTAACAGACCTGTACTGGATCAAAATTGTTCATTAACATGCATATCATATATGTCTAATAATTGGACATTTTACTTGATAATCGGTACGTGCTGAATCCAAAATATTGCAAAAAAGGATAGGGCAGATGCATGCAAAAGCGCAGCCGTATATTCGCTAAAATCTATACGTTGAATGTTACATTGGATAACAATTACAGCTTCGTTCGTATGGATATACATATATATATATATATATTTATATTCATATATATATATATATATATATATATGTGAGTGTGTCTGTGTGAATGTGTGTGCGTGCGTGTGTAACTTGAGGTTGTTATACTCCAGAGAAATGTAAACCAGTGAAATATAACAAAGTTAACAAAAGAGGGTCCAATAGAGCATGTTATATTTTTAATGTCTTTTCATTCGCAGGAATGTTTGGTTGCACAGTCATAGCTATGTTTTGGTTAGACAGCTTTAATTTCTTGTGACCAATTCAGGCGTCCTAACTTATCTTTTGTATACGCTGGATTTCCCGCAGAAGTCTGATTACGTAAAAACAAACTGCAAATGTATGTACACAGGTGGGGGGTGCGTATAGGTGTTTATTTTAGTGTTTTGGTACTATTTAGAAAGAAAGACCGATACAGTAATTATGAAGCTCCTCGTCAGATAAAATAGACTAAGACAGATGTACATTCCATTAAAATACGAAGTTGGTGGTATGTAAGACAGGGCACGAGGGCTTACTCTGAAACTAAGATTAAACTTTGGACATAGTTGTCTATCAGCAATAAAATAACCAACATTAAATATATATATTGAAAAATGTTTTACTCTATGATGATTCATTACTTTAATATTTAGTCGCAACATGATTAATAATAGTTCGTATTATACAATACACACACTTATTAAGTTATTAATAGAGCATACATATTATTCCATAAAATGGCTGTCCATTCTCATATAAGAAGGCAAACTAGATTAGTGAAAATTGTATCAGGAAAATGCAAGGATTGAACGTACTAGGCAAGTGGATAATTGAATTCCTAGGGGTGTACTCTTTTGTTCGTCCTTTTAGAAATAGCTAACTATTATTTATGTCGGAAAAAACTCGATTGCCCATTTTTTAGAATAACTGGATAATAAATATGTCAGTTAAAAGAATGTACAATGCGAATTAAAATACTGTTTAAACATTGGTTAGATATTAAACACTTAGTGGGGTTGGACAGATATATATGTAAATTCACGTGAAATTTAAACACGTTGAGAAACACTTTTGATGTCATGAACACAGGATATTTCCCAATATATTGACTCCGAGGTTCGAAGTAAGAGGCAGTCAGTCGATTAGGATTAGATACTCAGAGCAGATCACACACGGTGAGAGAGTTACTTGGAGTGAAGAATCCCCTTAGAGACGAAGGGAGAAGAGTGCACCATGCAGTCGAAAAAAATTCAGTTTCTGACATCACCTATTAAGAATAAAAAAATCATCTATGCTTTGTAAATGTTGTATTCGTGTCATCTTTACAACCGAAACGGTGAATGTGGTTTATATATTCATCAATAAACGAACCCTTGTATAACCCCCTTACAAGTAATGATCCTCCTTCACCATCAGTAATGTATCTCCCCTCTATGTGTTACCAAGAATACTCCCAGTATGTTATAAATGTATCTCTCATTATCATAATCATCTGTCATGAGTCCTTTTTTACACATGTCCAGTATTAAGTGTCTCTGATATGAACCAGTCATAAGTTTCAATATGACCCCCTCGCAATGCAACAATATTACAAGGTCTGTAAAAATTTATAAGAACACAATTAAACATATGTATTACAACTGCAATGTTCACATTGAAATAAAATGTTATGTTTATATATATATATATATATATATATATATATATATATATATATATATACAATTATATATATATATATGTATGCTTCAGAGTAAACTATTTTTACAGTCATATTTCAAATTTTGTATATACCATTTCTTTTGTTTAGAAGGGCAATGAGTATATATAAAGATAGCAGCTGGAACAAGATGTTGAGTCCATTATACAACGTTTTGCTTATTGCAGCATTGTATTGTCATGCATTATACGGTCTTAGCGAAGAATTTATTATTCGTCTTAAGAGCACATGCACGAAAAAGACAGTGCTAACAGTATAATGACCTTTGTTGCTGCCGTATGTAAACACCTGTAAAAAATGTACCGACATCTAAACACGCTTTAATAGGTGTTTTGCATGTGAAACACATAGTTGAATTTTTAAATGTAACAATACAGTTATCATATATATATATATATATATATATATATATATATATATATATATATATATATATCAGACAGAGCTATGTAGTAAGTTCTAAAATATATATGGCAATTAAGCTACACAGAATATTCCGCGTTTCATCCAGGCTAGGATTCATCAGGATTATGCCATAAGCTTAATGCACCCTAGCATGGATGAAGCCTGATGAATCCTAGCGCGGATGAAACGCGGAATATTTTGGGTAGCTTGGTTGCCATATATATTTTATAATTTAGTATATATATGTATATATATATATATATATATATATATGTGTGTGTGTGTGTGTGTGTAAAATGACATCTCAAGCAAGTTATGTATAAACCAGGACAAAACTCAAAGAAAGCCATTTACGATTATCCACGGGTTTAGAACTAACTTAGATAATGTTGAATCATTTCTCCTTGTAAACACCCCGAATATCTTAGCATTAAATGAAACTAATCTTCACTCCTCCATTCCCTCTAACCACTCTAACATGCCGGGTTATCTCCCACTCTGCCGTAAGAACTGGGACAGACATACGCATGGGCTTGGAGTCAATATTTGTTATATCCTCCCTCTGATTAGAGAAATAAAACTAGAATCAGACGACATGGCCTTTATGTGCTTCAGACTAAATATGCAACATAATATTAGCTGATTCTACTTTCTCTACTGCTCCTCCTAAACCCAGGACTGTACCCTAATAAACAAAGTCACTGACAGCATAGATATAGCATCTTCCTCGGTACTTGCGCACAAGTGCATGTATTTGGTGACTTCAATGTCCACCACAGTAATTGAACTGGATTTTCTAATTTCACAGACGTATGTTGTAGTATCCCATTCCCTATCCCACACAGTTACATTCCCGAGAGGTTTTCCAGACCAGCAATATCTATATGCCTCACTTCTAGATCTATTTCTGACAACAGTTCCCGATAATTGTGCACCAAATGCCCACAAACTACTCGGGGGTGCTGACCACGCTTTGATAATGGTAGAAAAATCCTAAATTCTCGTCCTTAAACTGAATATCTACTACTCTAAAAACGAGTTATTAGAAACAGGCTTACTGGAAAGACATCACGGAAATCATCAGAGACACCCCATGGAACTGTGTGCAAATGAGACCACTGAAAATACTATAGCAAACCCCACTCTCCCTAAGGGGTTACTTCTGCTCGTGTAGCTGCCATTACTCAAAGGCAGCCTACGTTCCGCGGAGTAATAGAAACAGCTTACACTGAAACCACCAGTAAACTCATCGAACACAGAAGTTATGAACCCGTGAGTCTTGAAAAATATACAACAGTATAGTAAATAATGGGCAGTCAATTATTCCCACACGATTAAACAATCATGAGGTTGTTTGCACAACAACTGACAAGGAAAATCACCCATTCTCAGGTGCATGGTATTATAAAAAAACTAGACACCTCAAAAGCAGGTGGACCAGATCTCATCCAGCTATGCTAATAAAAAAAGTTCTCTGCTGAGGTTGCTCCAGCTCTCTTCAAACTTTACACTAAATGCCTTAACGAATCTTGCTTTCCTGACTGCTGAAAAACGCTTCTGTGGTACTAGTCTTCAAGAATTCTGGTGAAACAACTGACCCACTAAACTATCGCCCCATTAGCCTCCTCCCACTTTTCGCCCAGATATTTGAGTCCTTAGTTAATCAAGCCCTAGTTAAACAACTAACAGCTGCTAAACTCCTGGCCGCCAAACAGTATGGATTCAGGCAAGGCCATTCGTCAGCAGATATCTTAACTCTAGTCTCCGAACATATATACCGTTCACTAGACAAAACAGGGGAGGGTAGAGCTCTATCCCTTGATACACCTAAGGCTTTTGACAGGGTATGGCACGATGGTCTTCTAAGGAAAATTAGATCACATGGTATCAGTGGAATAATACATAATGTAATTAAATCCTTCTTACATAAGAGAAAAATCCAAGTTGTCCTCGACGGTCGTACATCTAACCAATATGATATAAATGCGGGAGTATCCCAGGGGTATATGCTTGGACATTTATTATTCTTGATATTCATCAATGACCTCCCTGATACAATTGTTTCGATGGATATATTTGCCGATAACACCACCCTTTATAACAGGCATGAGGGGGAAATGAACACATATCTAAGGAAATGGCAGAAATACTAGAGGAGTACCTCCAATCTGCAGTGAAATGGGGAGAAAAATTGATGGTCACATTCAATGCTGCAAAGACTTGGCTTGTGCCCTTCAATTACGACCAGAATCTTCTCTACCACCAACAGCAATGGCCAAGAACACATTGCCCGAAAGTACTTCCTTTAAAAGCCTCGACCGAACGTTTACAGGGAACATGAACTGGAATATATACATTGAGATCATTGCCAAGGCTGCTGCAAAGAAGGTAGGCTCTCTCTACCGTGCCAGAACATTACTTACGCCTGAAAGTATCCTATATCTCTATAATGCCACCATTTACCCATGAATGGAGTACTGTTGTCACATTTGGGTTGGTGTTTCTGCTGCTTGTCTCTCACTCTTGGACAGGGTAAAAAAGATAGTCGCCAACCTGATATGTCCACAACTGTCATCTAGGCTTCAGCATCTGTCCAATCAACAAAATGTTGCATCCCTCCGCCTGATCTACGCATACTTTAATGGCAAATGCTCTGACGAACTGCAAACACTTGTATCTCTCGACGTGACTACCTCCGACAAACCCGACATGCAACTAAGTCCCCCTTTACAGTAGAGATAAGTAGTTGTAAGAAAACCTTTAACTCCAATAGTTTCTTCCCCAGACCTGCAAGTCTTCGGAACTCCCTTCCGGGATTCTGCTTTCCCAACTGCACTGATATGCAGAAGTTCAAGTCTAATGTGAACAAACCTTTCTACCCATATTCAAATTTAGTCCCCGAAAGCAGGTGTGATACAGGTCGTCTGTAATATGTGTGTGGGGGGGGAGCGGCTCCCCTGAAACAAGAGTAATTGGTAGGAATGTTTTCATTCAATTTACATTTTAGATTTTTTGGATTTTTAGATTTTAATTTCTCTGTATTGTAATTTTTGTTTTATTCTTAGTCGGTTGCAGAATTTATAATATTATGTTTGTTTAAGTAAGGGAGCGTATATATATATATATATATATATATATATATATATATATATATATATATATATATATATATATATATATAAGAAAGAGGTAACCATCAATGGGTATGTATTTTTAACATTATTTTGTTATTACGTGTTTTGATTATTCATTTTAAAAAATATGTTTAGGGCATTGTGTATATACATTATATATATTTCCTGTCCAAGTAAATAAATTAATTGTCTGTTTAGAAGATTGGAATCATTTTGAAGCAATTTCCACTGCATGTGTGTTCGATTTTTCAAACATATAGGTGTCTGCTATCTGAAGTTTTCATGTTGCTCTTATGTAAGGCCATTCTATTCCTGAGTTGTTTTGTGGCACCTACGAAGGACTTGTTGATAGCTGTGCATCTGGGTGCATAAACTATGTTTCTGAAGGTGGAATTTAGATCCTTTTTTTTATTCTGAATGTTTGTGTTGTGTTTTTGAATTCATAAACATTACTAAAATGATCTAAACATATTTTTTAAAATCAAAAATCAAAACAGGGAATAATAAAATAATGTTAAAAACACATGCACATTGATGGCAACATCTCTAATTTTAATATACATCTTTCTCGCGGTGGAATTTCTAAACCTATTATATATATATATATATATATATATATATATATATATATATATAATGCAATGTTATACATATATATATATATGCATATATATGTATATATATATGTATACATATAAAATTCAATTTTATACATATATATATATACATATATATATATATATATATATATATATATATATATATATATATATATATATATATATAAATTCAATTTTCACCCCAAACTAGGCAAGTGCTACTTTGAAGTAGCCCCTTTATATATATATATATATATATATATATATATATATATATATATATATATATATATATATATATATATATATACATATATATATATATATACATATATATATACACACACACACATATATATATATATATATATATATATATATATATATATATATATATATATATATATATATATATATAAAGTTTTAAATAAAATAGCCGGAAGTTTCTCTAGAGCTCTTTCGGCTATCATCTTATCAGGAGAAGATCTTTAGTGTAAAAATAATATTATGTCGAAAGAATAAAGAGTTCTAACGGGGAACTATTGATGTGCCAAAAGTACGGGGGTAACTAAAATTAAGGTTAAAAACGATTTAAATATTGGCACAACGAGGGAAACGAAAACAAAAGTGGGAGAAAAAATTCAAAGTTCTCCAAAGAGAAACAATGCGTTTGCTGTTTTCCTTTGCCGGCACAAGGAAGGTTTACGCACCGCGATAGAGACAGACTACACAATATTTACATTGTTCCTGGAATCCGCTCTATGTAGCACCTCAAACCATTTTATTTTTTATATATGGGCACAGCACGGGTCGTCACCCAAATGCTGGCCAATAGCAAAATCCAGGGCTGCAGAATGAGGGGGACTACCAAACCCCATCCTCCCTTGTCTGAGCTTCGATGGAACGTGCTGGTTTATGCGAGTCTAAAGATGCAAGGATGTTCGCATTGTTTCTCTGTAGGGAACTTTGAATTTTTTCTCCCGCTTAGAACTCTTTACACTTTCGACATTATTTTTTTACGCTATCGAGTTCCTCTTGATGAGATGATAGCCGACAGAACTCTATGAGAAACTCCCACCTATTTTATTTAAAAATGTATATAAATTTTGTACCTCGAAACATGTATATATATAAATATATATATATATATATATATATATATATATATATATATATATATATATATATATATATACTAGCGGGGGTACCCAGCGTTGCCCGAGTGTTTGTTTCCGAAACGGGGGGGGTTTAAAAAATGTTATGGTAGGTAAGTAGGAAGGATCAAACCCAGAGTCATGAGTAAAAGTAGGAAAAAAAAGTGTGAAAAAAAAACAAAAAAAAAACATCTGCAACGTTAACAGTTCGGCCACCAAGAAAAGTTCATTCCAATTGTTTAGGAAAAAAAAACGACTACGGTAGGTCGGCGCGAACGTGAAAATATAATGTGAATTGTCCAGCACGCTAACCACTACGCCACAGAGCACTGCAGCTTAGTTTAGTGATTTTAAATAACTTCACATGAAAGAACTACGAAGCCAAACCGGTGTTCTTTTCTCAACTGTTCCTTGTGAACGATCCCAAAACGGTGTTAAGTGGTGGCAGGGGGAGGAGGAATTTATTAGAGAGAAAATATTTTACCACTTCCATTGATCTTAACCGATTTTGGCCGTGACTTCTCAGGAGAAAAAGTATAGAAATCTAAGATTATCGAGGAATTTAAGAAATAATAAGCCTATAACACACCTCAGATATTGTTCTGTCGTTTGTGCATATTATATTTGCATGAAATATCTTGATTCCTCATCCTATTAATGTCAAAATCAGACGGGAAAATGAGTTCATTTTATTTATATAGAGAGAAGATATATATATATATATGTATATATATGTATATATATATATATATATATATATATATATATATATATATATATATATATATATATTCATGGAGACTACAAGCCTAGCGAGTAAAATAAGCATGAAAACTGTAAGCACTGAATAGATCAAACAATTATGTTAAAAGCATGTCATCACACTATTTTGAAAACTATTTAGAGTAAGACAGGTCGGCTCTATGACACAACCAATGTAACAAGAAGTAGAAAGTGAAATGATGACATAGACTTTTTAGAGATAATTACTCACTGTGTGCATAGCCGTTTAGAAAAATATTATGAATAAATTGCATTGAATTGAATTACAGGGGTTTCGTTCTGACAACTTTAATCGAACTCGAAACAAGACATGCCATGCTACATCCATAATTTTACCCAGGTTAACATCTGTATCAGCTAAATAATTCAATTCACACAGCTCAGTATGTAAAGAATTGCCAGAGATCTGAAAATACAGAAACAGCTAACGTAGACATCTTAATATAGCCTGTTATCTACGTAAAACCATATAGCATCTTTCCTCAGAATAGCTCTTTATGCAAATTTCACAATCTAATCACATCTATTTAATATTAAGTAGTAAAATTATTCAAACCGTAATAGGTGAGAAACAGATGAATGAAAATTAAATGTTTTAAACTGATATTACAACGGTGTATATAATTGTAAATTATAAATACTTATAAATTGAGTTTTTTTTTCTCGCTTTTAATTTACATGCCAAGTTTATATTGAAAAATTATAAAGGCGATCTTCTTGATATAATCTGTAATTAATATAGGAGTATTTACATGAACCTTAACTAATTGGATATTCTTTAAAAACAGGCTTGAAGTAATTACTTAATCATCTTTAATAGTTTCTTATGACACAGTGTTTTACATTTGACTATGTCGTTGGGTTATTTTATGCATAATTGCAGCTGTCTTCATTATTATATTCAGTTTAGATAAACACATTCTAGCACATGCATATATACATACACATACCCACCATACCACACACCCACACCCACACGCACACACACGCACACACAGACACACACACACACACATATATATATATATGCATGTACTGATTGTTATTTGTGTGCAAAGGCTTCTGCCAAACTCCTCTCTAATATTGAGTCAAAAAAGATTGCATTAAACTGTAACCTTTTCATACCTATAGCTCATTTTCGATTTTAATTTTGCCGGTGATAATTGCTGCGAAGCGATCAAATATTAAAATTTTAAAAAATTGACATTGGCAGGGAATGTTGAATAATACATTACTCCTGCTATATTGTTAGCGCATGTGGAAAATTATCCATTAATGGTTCCAAACCTTTTAATTATTTACGTTTCATATCGATATCTCTGAAGGTCAGACGGTTGCGACTATGGTGAGATAAATAGCAACTAAGGTTGGAGCTTTGAAAGTTAGGCTGTGATTCTAGCAGATGATACTGAAGTCACATTTTTATAATTTTTGGAACTATAAATATCTATTAGATATTACTCTGAAGAGAATTATGTATACAGTAATAAATAAGACAGTTATATGCATTAAACATATTTGTGCGTATGTCGCGGTCGGGCATCGCGCAGCTTCTTGCTGATATTTTTCATCGATGACTAAAAACATTTCCAAATGTTAAACGCTCATGTTGGGCGTTTTTTTATGCTGAAAAGTTTAATCTGCAGGGAATCTGTTTCTAGTAAATGCTCCACAGGCGTGAATTACTTTGACATAATAGTTAATGCTATTCCCGCATTTGATTACGCATGCTTATACTCAGGCAATGCGAATCCGCTGCGAAGCACCTGTTGGTATTTATTGATTAACAAGCATTTGTTTACGCATATAATCGATGTCTTGCTAAGATGATTCTCCCCATGGTGTTGATCGAACTTTTGTTTTTCTCCGTGGTGAGATAAGTTACTCGAAATATCAGGACACTTTTTATTACATGATTCATCAAATTTCAATTAACCGAATATCATATGTTGTTTTGTGCGCCGTAACGTCAGAATCTACAATCATCTGAACTGGGCACAGACTAAGAGAAGTAAATGTGAATTGGGTGATATACTATCAAAGAGTTTCTTAAAAATTGTAAGCGAAACGTATTCATCTTCTGGATCTCAGATAACTAACTCTCTTATCCTTTTTCTTACTCCGACGTACTTCTTTTCTTTTTCGTATCCCGACTTTCCTAAGCGCTTCTTTTTTTATGTGTCACACACCATCGCAGTGGTAACTCATTTCTTCTTCCTTGTATTATTTGACCGAGTATAACAGCGGTAATATTATGAGATATATATTTAGAGAGCTGAAGAAAAACTATTTAAGATATTACATGGACTTTCACTATTGTATTTTACAATAAATCCCACTACATAAAAATAGAAATATTTATTTTAACTATTCAAAGCATTATATGTCATTGATCGTGAGATGTAAGTAAAAATATTAAAAATAATAATCGTCAGTTACTTGTTTATCGAAAGCACACAATTTAAGAAGGAATATTTTCGTTATAATGTTTTCTTGTAATTTTAGCATTGTTTTGTATAAAATTTAATTTGATTGAGTTGAGCAATGAATAATCAATTTAATAAATAGAAGTTATTTCTGAAATGTCGTCAAAACGTGAAACTCCCTTAAATCTGTATTGATTTTTCATGCATATTAAATATTGATTAATTGATGAACCACTCCTCAGCATTGCAATTATTAATTTTATGCTCTTCTATAGATTAAGTATTTTAATCTTGTTCTTTTACTCCGAAGTATGTTTTTCTCTCTGGTATATCCGACTCTCTTCATTATTAAGTGCTTCTTCTATTGTATGTATCACTTATCTCACAGTTCCAATTCGTTGAGTCTTTTTTATTATTTTAATTTCTTGGCTTTTTGTCCGTCGTCAGTATTTTAATATGCTACGCTATTCTTAGTATATATCTTTTTAATGTTTACACTGGCACCACTGTGGTATTTTCATTAATATTTCGCTACTACCTTTCCGTAATACTTGCCTGGTTGTTCTCTGTGTCACTTCCTCACATGATTTTCACAGATTGCTATTACATCATGTAAGTATGGTGAGTTATAATTATAATATATAGAACTAGGTATTAAATTACGTGTTGGATTGACAAGTATACCTAATAAAGGGCAATAAATTTCGTGTAAAACACTTACAGATATATTAGTATCAAATAGATGATTGTGTAGTTCTTAGCAACAATATTAATTTAAACGCGTTTTGTTCCTAAAACATGTTCGATTTGGAGACACTATTTATTTTAATACCTCTCTGCATCCCGTTCACTTCTGCTTATTTAGAAGGAATTATTGAAGGTTTTAGCTCGAAAATAATAATATATATATGTTGTTTACGTAAGAGAGATGTGGTTATACTTATTTACTTAAAAGAAGCATTCACTCGAGATATTAATGAATAATTTTATATCCGTGAATGTACTTTAATTAAGAATGGCAATTGAGCATGACTTGGATTGTAAAAAGACATAACCTTTATTCTAATACTTCTAGGAATATGTAAAAAGAAATAATACGTAGAGACGCACATATGTTATAATACATAGCCTGAGATATGACGAAAGGATCATAATGCATTTATTTTTAAGGCAAACCTATCACTTACTTAATCGGAAATTTTCTCCATATCACATGGGATGTATTTCTAGAATTTACTTGATTTTTTTGCGTCGATCGATCAGGAGTACATGATTTTAATTTTTAAACTGCAAGATAAACTCCATTTACTTTCTAAACTTACTGCTATTATTCATAAGTATTAAAAAATGCATTCGTACAGAAATTTCTCGCGGCTCATTACATTAGGAAAAAATATGTATTTATTATTCACTATGTATGATTGGCATTTTCCTTTATGCAAATGTAATACTTTAACCTTGGGCACACACAGCAGGATAGCAGACGTTTTTTTTTCAGTCTGAAAACTTTTTAATATAATTTAGTATAAAACTGGTTTACAAAAATAAGCAAATCTACAACACCATCAGCTGACGCGGCGATGTGTATAGTACATTACTGTTAGATTATTAATGCATATGGGTTGGTGTTGTTTAGTTTTCTTGTGTTACAGTATATTAAAGGGATCGTTTATTTAATCATGCCTTCGTTTATCTTTTAAAAACGTATTTATGATTTACTTCCTTATATCTTCAAATATCCATTCATGAAAGTGGGTTGCTTTGATCATGTTTGCGTAATTTTATGCTGAATCCAGTAATTTTTGAAAAGTGATCTATGTTTCATATTTATTGTTACATATGGGCTTCATTAAAAGTGGCTCTTAGAAAGAGAGTCTTTTATTAAGAGGGATGTTGTGAGAGAGATTGTTCATGTTATGACGATTCATATTTATTAAAAGTTCATTACTTAGTGTTCATATGAGAAACTATTTGAGTGAAGAGATAGTGTTCAGACATTGTGTAGACAGTCTTCACACAGTCTTAGTGTAGATAGGAGATGTAGATTCACATTGTGGATATGAGATGTGTATGTCAGATGTGTATGTTAAGACATTTTATAACACAGACATATAGACATATAATAACAATTCAATTTACCTTTTTGTAGAATCACAACACAAGACAACGTCTACAAAAAAACATGATAGTTTTATTTCTTCTCACGACCGGCCGTGGTTTTCTCATCAAGAATTCAAAGCTTCACATATTAAGTTTCAAAGTGACCGTCTCGCTTCTAGACTTTCGAATTCCAAACTGCACTGTCGTCTGCCCCTTCTTCTGTCTGTCCAACTCTAAAGTTTTTCTATCTATTTCTCGAACTTTCTATTTTCCATTACGTCATACACATGTTAAAACATGTGCCTTCTTTCACGTGTTCTGGACATGCGTGTCCAGTTTTTTTTCCTTTTTTTTACAAAAGGAATTTTAACCTATACTCAGTAACCTATTTTTCCAATATGTTAAAAACATTATCTTATAGCTGCATTCTTTCAATTAAATTTTCATAACAAAATTGATAGTGCACATTCTTTTTCTTGAAATATTTTATCTCTATTCTAAACAATCGTTTGCTTTACATTCCTTTTTTCTAATTCTGACACGTAATCTATTCCTAAACCTAAATTACGAGGTTCGAATTTCGTCTATTGCTATTTCATTTTCATTTTAACTAAATCTCTCTATTTTTATACTTATATGGAAGGGGACAGCCCTTATCATGTAACATTTTTATTTAATGTTGGCAGTTATGAAGCATAGCAACTCGTTTATGTTATTGAATGGCGGATTAAATGATTTGTAAAAAAAGGCTAATATTGAAAGTTTTTATAACTCCGTATTTCACAATAGTAAACCGATAATAATAGAACGTTATATCTTGCGTAACATCATTTCTTATAGTTAAATAATTGAAATATTTAACAGATTACATTATATAAAAGTTACAAGTGAGTCTATTATTCTGATAAGAATGGAAAGCTTATAAACAAGACGAATAGTTGTGAGATGTATCTAGCATATTATTTTTAGGTAGAGATATGTCAAACTACGCTAATTTAAAAAAGAAATACCGCTTACCCCTCAACATCTATTTGTTTGTAAATGCATAGTTATATATATATATATATATATATATATATATATATATATATATATATATATATATATATATATATATAACTGGATGACTATAATGCTCCTCACCTTGAGTTGAGCATATTGAGAAGTAAAAACACGAATTACCATTAGCATATAAGCGACGCTCTTTGTGTAAACAAATCGAGCGGAGGTATTTCGGACGATATCATAAACATCGTTAAACTCACTACTCGTTCAAGCAGCCGCCAATAGCGTAATGGTTAGGAGCCTTGACTGTCGTACAAACGGTCGGGTTTCAATCCTGGCTTGAGGTAGTTGCCTGTCTAGCCGCACTGATGAGCTGTGAAACTGCGAAACAGTACTGTATGTGGATGACCATATATATATATATATATATATATATATATATATATATATATATATATATATATCATAATAATAACTTACATACCATTCCTACATATTGCTGATTTACATAATATCAGTGAACAATATAAACTTACATGTTGTTACTGCTGTACAGTATATTAATGCATATCATTAAATTACAGAATATTATTGCAGTGTAATAACTTTCATAATATTACTATATTAGTTTTACTTAAAAAATATTACAGCTTAAAACCAACTTACATATATTTACTGCATAATATTAAATTATATAAAAACTATATAATATTTATTTGCATAACATTATCGCATATTAATTCTTTGTATGATTTATAAAAAAAAAGCTTATTAATAAATATCAGTCCTATACTTATACAATACTTTTTAAAGGCCAGTCCGTCCATATTTTCGAAGATGCATACTCAGTATGATGATAACGATCAACCCCAGCTTCCTGAACTTTCGTATAACACAAAAAATAACCGCACGACTCGATTATTCCACGCCGTCATCGATTACAAAAAAATGCTTTAAGCATCCATTGGAAAATATATTATGAGCTAAATGTAAAGTATTATTACGATTTATTTTATTATGAGACAGATGGGGGTGCTTTACCTGTTTACTACTGATTGTGAAGTTTTATTTTTATCCACGGTTCATGTTGAAGTTTAGCTTGAAATGATTGAGTTACTGGTGTAAAAAACAACACCGACCGGATCTGTTGGAAATATGAGAATAGTATTAAAAGAGTTTCATTACAAACAACTTGTATGGCAAACTGCTAATCATTTCTAACCGTAATGTTTTAAAGCTTATTTAACATAGATTAATGAGTGCCAAATACCTGTAGTCAGTACCATTACATGTAGGTGAAGTGGTTTACGACAATCATTTGAGTGTGTCTGCGGTAAATTGGAATGCGATTGCGTTAACGTCAATTTTTGCGTTTAATATATATATATATATATATATATATATATATATATATATATATATATATATATATATATATATATATATATATACAGTCCTGGTCAAAATCATAAGACCACTTTAGAAAGTAAGCGTTTATGCATAATACCGAATTTTTAATCAAACAACTGGTTGGAACGATTGCCAAAAGAAAAGAATATGACAGAAATAAATGAAATCTACTTCATTCAAAACCTTAACCCTGATCTGATAATTATTTTTTAAAAAACAAACATTTTAACCTGGTCAAAATGATAAGAGCACTTTAATAAAATCGGCTAGTTTTGAAAAAATGAATACGAAAAGCTTTCTATATTACTAAAAAGAACTTGTTAGTGGATAAAAAACATCTTACTAAATTATAAATGGCAAAAAGGGAAACCATTATCAGAGTTTGAGAGAGGAAGGATCTTTGAAATAATAGGGGTGGACTCTCCCATAGATCAATTGCAAACGAAGTGAATCGTAGCAAAACGGCCATAATAATTTGTTTAAGAAATCTAGATCAATATGGGCACAAAAAGAGTCCAGGTCGACCAAAAAAATAACCCCCTCACTGGATCACCGTATCAGAAGTTAAAAAAAAAAACTCCAATATGAGCTCGTCGATTGAAAAGCCAAACAGCAGAAGAATGTAGTCCTAAAACCATCAGAAGGCATCTGAAAACGAAGGGGGTCAATCATTTAAAGCGACTGCAGAAACCACGTCTTCTTGAACAGCACAAAACTAACCGGCTTAAATATGCCGCCAAATACCCTTCTAGGGATGAAGAGAAGTGGGAAAATGTAATTATCTCCGATGAGAAAACGTTTAATCCAGATAGTCCAGATGGATTTCAACACACTTTGCATGATAAATATTTACCCAAAGAGATTTTTTCAACTCGGCATAGTGGAGGAGGGTCTTTAATGATCTGGGGTGCTTTCTCGTCAGCTGTTGCAAGTAGTGAAATGCCGGCAAACATCATTGAAGTAAACATACGATAATATGCGTAACCGCTTACTTTCTTAAGTGGTCTTATGATTTTTACAAGGACCGTATATATATATATATATATATATATATATATATATATATATATATATATATATATATATATATATATATAGCAACAAGTATTTTGCACATTTTGACGTTATGTTTGCTGGAGTATTTTTCGTGCCTCTGAGTAGAATTCCACTAACTTTGTAGGTGTTCTGTGTATGCCTAAATACTGCCATAGATCCTTTGTTATGTATAGTAAGCGACGTGATAGGTCGTTAATTGTAGAACCGATGAACTATGTATTGTATTCTTGTTTTAGGACTTGCAATTTGCAAAATGGCACATGAACTTATAATTTACTTGTATTGTTATAGTGGTTTGTAGGTAGGGAGGCAGTGTTATCTTCGATATTTTAGATAATTTTTTTTATAATACGTGATAAATCTAATTATTATATGGAATTAATAATGATATCAATGTAAACATATCGATAGGCAATATCTTAATTTTTCAATACTATTTGTACGCCCGGTTACCTTTGCTTACAGTAGAATAGGCTAATGTTCCTTGGATATTGATGTTCTGGACTATGAATATATTTAGTTGTTTCTTTTTGTTTTGGAGCATTTATTTTATTTGCTGGTCGATTACATGTTGTGGGTGTCCGTTAATGATAGCAACTGCTTTATAATGACTGTTCGATTGAGGGTGTTTCCATCCGCGTAGAGTAGGTTATAGCGGTTAAAATGTTTTTGGTGATAGCTTCTATTGCACCAGTGACGATATTCACTCTTAATATTTAAAAACCAAGTATTTAGACTACTGGGTTTTATAGTTGGAGACACTGTCAATCTTGTTACATGTATCTATGAAGACGCCGAAGAAAATAATTTTATATTTAGTATGTGATAATCTCGTTCTCCCCCTCTCTCTTTCTTTCTCTCTCTCACGTCTCTCTCTCTCTCTCTCTCTCTATATATATATATATATATATATATATATATATATACATATCAAAGAAACTAAGAATCAGTCGTGCAAAACAATTCGTTGATATTCTCTATACTAGCGAATTGCAAGACTGCAATTATAAGTAGTGAATTGGACCTGTTTAGAACTCAGATTACCGATTTTGAAATTCAAACAAGTAAAAGTACGCATCTTAGCAAGTTGCACGAGATATTGATAGCCACAACAATAAAGCCGTATGCAAACAATCACTGGTATTAGCAGATCCGATACACAATTAGCGCCGTTCCTATTAAAATGTCACAGAGAATTTCAAGAAAAGGAGAAGGGAGGGTGAGATGAATACAATACATCATGGAACCCCGATGATCTATTCCGTTTGGAGAATGAATACAATTCGTTATCAGGCACGCAATAATATTCACGATAGTACGTGTGATTTTGTCCGAATTGATCGAAAGTAAAATATGTGTAAAGTTTTAAAAAACGTTAATAATACTTTTACCAATAATATTTTTTTCTTTAGGTTCAATAGGTATAAAGTAGCTGTACTTTGTTTTCGATAAATTGAGTACAATTAAAAAACAATGATTGATGCAGTACAGACACAATTGAACATATATAGTCATAAGTTAAATATCGATAGTTGACAAACCTTATAATTAAAAGATTAAATTATTTACAAATTATACGTTTAACAATTTTTTTAATTATTATTTCGTGAAACATACATTTTTTTTTAAAATGATATAAACAACATACTTATAAATACAAACTAACTGAGGGTTGTTCTCCAGTAAACTTATAATGTGTTTCTCCTGATTTTCTCAAAACCGGTTCATTAAAGTATAAAAATTTGTTGAACGCAGAAATATGAGTTGTGTAAAATTCTCTTCCGTTACTGAAAATGCTAAAATGCTTGAAGCTGTTACATAATTGTACTTATTATAAAGTATCTTTATTTTTCGTTTATATTTTGATTAGACTGTTAAGATCAGTAATATCATTAGAAGTGTCTGATTTCATTCCATGTAAATATGATAATTGTAAAGTAACTGTCAGGAGCCAGATAGCTCCTTTTTAGTTTCATCTCCTTGGTTGTTTTAGTTCTTGGTTATATATATATATATATATATATATATATATATATATATATATATATAGATAGATAGATAGATAGATAGATAGATAGATAGATAGATAGATAGATATGTTTACTCTCATGATTCCAGTTGTATATTTCCGATATTAATAAAATTCTATGCATATTTTGATATACCACGCATATTTAGGATCGTATTTTATGCAAAATTTTCACCTTACATCATGTTTTTCAGGATTGTAGTCATCGCAACAGTCATTATATAGTAAATTACATAATTCAATATTGTAGAAAAAGAAATAGAGAGAGAAAATTGATAATATAAAAATGCAGAATAAAAAAAACGACAAAAGTAGAAAGAACCAAATACTAGAATTCATATATATATATATATATATATATATATATATATATATATATATATATATATATATATATATATATATATATATATAAAAGTGAACGGGTCTGTCTGTCTGTCTGTCTGTCTGTCTGTGTACATTTCCCTACGTAATAACTCTGTCAATTTTTAGTCTATAGACTCGAAATTTGAAATACCGGGTACTGAGATTTGGGAAAATCGATGTGACGGGTGTCACTCAGAAATTTGGCTGTTAAGGGGTCAAATTTCAACGATTTGACCTTTAAGAACTCTACCAAACTCCTCCGACAATTTTGGGTCTAGACACTTGAAATTTTAGATATAGGTTCCTTGAACCTGGATCTAACTTAATAAAGTGATTTGAGCCCGAAACTATAAATCTTAAGGGGTCATAATAGGAATCAAATTAAAAAAAATTGATTTTTTTTTTGTTTTGCTAAGCGTACACCTCAAAACACCCGGGCAAAGCCGGGCTGAAATGCTAGTATATATATATATATATATATATATATATATATATATATATATATATATATATATGTATATATATATATATATATATAAATATGTACATATATAAAGTTATCTATATATATATATATAAAGCGAAATTGTGTGTATGTATGTTTGTGTGTATGTATGCATGTTTGTGTGTATGTATGCATGTTTGTGTGTCTGCTAAAAACTTTCGACAGACACACCAAAAATTAACACACTTGGTCTCATATGAAAGCCCCACCTTCCGGAGGACAAATATCGATGAATTGGTCCAAAGTGACCATCAGAAGTATGTCAACTGATAGATTTTTTGCAGGGGGGGGGGCCAAAAAAGTGACATTTTAATGTTAAACATTATATATTTTTCAATTGTTTTATAACTGCCCTAAAAAATACGGCCGCCGACTCTTCTACATAAAGTATACACGCGGCTTTTTATTTTGGGTCAACTTGTAATTAAAACACTCTGAGTCATTTCACGTGATCTTGACGTCAGTAGGCTCTAATTGCGTTCTTAATTTACAATTTAAAAATGTTGTTATCGGTAAAAAAAAATTAAAGCTAAACTATGAACTTCTACGCTATGGACACATTACCGAAGTAATTACCACATTCAAAATTGGTAGATACGATATTAAACGAAAAATAACAAGACAAACATGTGAAGTAAAAGAAAAATACGCTTACAGAAATATTAACGAACGAAGTTTTTAAAAATAAAAACAGGCAGACGCCATTTTCCAGTCTTTAGAGTAAGGAAGACGAAGTGAGAGAGAGACGCAAACAGAGAGAGTGAGAGAGACGCAAACAGAGAAAAAGAGAGATATGTCTAGACAGAAAACGAGAAAAACGTTAACTTTTTCACCCCGAAATCGACAGGGGGGAGGGTCAACAACGCATGCGCCAGATGACGTCATGACGTCGTGACCTGATTTACTTTAAATAGTTGATAAACCAAACAAACTTTAAAGACGTCGCTTTAGCTCAGGTAGTTAAGCCTTTAGTTCATTATCTAAACGTTTTGGGTTCGAATCGTGGTGTGAGATGTTTTTTTGTTCGATTTTTTAATTTAAATATTGAACCCTGTATTATTTAAGCCATTTTCCACGTTGTTCATTTTTCTGTTTTAATCGTTCGTTTGTCTTACGTTATTTTTTTATGTTTTAACCCCACCCGCTTAATTAAAACGTTGTTTCTTTTCTTACTTCGCTTATAACAATGCTTACATCGTCATCGTCGTCGACGTAACGCTCGACGACTTTCAAATATCTTACACTTCTGGCTGACAGATTTTATTTTCAAATTTCGCCCCAGGGGTTCGGCTTCGACCCTAAGCCCCGGCTTCAATTTTATTTAACACCACACACTCCTACAAACACCCGGGCAACGCCGGGTACCCCTCGGTAGTAAACTATATATGGCAATTTAGCTACACAGAATATTTCTCGTTTACGTTACTAACTAGCTCTACCTACGTATTGAGTACTGTTGAAGTAGATACATTAAGTTTACGCATAAATCTATACTTTCGTATATTAATTTACAGTAGTCATATATATATATATTTATATATATATATATATATATATATATATATATACATATATATATATATATATATATATATCAGAGCAAATAGTAAATAAAACATGTTAAAAACACTTTGAAAAAGAGTTAAAACATATTTAATCTGAAAGGGAAACCGTTAATAAGCGGATACTCCTTAATTCGCGGAGTTTCGAAGTAATATTACTTCTCAGCAGAGGGTGGGAATAAGCAAAATGCGGGATCGGATTTTTCATACAAAAGTATTTGATGGAACTGCAAGTAAGTAAAAGACGTTACTTGATAGCAAAAAGTTAAGCAGAGGGAATATGGTGAAGAAAAGTTGATTACACGTGAATGGATAGCCTGGTGAAATTTATATATGTATATATATATATATATATATATATATATATATATATATATATATATATATATATATATATATATATATATATACATATATTATGTATATTATATAAATATATATATATATATATTACATATATATATATATATATATATATATCTGGGGGTGCGTATTAATGTTCATATGAAAACACTTGTTCTATTTATTTTTAAGAAGAAATCGACCTGTGTTTATGTGGACAGTGAAATTGCATTGATCTGCAAACAGCTAGCTAATTAATATACTCTTTTAAACATTAATTTATTAATTTTCTATTAGATATTTAAAGTTCATGGTTTACCTAAAATACTCACCTTTCAGTGTTTGGTCTACGGACATAAAACATAAGATACGGGATATTCAAATCCATGTGAAATGTATATTTTTGATTCGCCGCAAAACGTGAACATTTAAATATATATATATATATATATATATATATATATATATATATATATATATATATATACATAGATACAAAAAATAAATCAAATAAATCTGATGAGTAAATTTTCATAGATGCGTTTATTTAAAAAAAAACGGCAATCAATCATATGAAGTGGATAGAATTAATAATGCCTCAATTGCATCAAATTCTTTTTTTAAAAAATGAGGTCAATAAAATAATTGTTGCGGGGGAAAAGATTAATGATGATGGTGACAGCGATGATGCTGATGTTAACGTCGAACATTCATCAGGACGTTATTTAAACAGACGTATAAAACGACCCATTTTTGTTGTAGTCGAGAATTAAACACACTCTCAAATCGACAATTGCATTTACCTGAATAACACGCCAAAAAGCTTTAACGAAACAATTAATTCAGAACATTGTCAGTAATGGAAAATAGCAATGGATAGTGAATTAGATAATTTAACAGAAAATAATATCTGTTATGCTGAACCTATCCCAAAAATATAAACATGCCATTTCTTCTTGAGAGATATTAATAAAAAGAATACACTGTCAGGTGTTCAAAATATAAGACTAGCATTGTTGCTGAACGATTCTCTCAGGTTTACTGTATAGAATATTTTTCTTCGTTTTCAACAGCTATAAACGTATCCGTAATAAATACTTTATTGCAAATTTCATCACAATATAACCTTTACATCCATCAAATTAACGTAAAAATGCTTATTTTTATGTACCGATGAACTGTGAAATTAATATTACCCCTCCAGGGGTATTCATATGCAAAGTAAAAATTGCGTGTGATAGATTTAATAATAACTGTACGGTCTGGGACAAAGTGCTCAAATGTTGAATGCAGTATATTATGATTATATGATTGAAGAAAAAAAAGCAGATAATGCCAAGTGCATCCCTCTTTGTACCCCAATTAACTGATCATATTTTATGGCCCAATAACAATGTAATTGCAGTAAATTGTTATACCTTATTAACCAAAGTTAAGAAAATATAAAATAAGTAATTTTAAATTAAGGATCTTGGCAAGATACCATGGTTTATGGGCATAAAATATACTCATGAAAAATGAATCATTACAATGAATCAATTGAAGTACTTTTAATGACAGTATGATGAGGAATTGGTGAATTCTATTAAAGTTTCAGATGACAACATGCAGAAAATGACAGGAATAAACGCTCCATACATGTCGAAAATAATATGAATTAAAATACAGACAAAGAAAAATATCACTTTCATAAAAAAATATTTTCTTTGTTTTTTCTAAGAAGAACGTTTTACATGCTTATATTAGAATGGAAGGACATTATAAAAATAAAAATGTTTTTGCTATCATATTCTAATTTGGCACAGAAAAAATAAAAGTCAATTTATTTTATTTCTCAGTAACTTGCTTTATCTATATATCTATAGAATTTTACGTGTCTGCCTGCTGTCGGTCTGTCGGTGTAGCAGTGTGCATTTCCCTACGCAATAACTCTGTCGATTTCCAGTTTAAAGAGTCGAAATTTTATATAAATAACCGTGAGATTTGGGAAAATCTTTGTAATCCATGTTCCGCCAGAAATTAGGCTGGAAATGGGTCAAAGTTCAAGGATTTTACCTTTGAGAACTCTACCAAACTTCTCCGCCAATTTTGGTTCTAGACAGTTTAAAATTTTATATATAGGTTTTATGGATATGGATCTAACTTAATAACTTGATTTGAGCACAAGACAATAAATGTTAAGGGGTCATATTATGGGCCGCAGTCAAAAAAAATATTACTGCTTTGTTTTTTTTTGTTTTTTGCTCAACATACACTACCGAACACCCGGTCAACGTCGGGCTGAAATGCTAGTTTTATATACTTGAGGATGTATACACATGTACAAGCATATATATATATATATATATATATATATATATATATATGTGTGTGTGTGTGTAAATATTTATTTATTTCCTTTTATATCTATTTATCGATGAAAATTGTGTAAATAAGCGTTTGTTACTGTTTATAACAAGACGTTTTCGTCATACTTTTTCATTATTTATTTGCAACCGTTATTTACTCAAACACAAAATCCAACCTTCAACTGGATCGGATCTATCCCCTCTTTTCAGGAATATAAAACTAACCTGGGCGAGGAAAGAAAATAGACAACGGCTAGTTTAAGCATTTAATAATCACGAGCCCATCGGCAAACTTGGTGTTGTAGCATCACACATATATGAGTTATTTTTATACTAAACTGACCACATTCAATGATACAAGAGCTATAAAGAATCTGGGTTGAGTAAAATAAATTTGGGCCCCAGTGAGTGGAGGTAATTTTTTCGGGGGTACTTTATCCTCACTTACACCATTTCATGTAGAGCTACCAAATTTGGCAGGATAATCCACCAGGGGAGAGGGAAATTTATTACGGATTACTACGCTCACTACAACCAATGATTTCGGAACTGCTGGGTGTCAATTATATCAGTAAACTCAATGGGCACCCTGTACACGCTCGTACTGTTTGGTGTTATTAATACATATTGCTAATAACCCAGTTGCGGTGGCGGAAATTTCCACGGATTATAGAACTCACTATCGCGTCCACAACTTTTGATGTAGAGCTACTATATTGCTATGATGAGTCACACTTGTAAGAGGGTTCTACGGGTAACAAAGTTCACTCCCGTCCAAGGCTATTGCAAGAATTGATATTGCTTTGCTTATTATATATTTCTGTTGTATTTGCTTGCTAGTCAAACAATCAGTTTCTTTGTAATTTACACACTCATTTATCGTAGCAAACGAGCGAATGTTTATAAGACAAGTGTTAACCTGTTATCTAATGCATTTATATTTTTCCCGCGAAAGATTGCAGTATATTATAACTTGACTTTTCATACGTAATAAAAGAACTTGGATTTGAATATGACTAATAAAACGTGTACCGCTTTCAATCCTTTCAGATTTCCATCAGAAAATATTTTAATTCCTAAATCAGTAATTTGAAATCTACACTTCTTAGTGAAATGGTTGTTTTGAAATTGAATGCGGATATTAAAATTAAAACGTACTTCCAAGTAATAAATATGGCAGTCATAAAAATAAAATTACAATTTGATGAAATATTTCAACCAAAAAGCTTTTGTTTTTGTGGTGAATATTAAACTGAATTGATTTAACATTAATGTCAATTGTAATTATATAATTACGATCTCAATAATTATATTAACGTCCAAATAATTTGAGCAAGTGCAGATGACAATTTTTAATATAGTTATTCATCCGGCTGTTTAAATTTATCTTTTTTAACTTATTCTGTTTAAAAATAAAATGTGATTATAGCCAGGAGAAGTTTTTGTCTAATATATCCGATTTTTAATTTATGTTCCTCTATTCTATTTTAATCATAAAATAATAAGCAATAAAACGTTAACACCTGCAATCGTTGTTTTAAAAAAAAGTGCCGCACGATTTTTATTAAGAATACAAAGAAAGAATGATGGTGTACCTACGATTAACCTTACATAATATATGTATATATATATATATATATATATATATATATATATATATATATATATATAAATATATAATATATATATGAATATATAACATCCCTCTCTCTCACTCACTCTCTCTCATATATATATATATATATATATATATATATATATATATATATATATATATATATATATATATATACTATCATGGGTGCCGGGCGTTGCTTAGGTGTTTGGAGCTTTATCCTGAGCAAAATAAGAAAAAAAAAACAAAACGGGCAATGTTTAACCTTGGACCCCTATTATGCCCCCTTAACATTTATTTTCTGGGGCTCAAATCAAGTTATTAAGATTGATCCATGTCCAAGAAACCTTTATCTAAAATTTCAAGTGTTTAGACACAAAAATTGCTGAGGTGTGTGGTAGAGTTCTCAAAGGTCAAATCGTTGAACTTAGACACATTAACAGCCAGATTTCTGTTTGAAACCCGATCAAATATATTTTCCCAAATCTCAGTACTCTTTATATAAAATTTCGAGTCTGTAGACTAGAAATTGACAGAGTTATTGCGTCGGGAAATGTACACAGACAGACACACATACAGAAACACATATTGATACGTTCATTTTTTGTACGTATATATATATATATATATATATGTATGTATGTGTGTGCGTGTGTGTGTGTTATTTGGGGGAACCATCATCTAAATGGACTAATTAATCGTCCATATAAACTATAACTCATGTGGATCTAATTCCACAGCGACCCTCGCATGCTCGTTGAATTACCAACACATTCTGTTTTAACTTTGCTTTTTTTCACATGAATCGCAACTTAACAATGTCCGGAGTTCACTCGAGGATGAGAGTAAATGGGTATACATTAGTAAATGTTATAATAGCCAAGTAAACATATGTCGTGGGAATTTTGAGAATTGGATTACTTAGGAGGACGGTTCATCAAGAACTTTTTACAATTGACTTAAAGACAATCCGATTTTAGTCAACTGGAAAGCAGGCAATCGAAAGAGACTCTCTCAGCCGTGCGGTTTTATGAGAGAAGCATGTTTATGACATCTACATTTAGGTTTGGGCAGAGATAAAGAGTGGGTGGATTATTGATAGTGGTTTTGGCTAGACGAGTATTTTTTAGTGAAAGTTTGGCGGGGGAGACTATAGAGTGTAGTGCAGCTGAGCACTAGCCATGAAAATAACGATCAAGCAGAAACAATCTCGCAACTTCTCTTCTGTGGGAAAGCGATTGAAGAGAAGAGAAAAGAACATCCCCCACAAAGCTACAAAGACTATTTTGAATTCTCTGAAGGCAGCAAAGCTACTTCTAGCAGCTCCTCCCAGATGTGGCAACAGTACTCCGTCGCTGACCGTACCTGGCTGTTATATAGGTAGAGTATTGCATCAGGCGTTAGATATCTACAGGAGCTGTAGAAGGATTCCACCATTTTTTCAGCGACCTTGCAATGGATTGGATATACACATTCGATTTCAGTTCAGAAGTAAAGGTTAAATCCAGAAGCTTGTCAAAACATAAAGGCTTCCCAAGACAAGAGACATTCGTTTAAACCGATGCTAGATTGGTATCAGAACGTACTAAAAGTAACCAGTCACCCTAGCTCTTTTGTACCACATGCTCAAGATCAGAGGAGAGAGAATACGAGACAACTTGGTCGTTTACCGTCTTTGATCTGCTACCATATTTGGTAGTGTCATCAGCATAAATTTCTACGAATGATGTCAGCTATGACTTGGAAGACCATTGATATAGATCAAGAAGAGTTGATCCCATCATGCACCCCTGAGGAACTCTAGCATTAATACTGAGAGCTTCTGATTTCTGTCCATCAACTACTACTCATATGATCCTACCAGTAAGGAAGGATTTAATAATTGAGAAGACATTTCCAGCTATAACATAGCTGGAAATATTGTGAAGTAGACCTTTCTGCCATCTCTTATTAAAGGTCTTTGATATGTCAAGAGAAATTTCCCTAGAGAGGAAACCTTCGTCGGGAGATTCCCTAATCCTATCAGATATAACTGTAAGTACTCCTGTTGCAGATCTAGCAGAACGGAAATCATATTACACGTTACTAAGAAGTTTGTTTTCGTTGAGGTGGTTGACTACCTCTTTATTTAACACAGGTTTTAGCAGCTTACTCATGAGGCACAGGAGACTTATTGGTCGGTACTGAGAAGGAGATGAGCGATAACATGAATTCATACATACAAGCAATACTGATGTGATATCCCAGGTGTTGTGAAGCATTTCCTCTTAAGCCAACGCTTAAATAACTTTGTAAGTATCGGCGCTAGTTTTGGTTGGGACTTTTTTACCACTTTAATTAGAATGCCTCAAGGCAAGCTGCTTTAATGGTATCAAGGATTTCGATTCGGTTGGCAATACCACGTACATATATTTGTATGTCGCATAGCGTGTTTTCAGATACACGAGGAAACACTGGGGGTTGGCGGCCTTGGTCATAAAGAGTAGAATTAGCTGCAAGATCTTGGCAAAGAGTTTGGCCTAATGGGATTACCTCAGGTCCCTTGATGATAGATGATATTTGGGATAGAGCACACTCTTCTGTTCAGGATCCCGTTTGCTATTTGCCAAAACTGATGAGACCCCAGCCGCAGATTTCTTAGGAAGTTAGAAAGCGAACCGAACTTCACACTTTAAACATTGACTGAAAGTTGAAATAATCAAAAAGATGCGAGAAATATCGAAGCGGCATCGCAAATTAAAAAAAAAAATAACGAAGAAAAAATCTCGAGACGGTACATAGAATTACCCACAAAAATCGGAAAAATCAGAAGCACCGAGCCCTTGCTTCATATGTGGTGGAAAACTCGGGGTAAAAGATATCCTATTCTTAACAAAAAGATGCCTTATATGTAATAAAATCGGACATAAAAGCTCACACCCCACGAAAATTCAGAACAAAAGCCCGGTATATAAAACAATTAAAGGCTTCGTAGATGAGAACCTGCGCAAACACGTAACGTTCAACATTCTCAGCAAGGATATCAAATTTCAATTAGGCAGTGGGTCGGATTTTTCAATTATAAATTTCAAAACATGGAAGAAATTACGAAACCCGGCTATGCTAACAACAAAAATAACGGCGAGGGGAATAAATGGGACACTAATTAATTTTGCGGGTGAATTAATCACCAACGTCACCTTGCTAGGATAAAACAAAAAATCGAAAATGTATGTCTAATAAAATAGTGAGAACCTGTTTGATTGCGATAGCTTGGTTGAATTTGATTTGTGAGATCTTCCTTTATCCACATTTTGCAAAAAATTAGAAATCCATCCAGCTTAAATTTAGAAACTTATAACCAGTTCGTTTTAAAAACAAGTCCTTAATGTATTTTCTCCTTGCATTGGGAGATGCACAAAATTGTCCACTGATTTTAAGCTAAAACCGGGCACACAACGGGTGTATGAAAAACGTAATATCCCGTTTGCATCTCTGAACAAAATAAATCAGAAACTGGATGGATTAGAAAATTTGTATACTGGCTAAAACTGGATTTAGTGAGTGGGCTGCTCCAGCAGTCTACGTAACGAAAAGGTCTGAAGAAATCCACGTTATGCTGACTTCTGGACCGGACTCAAAGGGTCGTTAGGTGGCTTCCCCTATCCATTACCCAGCCCAGAGGAAGTGTTAACGAAATAAAATGGCGGCTACTTTTTTTGCCAAGATCGAACTAGCGACGCTTACTTACGAAAGTCTGTAAATGACAAAAGCGCTAACCTCCTCTGTATTAATACTCATCTGGGTTTGTACGGATACGAAAGTTTCGCGTTTGGAGTCAAGGTAGCACCCGCAGTATTCCAGCAAGTCATTGATACCATGCTGAGCGATCTAGACAATGCGATCGCATATCTAGACATCATCATTACAGCGAGCAAAGCAGGGAGGAATATGCACACCATAATAGACAAGATATTAGAGAAAAATGGCAGACGATCGGCCCCACTAGAAGCATTAGGCTTCGAAATACATGAAAGAGATCAATCTACCCTACATCCTAATTGATATATCATCTTTATTAAATAAATGAACACATTTCTCTCTCTATCTCTATCTCTTTCTCTCTATTTCTTTCTCTCGCTCTCTCTCTCTATTATATATATATATATGCATACTAGTATATATTTTATATTGCCACTTACTCCATTGATGCTATATATATATATATATATATATATATATATATATATATATATATATATATATATATATATGAAAAAAGGTCATATTTTGCTTGAAGCATTATTTATCGGATAAAATATGCTTCAAGCAGCTTGACAATGCAGGATTCTACAGTCATGTAAGCAGATAAAAAAACCTCATATTTTCTGTTTATTTACCTGATTACTGTTGTCTTTTTGATTGTATATATTCTTAGAATCCTTCGAGGGCATTTTTTTAGAATCAGTAGATAGTAACGTATAACAACTTTCTATGCTGTCAAGTTTACAGAGTAATACGGATACAGGTATACACACACACACACACACATATGTGTTTGTGCGTGTGTGTGGGTGGGTGTGATTTCTTTATTTGATTACATTAATTAATATACGAAGATATAATTGCGTAGGTTTTCAGTATTTACTTTCACAGGGCTCAATAGATAGGTAGAGCTGGGCAGTAACTCATGAAAAAAATGAAATAAACATATACGTTTATAAATCTCTTATATATATATATATATATATATATATATATATATATATAAACACTATGTACGAAATATAGACTAAAAAACAAAATATAACAGACTTCAATGCACCTAGACTGAAAGTAGGTCAGCTTACTGCAACAAATATATATATATATATATATATATATATATATATATATATATATATATATATACATATATATAATCTTCCCTTAAACAAATAGAAGGTATAAACTGGAGGGCACCTGTTCACTTGTCCTGTAAGTCTTGATCCATATACTTATTAGATGGGCGCGGTGGCAACTAGAAGGATTATATAACTAGAAAATTAAATACACGCACGATAACCACAACTTTTCGAATAAGACTAACGACTTCTCATGAGAATAATTGGCGGAATATATCTGCGTACCGTGACCGCCTCAGGGAGCGATACAAATCCCTGTTAGAGATTGAGACCCCCCCAAAACACTGAAAAAGGGTGCGTAATTATGCTGATATTGTCCGTTAAGCGTTATTGGGTGGCCAGACCGTGGCGGTAACTTACTTAAAAGGATGTATTTATTGTGTTATTGTTAATCAGCCATATAATTTTAATACTGGAGAAAAAAATGACAAGAGATATAATTTGGAAAGTTAGAACGAAATATGATTTCGTGCCTGGCCTGACTAACCCCAGCCCAAGGGTGTCTGTCTTTTTGAGTACGAGATGGTAAAGCGTGTGAATCAATTTTAGTTGGGTTCCAGATTCGCGGGCCTATTAAGGTTTGCAGGTATGCAGAGACGCAAAACTCCGGGAATACCCCTGATTCACGTATCCAGCGGTGATTGATCTGGGTAACAGTCTAGCTACGTTATATAGCCAGACTTTGTGGAAGAATCCTGTATATATATATATATATATATATATATATATATATATATATATATATATATATATATATATATATATATATATATATATAGGGTGTCCACCAAGTTTGGCTAAATAATCTACAGGATGCTTCCACAAAATTATGTAGCTAGACTTTGTTGACACCCTGTGCGCGTGCGTGTGTGTGTGTGTGCATATTTATATATATATATATATATATATATATATATATATATATATATATATATATATATATATATATATATATATATATATATATATGCTCGATTACCGAAATGTGAATCATGTCTCTTAATATTTGCGTTTATTTGCATGGCTAAAATTCTTATTGAAATATGTACACTAGCATCAGTTAATTATTTTTAATGTTAAACGTTTAGAATATTCCTTTTAGGAACTAATAAAGACAAATATAAATATTATAATAAAATGTATATGGATATCAATATGTGTTAAAAAGGGGAAAATTACCATGAATAGAACTTAATAAATAAGATTAAAAAATAACAAAAAAACTAATAAAAAAGAGAAAGACAGAAAGGAATTAAATAACAACATATAATAAACGAGACTTACTTAAAAACAAAGACAGAAGTAGTAATATTGTCGTAAAATAAATCCATTCTCACAACATTATTACAAAATGATTGCTATATTAATTATAAGTATTTATGCATTCTAAGAAAAACACAAATATATCCCGAATTTTCATTCAGCATGTTTGCGATAGTAGTATAACTGAATTCATTGAATTGTTGCCATTCGTAAAGATTTCATATAAATTACATTTATATTCCTCATTTTATTAACAAAATCTATTCAAATTCTTTTTTACTCTATATAAAAATCGTTTTCTGCGAGCTGTGGCTTCTAAAAGGACCGGTTATGGATACTGATTTCGATTATAATAGCTACTCAACATAGCGATTATAAACGAGGACCGTATGTACGGTGGGTAAAGAACCAGCTTCTGTACAAATTTTGGGATTAGGTTTTCCCTAACAAGGTCATATACAAGCACAAGTGCAGGAAAGGAACGTAAAGGCCACCGATAGGTAACAATTCAATCATTAGAATATTCCCTGACGGGAAATGTTTACAGGAATAGTATGGGGTAAAAGTATGTATGTCATAATTATTTAATGAAATAAAATTGACGGATTGTTGCATGAAGTAGACCCGTACAATGCCTGTTAAATATGCAAGTTATAATAGATTAATATGTTGAAATTCAAAACCGTATATTAGATAAATGTTTATACTCGAATAATCTAGAAGAATCAATGTTTACGTAAATAATATAAATAATAGGTTTAGCACTAATAATAATTTAAAGATAGGTTAACCACGAACAATCTGACTGTGAGGTCATTAAGCTTACGTGGATCTTAGGAGGGCACGTGGTCAGTTAGTACTTTAGTTCATTCTTCTTTTTGGAGATCACGCGAGAAGATGGATTTACCAAAAACCACCGAGGAAGCAGGTCAAGACTTTATACTTAGAAATGTGATTTAGAACAGTGACTGTAACTTCTCGGAGATGAGGCAATTTCGGAATAAAGACGTGTATGCATATATAATGAAGGTTTGTCTCTCTTCCAAAACATGGAAAGTGTTTATTTAAGTCCAATGATCTAAACAGCTGAACTGACAAACATGAAAACTGTTGGAAATATGTTTACCGATTTGACATTTTATGCTAATGTTTATAATGTGTATCGACTATTGTGCTAGACGAGAAAAAACTCCAAGACACAGCTACAGCTGAACAACATTGTTAATTAGACTCTGGCGGTTACTGGAACAGAGGGTCCGATACTGCGAGCAATATAGCGAATGTTTGCTTTACAATAGTTTATGACAGTTTGGAACAGTGTTCTAATAGTTTGCGGTGACAACAATCAACGTGTTTCCAGTAAGAAACAGTCAAACGTGGATTGGGAGTTCAGTCAGTGCAGGTGAGAATAGAGAAGGTATTTTATTTCTATACTAGTAAACAATGGTTCCTCGTCAGGAGCGGCAATATGTGAAGGATGATATCATGCCCCAAACGAGACATGGATTAGAAGAAAAAATTAACCATACCATACACAACAGCGCCGGGCGTGGCGATTATTTTGAAGTCGGGAAGCACATTGTTGTAAAGATTGATCCATTCTCTTTACATAAAAAAAAACTTGGACATGTATGGCGTTACTAAATTCTATGAATTTAAATATGTAATTTAACGTCTAATGCAACGTTTTCACGATAGAATATTATCCAAGGAAAACTTAAACTGTTGTAAAAGTTTAAAATAGCTCATTTACAATATGTGTATAAAATATCTACTTCACAAACCTGGTTTTCACGCGTACACTATGCATCTTCTTAACAAATAATTTTATAAGGTAAATATTGCATTTAAGTAGTTAAAAGATTGTTTTATCTCATTATAATTTAGACTGATATGTTTTGTAAGTTAACTCACATACCTAACCAGCATGAAAGTAAACCTGGTAAAAATCTTTTGCGTTATTCAGGTCGAATTTTTAACCTGAGAGCAAGTAAGGCAGACTTTCCCTATAAATGAGATAGCAACAAACGCATTAACTCCCGTTGGTGAATACATTGTGAATTGTATAAATACCAAGCACGTTCAGCGTGACTTGTTCTTTCCTGTCTTTTTACTTAGATGTTCACTTTATTTAATTTTCTATCCCATTTCTACATGTGTTTCATTGAATGTTTTTTTTATTTATATTATTTTAGTGCATTTCTAATTTTTCCGATTTTAATACTCTGTGCATTTAACTTGCTATTTTCCTTTCAATTTCTTACTTACACGAATAAGACATTTTATCGATTTCATTAACATTTATCAAATCTCCTAGACCCTCCAGAATTTAAATTTGACGCGTTTTATTATATTATTTATATAGTGTTCATTTAATAATGTTTACACTTTCTGTTTGGAAAAATAGGAAAAATAAACTGCAATAAGGTACTTATAGAATTTCATGTGAAAACCAAAGATTTACCGGTGATAAAACAAAAAATTAGTAACCAACATATTTATCAATTTTAGCAAAAGAAATTAACACAAAATAAAAGTATTCCAAGTAACATTTTAAGTTTTGTATTTCTTTATTCATTGATATTTTACTTATCTTTCCGAAAACATAAACTGTTTTAATTAATTTAAAGTTGTGTATTCCGAATACAGACTGCACTAACAAAACAGATTATATAACACTGTAATAGGAACATTCGTAAACGTTATATTTAATGTGACTATTTTATCTTAAAGTTGCACAGTTTCTATCTTAAATCCAGTTTACTTTGTATTACGTCGTTTGAAATAATCTATCTTAATAAGTAGTATTCATGCGTTCTATTCTGTTAACGTTTAGTCAGTTCAGTTATTTCATAAAAGTCCATTCAAACCACATGCATTTATCCTTCTGCGGAAAGTGTCAACTTTCCATATTCCTTATACGTTTTTTTCTGCTATTCTCTCGTATTAAAAATATAATCTCTCTTAGTATCTTTGTTTCTTCTAATCATACTTTGTTTTTTTATTGTTATTATAACTTTTTGATTCAGTCTCTTTCTGTACGCGCTCTTGAATATTGCATGAAGTTGAATAAGGTCGCACCTCACTGATTTGCTATATGTGAGTGTAGATCCAACCCATTTTTACTATTCAATTCTTTTTATTAGTGTGAGAAATTCTTTTCGAGATTCCAACAATTATTTTTTTGTTGTTAAAAAAAGAAATCCAAAATTTTCAAAGCCCAGATTCCACTTGAAGATTAGGGTTACAGAGTGTACAGTAGTCAAAGGGAAAATATCATAGTAATTGTTAGAAATGTAAATTTGGTGAATCGGACTATTTAAAGGAAGCAGATCAAGAATGTGTTAACGTTGTACTTGAAGAGACAATGCAGGCAAACAGAATAGATCTATAGAGGTATTCACTTATAAATAATGAAGATTTATTCATGGGATCAACGTTTAGGTTTAGGCAAGATAAAGAGGGGATGAAATTATTAATAGTGTATTCAGCTAGGCGAGTATTATTCATAAATGTTTGCCGAGAGGGGACCACAGATTGAAGCTCCGACAGGCACTTGTCATGAAAATAACGTTACGGAAAAGAAGGATTCGCAACGTCTCTTCTGTGAAAAATATTTTGCAGGGAAGTTAATAGGGCATCCCCCACTAGGCTACGAAGCCTATTCTGAAATATTTCAAGGAAGGATAAGGTATTTGTAGCAGCTCCTACCGAGATGTGGCAAGAAAAATCAATCTTTTGACGTACCTGGTTCTTATACAGGTAGAGAATGGCATCAACAAATAGATATCCACCGGATCGATAAAAGGATCCTACCATTTTCTCAGCGACTTTGGTAAGGGATTTGATGTACGTGTCTAATTCCAGAAAGAGTAATTGTCAAGCCCAGAAGCTTGTCAAAACATTGAGCTTCTCCAAGACGAAAGCTATTGATTTCAATTGATGCTAGAAAGGGATCAGAACGTTGATGACTAAAAGTGAAGCTTGGGCTTATATACATTAAAAGTAATCAGCCGCCCTTTTCCCCGTTGTACCACATGCTCAAGATGAGAGGAGAGAGAATCATAAAAATAAGCAATAGATTATAGTGTCATCAGCATAAATGTCTACGAATGATCAAAGGATGTGATGTGGAAGATCATTACTGTCGATCAGGAAGAGATTTGGAGCAAGGACGGAGCTTTGAGGGACTACAACATTAATTTTATGAGCTTCTGATTTCTGCCCATCAACCACTACATTATGGACTCCAGAAAGAAATGATTTAAGATTTGAAAAGACATATCTATTGCTGGAAATCTTGTGAAGTAAACCTTTATGCCATAGGTCGAAAGATTTGCTAATCCTATCAGATATAAATGTAAGCGCATCTGCTGTAGATCTAGCAAAATGAAAAACATATTTCATGTCAGTAACAAGGTAACTTTTGCTGAGGTGGTTCTCTTCTCTACTTAACACACATTCAAGAACGCCCTCATAACGCGCAAGAAACTTATTGGTCTGCACTGAGAAAGAGAAGACTAATCACCGTAACTATTAAATACATAAGATAGCTATGAGAGATTCCAAGGTGTTGGGAAACAATTCTCTTTAAGACAACGCTTGAACAGCTTTGTAAGTATCTGAGCTTGTTCTGATTGAAGCTTTTTGAGCATTATAATTAGAATGCCGTCAGGGTCAGTTGCTTTACTGAAATCAGCTTGGCAACATCACGTACAGATAGTTGTATGTCGCATAACGTGTTTTCTGATACAAGAGAAAACACGGGGGGCGGCCTTTGTCGCATGGGGTAGAATAAGCTGCAAAGTTCTTAGCAAATAGTTTGGCTTTCTTTGATTCTAATGGGATTACCTCAGTCCATTTATAATATGGGGGATAGAGCATACGCTTCTGCTCAGGATCGTGTTTGCTCTTTTCCAATTTGAAGGTATGGAACCGCCTATACCTACAATTTACCATTCCGTCAGGTCTGATAGTATAGAGAATACATAGAGTATCGATATACCTTAGGATTGAGAGGTACGCCTTAGGAATTATTACATTTCGTTTTTATTTTAACTTATCAAACAGGGTGGTCAGAAGATCCCAGTGGAGACAGAAGGGAAGATGAACATAGCTCAGGGCAAGTTGTGAGTAAAAGGTCTAGGAGACTTGCATACTGACCGTCAGTACTGAACATACGTTTTTTTTTGTTTTTGTTTTACATAGGGATCACCACATTATCAAGGCCCAGAGGCCACTCAAAGATAAGGGTTAAAGAGTGTACAGTAGAAATTGGGCAATATAGTAATCATTAGTAATGAAAATTTGGTAAATTTGATAACTTATATGGAATGGCTAATCAAGAACTTATTTACTTTAGACTTGAACACAACCATATTGTAGTCAGCCGGAAAGCAGGAAAACGGAAGACAATTCAACAGGCGTGCAGTTCTAAGAATAAAGCTTTGTTCATGGAATCTACGATTAGGTTTAGGCACAGATAAAGAGTGGGGGAATTATTGATAGTGTTTACAACTAGACGAGTGTTTCTTGTGAAAGTTTGGCGAGGGGGGACCATGGATTGAAGCCTAGTCGAACACTTTCTATGAAAATAACGATACATCAGAGACAAACTCGCAACATCTCTTCTGTGAGATAGAGGTTGCAAGGAGGAGAAAAGGACATCTCATACGAGGCTACGAAGTCTATTTTGAACTTTATCAAGGCAGGACAAGTCCTTTCTAGCAGCTCCTGTCCAGATGTGGTAACAGTATTCCATCCTTGGACGTACCTGGCTCTTATATAGATAGAGAATAGCATCAGCAGTGAGATATTTACCGGATCGATAGAAAGATCCCACCGTTTTTCCAGCGACCTTGGCAACAGATTTGATGTACGTGTTCCATTTAAGATCAGGAGTAATGATCAAGCCCAGAAGCTTGTCAAAACTTGAGGCCTCCTGAAGACGAGAGCCATTCATTTCAATTGATGCCAAATGTGGATCAGAATGTTGATGATGTAAAGAGAGAAGCTTGGTTTTAGATGCATTAAAAGTAACTAGCCACTGCTTTCTCCATTGTACAACGTGATCAAGATCAGAGGAGAGAGAATTGGAGAGGACTTGGTCGTTTACTGTCTTAGATGTGCTACCATAAATGGTAGTGTCGTCAGCATAAATGTCTACAAATGATGTAAGGATGTGATTTGGAAGATCATTAATGTAGATCAGGAAAAGAGTTGGGGCTAAAATGGACCCCTGAGGGACACCGGCATTAATACTGTGAGCTTCTGATTTTGGCCCCTCAACTACTACTCTTATGAACCTATCAGAAAGAAATGATTTAATAATTGAGAAGACATTTCCAGCTATACCATAGCTAGCGATCTTATGAAGTAAACCTTTATGCCACACCCTATCAAAGGCCTTAGATATGTCAAGAGCAATTGCCCTAGAAAAATTGCCACCGTCGAGAGATTTGCTAATCCTATGCGATATAACTGTAAGCACATCTGCTGTAGATCTAGCAGAACGGACACCATATTGAGTGTCACTAAGAAGGTTATTTTTGTTGAGATAGTTGATTACTTCTGTATTTAACACAGATTCTCGCAACTTACTCATGACGCACAGGAGACTTATTGGCCTGTACTGAGACGGGGATGAGCGATCACCTGAATTCTTAAATACAGGGCATACTGATGAGATTTTCCAGGGAGATGGGAAACTATTCTCCTTAAGACAACGTTTAAACAGTTTTGTAAGTATGGGCGCTTATTCAGGTTGAAGTTTTTTGATTACTATAATTGGAATACCGTCAGGGCCAGTTGCTTTACTGGAATCAAGGTTTTTGATTAGCTTGGCAACATCACGTACATATATACGTATATATGATACAGGAGGAAATATTGGGGGTTGGCGGCCTTGATCGCAAAGGGTAGAATTAGCTGCAAAGTTCTTGACAAAGAGTTTGGCTTTGTCTGATGCTGACGTGATTACCTCAGGTCCATTGATAATAGTTGGGATGGAGCACACGCTTCTGTTCAGGATTCTGTTTGCTATTTACCAAAACTGGTGGGAACCAAGCCGCTGCTCAGCTACTTTGGACTTAACAAATTGAGCATACAACTCTCTTGCGTTCCTTATTACTTTCTTACAATGGTTGCTGGCAGACCTGAAAACGGTGTTAGTTTCCATACCTCTATTACGTTTGAAGCAGTGGAAAAAGTGATTTCTGTGCGCAATGGCAGCAGCACATTCTGGAGAGAACCATGGCTGGCTGTTAGGTTTTTGCTGAAACTTTTTAGAGGATATAAATGGTCAATACCTACAATTAACCATTCAGTCAGGTCTAATACTATAGAGGACACATCCTTTTTAAACATGGAATGCAGAGGTAGATCAGATATAAATGTACGGAAGCTATCCCAGTCAGCCTTAGTGTATCGATATACTGTACGATGGAAAGGTACGTCTGGGGACTTATTACATTTCATTTTTATCTTAATTGATACAACAGAGTGGTCGGAAGATCCAAGAGGCGACAGAACGGAAACTGAACATAGTTCAGGGCAAGTTGTGAGAAAAAGGTCTAGTAGGCTCGCATACTGGCCGTCATTGTCGGGCACACGGGTGGGTTCCTGAACAATCTGAGTGAGGTCATAGGCAATGGAGAAATCATGACAGAACCGCCCCTCATCATCGGTTTTATTTGAGAGGGTCTACCATTCGACGTTGGGAACATTGAAGTCTCCACATACGTGAATGTTAGCTGAAGGATAAGCAGATAGGACTTGGTCAATTTTCTCAGATATGCTTTGAAAGATAGTAACTCCGCTGGTGTGTGGGCGATAGAGAGTAAATATAAATCCAGTAGTGTGAGCTAAAGCAACCCGGAAACACATATAAGGTAAGTTAGGATCTTCCCTGGAGATGTCCCTCCCACATGGAAAGCTATCTTTTATATAGGCACATATTCCATGCCCATGGCGATCTTTTGCGAACAATCTCAGTGAGATCATAAGCAATGGTTTACCATCCTTTTTTTATTTTTATTTATTTATTTATTTTTTTTTTACTTTCCTCGTTTTCTGTTTCCATTTTCTTTTGTTATTTCTTCTCTCTTTCTGTTTTTCGTCTGGCTTCGGCAAGTTTAACATCGTTTCTTTTTTTGTAAAACAGCTGGATTTTTTTACACTAATCGAATCTTTCCTTTTGCTTCCGTTTCTTTGCTTTTTGTTCGCTGTCTTTCCAATCTAATTTCTTTTCTTCTGCATGTCAGTACAGTTTGGGAAGCAGGGAACCGGCAGGAAATTCCAAAGTGTAGCTGTCCTGGGGAAGAAACTACTAGAGTTGAAAGCTCTCTTACATCTAAGGATCTCTACTGTGAAGGGGGTGGGATTTAGCTGCTTGTCTGTTTTGTCGGGGGTATTTTCGTGTAGGGGACGCAAGTGCTAGCAGTTCGTCAGAGCGTTGACCGTTAAAGTACTTGTTGAAAAGGCAGAGGGATGCAATATTTCGTTGATGGAACAGGGGCTGAAGTTTAGATGACAGTTCATGACCTATCAGATTGGCGACTCTCTTATGAACCTTGTCTAGGAGTGAGAGACTAGTGTTAGATGCACCAGCCCAAACATGACAACAATACTCCATACATGGTGAATGGTGGCCTTATAGAGGTATAGGATACTTTCGGGTGTTAATAGCTTTCTAGCACGGTAGAGAGTACCTACGGTCTTCGAAGCGGTCCTGGCAATAATCTCAATGTAATTGTTCCAACTCATATTTTAATTCAAAAACCCAATGACAAAATCATTTATGATTTCAATAGCAATTTGATCACTGAAAGCGTATATAGTGTTTTAAATTAGAAAATATTTTTTTTTACTTCGAAAACTTTTGGGAGTAAGACACCGATTTCTACCTCTCCCAGCCACCGCGCAATATTAAGATTTCGTGTTCTCGTCGAATGGTTCCAATATAGGAAATTGATTTACTATAATGTTTTCCTTAAAATTAAACACCATCTAAAATATTTAAATATTTAGTTTTTAGATTTTTTGATAATCTCATGAATTAGTACCCAGTAAATAGTAACCCGCTGAAAAATTGGAAAAAGGAAAACTAATAAGATGGATGTTCTTTGTAGTTGTCTACCTGTTATTTTTATTGCATTATATCTTTTTGTCTTTTGTTTGTGTTGGATATTTACAGGATTACCTGTTAAGATGTAGAATAATGATAACACATCTTTACGTACTGAGATCTATTAGCCTAAAAGCAATTCAAAGAAAACTTGCAAAGTCTGGCTTGTTATCCTTTGTACAAAATATCTTTGAGTACTTACAATAATTGCAATACTTATATGCTTTATCTCTCTCGTTTGAAAATACTATTAATGGAGAATAGAAAAAAACATTAGTGAATGCTTCTTCCGTATTATTTTGTTTCTCGTTCCTCATCTACGTTGAGTAATGTTTCTGACAAATGGGAGGGGTTCAAATGCTGTACACTCGTTTGATAGTTTAATATGAGTAGTAACTAGAGTGAAATTCTGAGATATGTTGTGCGTTTATCTCTACTGCTCCCCCTGTTGATATATCGTTAATAAGGGTCATGGAGGTATTAGTTTAAACTTGGTTGGCGTTATCCTCCTAATGGACAGGCACTGAAGCTTGGTGTAATTCCCAAGTGTGTTGTCCTATAAGAATGTGCAGATTACTGACATTGTAGTGTTGCTCTTTTATGAATGAATCTGGACCATGTAGTTTTCTCTAGTGCGGCCTCTCCAGGTTAAATTAATATGAAGTGTTACAGCTTTTCCCTCATCACCAAAATACTTTTTCTCTGTTTCTGTTTATCGCTTTATGCACTTCTTCAAATAGTTTTACTGACTTTTTCTGTAAGCTTCACAACTTCAACATACCCAGTAACAGAACAATTTTTGATGAGATCAAATTCCAAACCCTAATTTCTATCGTTCACTCCTACAACCAGATCTACCTCAAACATCACGGATCAACGTTGCAACCTTTAGAGTGTGAAATGTGATTACTGGTACCAAACCGATCTCGTTCATTTTGCGAAGCTGGCATCGAATAAACTGTGCCATAAGACAATGTCTCAATAAATTATTAATCTATCTCAAAAGCTAAACCTGACACCAAAACCGCT
>NC_136484.1:160994361-161174274 GCF_053919585.1 Euprymna scolopes | reverse complement strand
TATATATATATATATATATATAAATATGTACATATATAAAGTTATCTATATATATATATATAAAGCGAAATTGTGTGTATGTATGTTTGTGTGTATGTATGCATGTTTGTGTGTATGTATGCATGTTTGTGTGTCTGCTAAAAACTTTCGACAGACACACCAAAAATTAACACACTTGGTCTCATATGAAAGCCCCACCTTCCGGAGGACAAATATCGATGAATTGGTCCAAAGTGACCATCAGAAGTATGTCAACTGATAGATTTTTTGCAGGGGGGGGGGGCCAAAAAAGTGACATTTTAATGTTAAACATTATATATTTTTCAATTGTTTTATAACTGCCCTAAAAAATACGGCCGCCGACTCTTCTACATAAAGTATACACGCGGCTTTTTATTTTGGGTCAACTTGTAATTAAAACACTCTGAGTCATTTCACGTGATCTTGACGTCAGTAGGCTCTAATTGCGTTCTTAATTTACAATTTAAAAATGTTGTTATCGGTAAAAAAAAATTAAAGCTAAACTATGAACTTCTACGCTATGGACACATTACCGAAGTAATTACCACATTCAAAATTGGTAGATACGATATTAAACGAAAAATAACAAGACAAACATGTGAAGTAAAAGAAAAATACGCTTACAGAAATATTAACGAACGAAGTTTTTAAAAATAAAAACAGGCAGACGCCATTTTCCAGTCTTTAGAGTAAGGAAGACGAAGTGAGAGAGAGACGCAAACAGAGAGAGTGAGAGAGACGCAAACAGAGAAAAAGAGAGATATGTCTAGACAGAAAACGAGAAAAACGTTAACTTTTTCACCCCGAAATCGACAGGGGGGAGGGTCAACAACGCATGCGCCAGATGACGTCATGACGTCGTGACCTGATTTACTTTAAATAGTTGATAAACCAAACAAACTTTAAAGACGTCGCTTTAGCTCAGGTAGTTAAGCCTTTAGTTCATTATCTAAACGTTTTGGGTTCGAATCGTGGTGTGAGATGTTTTTTTGTTCGATTTTTTAATTTAAATATTGAACCCTGTATTATTTAAGCCATTTTCCACGTTGTTCATTTTTCTGTTTTAATCGTTCGTTTGTCTTACGTTATTTTTTTATGTTTTAACCCCACCCGCTTAATTAAAACGTTGTTTCTTTTCTTACTTCGCTTATAACAATGCTTACATCGTCATCGTCGTCGACGTAACGCTCGACGACTTTCAAATATCTTACACTTCTGGCTGACAGATTTTATTTTCAAATTTCGCCCCAGGGGTTCGGCTTCGACCCTAAGCCCCGGCTTCAATTTTATTTAACACCACACACTCCTACAAACACCCGGGCAACGCCGGGTACCCCTCGGTAGTAAACTATATATGGCAATTTAGCTACACAGAATATTTCTCGTTTACGTTACTAACTAGCTCTACCTACGTATTGAGTACTGTTGAAGTAGATACATTAAGTTTACGCATAAATCTATACTTTCGTATATTAATTTACAGTAGTCATATATATATATATTTATATATATATATATATATATATATATATATATATATATACATATATATATATATATATATATATCAGAGCAAATAGTAAATAAAACATGTTAAAAACACTTTGAAAAAGAGTTAAAACATATTTAATCTGAAAGGGAAACCGTTAATAAGCGGATACTCCTTAATTCGCGGAGTTTCGAAGTAATATTACTTCTCAGCAGAGGGTGGGAATAAGCAAAATGCGGGATCGGATTTTTCATACAAAAGTATTTGATGGAACTGCAAGTAAGTAAAAGACGTTACTTGATAGCAAAAAGTTAAGCAGAGGGAATATGGTGAAGAAAAGTTGATTACACGTGAATGGATAGCCTGGTGAAATTTATATATGTATATATATATATATATATATATATATATATATATATATATATATATATATATATATATATATATATATATATATACATATATTATGTATATTATATAAATATATATATATATATATTACATATATATATATATATATATATATATCTGGGGGTGCGTATTAATGTTCATATGAAAACACTTGTTCTATTTATTTTTAAGAAGAAATCGACCTGTGTTTATGTGGACAGTGAAATTGCATTGATCTGCAAACAGCTAGCTAATTAATATACTCTTTTAAACATTAATTTATTAATTTTCTATTAGATATTTAAAGTTCATGGTTTACCTAAAATACTCACCTTTCAGTGTTTGGTCTACGGACATAAAACATAAGATACGGGATATTCAAATCCATGTGAAATGTATATTTTTGATTCGCCGCAAAACGTGAACATTTAAATATATATATATATATATATATATATATATATATATATATATATATATATATATACATAGATACAAAAAATAAATCAAATAAATCTGATGAGTAAATTTTCATAGATGCGTTTATTTAAAAAAAAACGGCAATCAATCATATGAAGTGGATAGAATTAATAATGCCTCAATTGCATCAAATTCTTTTTTTAAAAAATGAGGTCAATAAAATAATTGTTGCGGGGGAAAAGATTAATGATGATGGTGACAGCGATGATGCTGATGTTAACGTCGAACATTCATCAGGACGTTATTTAAACAGACGTATAAAACGACCCATTTTTGTTGTAGTCGAGAATTAAACACACTCTCAAATCGACAATTGCATTTACCTGAATAACACGCCAAAAAGCTTTAACGAAACAATTAATTCAGAACATTGTCAGTAATGGAAAATAGCAATGGATAGTGAATTAGATAATTTAACAGAAAATAATATCTGTTATGCTGAACCTATCCCAAAAATATAAACATGCCATTTCTTCTTGAGAGATATTAATAAAAAGAATACACTGTCAGGTGTTCAAAATATAAGACTAGCATTGTTGCTGAACGATTCTCTCAGGTTTACTGTATAGAATATTTTTCTTCGTTTTCAACAGCTATAAACGTATCCGTAATAAATACTTTATTGCAAATTTCATCACAATATAACCTTTACATCCATCAAATTAACGTAAAAATGCTTATTTTTATGTACCGATGAACTGTGAAATTAATATTACCCCTCCAGGGGTATTCATATGCAAAGTAAAAATTGCGTGTGATAGATTTAATAATAACTGTACGGTCTGGGACAAAGTGCTCAAATGTTGAATGCAGTATATTATGATTATATGATTGAAGAAAAAAAAGCAGATAATGCCAAGTGCATCCCTCTTTGTACCCCAATTAACTGATCATATTTTATGGCCCAATAACAATGTAATTGCAGTAAATTGTTATACCTTATTAACCAAAGTTAAGAAAATATAAAATAAGTAATTTTAAATTAAGGATCTTGGCAAGATACCATGGTTTATGGGCATAAAATATACTCATGAAAAATGAATCATTACAATGAATCAATTGAAGTACTTTTAATGACAGTATGATGAGGAATTGGTGAATTCTATTAAAGTTTCAGATGACAACATGCAGAAAATGACAGGAATAAACGCTCCATACATGTCGAAAATAATATGAATTAAAATACAGACAAAGAAAAATATCACTTTCATAAAAAAATATTTTCTTTGTTTTTTCTAAGAAGAACGTTTTACATGCTTATATTAGAATGGAAGGACATTATAAAAATAAAAATGTTTTTGCTATCATATTCTAATTTGGCACAGAAAAAATAAAAGTCAATTTATTTTATTTCTCAGTAACTTGCTTTATCTATATATCTATAGAATTTTACGTGTCTGCCTGCTGTCGGTCTGTCGGTGTAGCAGTGTGCATTTCCCTACGCAATAACTCTGTCGATTTCCAGTTTAAAGAGTCGAAATTTTATATAAATAACCGTGAGATTTGGGAAAATCTTTGTAATCCATGTTCCGCCAGAAATTAGGCTGGAAATGGGTCAAAGTTCAAGGATTTTACCTTTGAGAACTCTACCAAACTTCTCCGCCAATTTTGGTTCTAGACAGTTTAAAATTTTATATATAGGTTTTATGGATATGGATCTAACTTAATAACTTGATTTGAGCACAAGACAATAAATGTTAAGGGGTCATATTATGGGCCGCAGTCAAAAAAAATATTACTGCTTTGTTTTTTTTTGTTTTTTGCTCAACATACACTACCGAACACCCGGTCAACGTCGGGCTGAAATGCTAGTTTTATATACTTGAGGATGTATACACATGTACAAGCATATATATATATATATATATATATATATATATATATATGTGTGTGTGTGTGTAAATATTTATTTATTTCCTTTTATATCTATTTATCGATGAAAATTGTGTAAATAAGCGTTTGTTACTGTTTATAACAAGACGTTTTCGTCATACTTTTTCATTATTTATTTGCAACCGTTATTTACTCAAACACAAAATCCAACCTTCAACTGGATCGGATCTATCCCCTCTTTTCAGGAATATAAAACTAACCTGGGCGAGGAAAGAAAATAGACAACGGCTAGTTTAAGCATTTAATAATCACGAGCCCATCGGCAAACTTGGTGTTGTAGCATCACACATATATGAGTTATTTTTATACTAAACTGACCACATTCAATGATACAAGAGCTATAAAGAATCTGGGTTGAGTAAAATAAATTTGGGCCCCAGTGAGTGGAGGTAATTTTTTCGGGGGTACTTTATCCTCACTTACACCATTTCATGTAGAGCTACCAAATTTGGCAGGATAATCCACCAGGGGAGAGGGAAATTTATTACGGATTACTACGCTCACTACAACCAATGATTTCGGAACTGCTGGGTGTCAATTATATCAGTAAACTCAATGGGCACCCTGTACACGCTCGTACTGTTTGGTGTTATTAATACATATTGCTAATAACCCAGTTGCGGTGGCGGAAATTTCCACGGATTATAGAACTCACTATCGCGTCCACAACTTTTGATGTAGAGCTACTATATTGCTATGATGAGTCACACTTGTAAGAGGGTTCTACGGGTAACAAAGTTCACTCCCGTCCAAGGCTATTGCAAGAATTGATATTGCTTTGCTTATTATATATTTCTGTTGTATTTGCTTGCTAGTCAAACAATCAGTTTCTTTGTAATTTACACACTCATTTATCGTAGCAAACGAGCGAATGTTTATAAGACAAGTGTTAACCTGTTATCTAATGCATTTATATTTTTCCCGCGAAAGATTGCAGTATATTATAACTTGACTTTTCATACGTAATAAAAGAACTTGGATTTGAATATGACTAATAAAACGTGTACCGCTTTCAATCCTTTCAGATTTCCATCAGAAAATATTTTAATTCCTAAATCAGTAATTTGAAATCTACACTTCTTAGTGAAATGGTTGTTTTGAAATTGAATGCGGATATTAAAATTAAAACGTACTTCCAAGTAATAAATATGGCAGTCATAAAAATAAAATTACAATTTGATGAAATATTTCAACCAAAAAGCTTTTGTTTTTGTGGTGAATATTAAACTGAATTGATTTAACATTAATGTCAATTGTAATTATATAATTACGATCTCAATAATTATATTAACGTCCAAATAATTTGAGCAAGTGCAGATGACAATTTTTAATATAGTTATTCATCCGGCTGTTTAAATTTATCTTTTTTAACTTATTCTGTTTAAAAATAAAATGTGATTATAGCCAGGAGAAGTTTTTGTCTAATATATCCGATTTTTAATTTATGTTCCTCTATTCTATTTTAATCATAAAATAATAAGCAATAAAACGTTAACACCTGCAATCGTTGTTTTAAAAAAAAGTGCCGCACGATTTTTATTAAGAATACAAAGAAAGAATGATGGTGTACCTACGATTAACCTTACATAATATATGTATATATATATATATATATATATATATATATATATATATATATATATATAAATATATAATATATATATGAATATATAACATCCCTCTCTCTCACTCACTCTCTCTCATATATATATATATATATATATATATATATATATATATATATATATATATATATATATATATATACTATCATGGGTGCCGGGCGTTGCTTAGGTGTTTGGAGCTTTATCCTGAGCAAAATAAGAAAAAAAAAACAAAACGGGCAATGTTTAACCTTGGACCCCTATTATGCCCCCTTAACATTTATTTTCTGGGGCTCAAATCAAGTTATTAAGATTGATCCATGTCCAAGAAACCTTTATCTAAAATTTCAAGTGTTTAGACACAAAAATTGCTGAGGTGTGTGGTAGAGTTCTCAAAGGTCAAATCGTTGAACTTAGACACATTAACAGCCAGATTTCTGTTTGAAACCCGATCAAATATATTTTCCCAAATCTCAGTACTCTTTATATAAAATTTCGAGTCTGTAGACTAGAAATTGACAGAGTTATTGCGTCGGGAAATGTACACAGACAGACACACATACAGAAACACATATTGATACGTTCATTTTTTGTACGTATATATATATATATATATATATGTATGTATGTGTGTGCGTGTGTGTGTGTTATTTGGGGGAACCATCATCTAAATGGACTAATTAATCGTCCATATAAACTATAACTCATGTGGATCTAATTCCACAGCGACCCTCGCATGCTCGTTGAATTACCAACACATTCTGTTTTAACTTTGCTTTTTTTCACATGAATCGCAACTTAACAATGTCCGGAGTTCACTCGAGGATGAGAGTAAATGGGTATACATTAGTAAATGTTATAATAGCCAAGTAAACATATGTCGTGGGAATTTTGAGAATTGGATTACTTAGGAGGACGGTTCATCAAGAACTTTTTACAATTGACTTAAAGACAATCCGATTTTAGTCAACTGGAAAGCAGGCAATCGAAAGAGACTCTCTCAGCCGTGCGGTTTTATGAGAGAAGCATGTTTATGACATCTACATTTAGGTTTGGGCAGAGATAAAGAGTGGGTGGATTATTGATAGTGGTTTTGGCTAGACGAGTATTTTTTAGTGAAAGTTTGGCGGGGGAGACTATAGAGTGTAGTGCAGCTGAGCACTAGCCATGAAAATAACGATCAAGCAGAAACAATCTCGCAACTTCTCTTCTGTGGGAAAGCGATTGAAGAGAAGAGAAAAGAACATCCCCCACAAAGCTACAAAGACTATTTTGAATTCTCTGAAGGCAGCAAAGCTACTTCTAGCAGCTCCTCCCAGATGTGGCAACAGTACTCCGTCGCTGACCGTACCTGGCTGTTATATAGGTAGAGTATTGCATCAGGCGTTAGATATCTACAGGAGCTGTAGAAGGATTCCACCATTTTTTCAGCGACCTTGCAATGGATTGGATATACACATTCGATTTCAGTTCAGAAGTAAAGGTTAAATCCAGAAGCTTGTCAAAACATAAAGGCTTCCCAAGACAAGAGACATTCGTTTAAACCGATGCTAGATTGGTATCAGAACGTACTAAAAGTAACCAGTCACCCTAGCTCTTTTGTACCACATGCTCAAGATCAGAGGAGAGAGAATACGAGACAACTTGGTCGTTTACCGTCTTTGATCTGCTACCATATTTGGTAGTGTCATCAGCATAAATTTCTACGAATGATGTCAGCTATGACTTGGAAGACCATTGATATAGATCAAGAAGAGTTGATCCCATCATGCACCCCTGAGGAACTCTAGCATTAATACTGAGAGCTTCTGATTTCTGTCCATCAACTACTACTCATATGATCCTACCAGTAAGGAAGGATTTAATAATTGAGAAGACATTTCCAGCTATAACATAGCTGGAAATATTGTGAAGTAGACCTTTCTGCCATCTCTTATTAAAGGTCTTTGATATGTCAAGAGAAATTTCCCTAGAGAGGAAACCTTCGTCGGGAGATTCCCTAATCCTATCAGATATAACTGTAAGTACTCCTGTTGCAGATCTAGCAGAACGGAAATCATATTACACGTTACTAAGAAGTTTGTTTTCGTTGAGGTGGTTGACTACCTCTTTATTTAACACAGGTTTTAGCAGCTTACTCATGAGGCACAGGAGACTTATTGGTCGGTACTGAGAAGGAGATGAGCGATAACATGAATTCATACATACAAGCAATACTGATGTGATATCCCAGGTGTTGTGAAGCATTTCCTCTTAAGCCAACGCTTAAATAACTTTGTAAGTATCGGCGCTAGTTTTGGTTGGGACTTTTTTACCACTTTAATTAGAATGCCTCAAGGCAAGCTGCTTTAATGGTATCAAGGATTTCGATTCGGTTGGCAATACCACGTACATATATTTGTATGTCGCATAGCGTGTTTTCAGATACACGAGGAAACACTGGGGGTTGGCGGCCTTGGTCATAAAGAGTAGAATTAGCTGCAAGATCTTGGCAAAGAGTTTGGCCTAATGGGATTACCTCAGGTCCCTTGATGATAGATGATATTTGGGATAGAGCACACTCTTCTGTTCAGGATCCCGTTTGCTATTTGCCAAAACTGATGAGACCCCAGCCGCAGATTTCTTAGGAAGTTAGAAAGCGAACCGAACTTCACACTTTAAACATTGACTGAAAGTTGAAATAATCAAAAAGATGCGAGAAATATCGAAGCGGCATCGCAAATTAAAAAAAAAAATAACGAAGAAAAAATCTCGAGACGGTACATAGAATTACCCACAAAAATCGGAAAAATCAGAAGCACCGAGCCCTTGCTTCATATGTGGTGGAAAACTCGGGGTAAAAGATATCCTATTCTTAACAAAAAGATGCCTTATATGTAATAAAATCGGACATAAAAGCTCACACCCCACGAAAATTCAGAACAAAAGCCCGGTATATAAAACAATTAAAGGCTTCGTAGATGAGAACCTGCGCAAACACGTAACGTTCAACATTCTCAGCAAGGATATCAAATTTCAATTAGGCAGTGGGTCGGATTTTTCAATTATAAATTTCAAAACATGGAAGAAATTACGAAACCCGGCTATGCTAACAACAAAAATAACGGCGAGGGGAATAAATGGGACACTAATTAATTTTGCGGGTGAATTAATCACCAACGTCACCTTGCTAGGATAAAACAAAAAATCGAAAATGTATGTCTAATAAAATAGTGAGAACCTGTTTGATTGCGATAGCTTGGTTGAATTTGATTTGTGAGATCTTCCTTTATCCACATTTTGCAAAAAATTAGAAATCCATCCAGCTTAAATTTAGAAACTTATAACCAGTTCGTTTTAAAAACAAGTCCTTAATGTATTTTCTCCTTGCATTGGGAGATGCACAAAATTGTCCACTGATTTTAAGCTAAAACCGGGCACACAACGGGTGTATGAAAAACGTAATATCCCGTTTGCATCTCTGAACAAAATAAATCAGAAACTGGATGGATTAGAAAATTTGTATACTGGCTAAAACTGGATTTAGTGAGTGGGCTGCTCCAGCAGTCTACGTAACGAAAAGGTCTGAAGAAATCCACGTTATGCTGACTTCTGGACCGGACTCAAAGGGTCGTTAGGTGGCTTCCCCTATCCATTACCCAGCCCAGAGGAAGTGTTAACGAAATAAAATGGCGGCTACTTTTTTTGCCAAGATCGAACTAGCGACGCTTACTTACGAAAGTCTGTAAATGACAAAAGCGCTAACCTCCTCTGTATTAATACTCATCTGGGTTTGTACGGATACGAAAGTTTCGCGTTTGGAGTCAAGGTAGCACCCGCAGTATTCCAGCAAGTCATTGATACCATGCTGAGCGATCTAGACAATGCGATCGCATATCTAGACATCATCATTACAGCGAGCAAAGCAGGGAGGAATATGCACACCATAATAGACAAGATATTAGAGAAAAATGGCAGACGATCGGCCCCACTAGAAGCATTAGGCTTCGAAATACATGAAAGAGATCAATCTACCCTACATCCTAATTGATATATCATCTTTATTAAATAAATGAACACATTTCTCTCTCTATCTCTATCTCTTTCTCTCTATTTCTTTCTCTCGCTCTCTCTCTCTATTATATATATATATATGCATACTAGTATATATTTTATATTGCCACTTACTCCATTGATGCTATATATATATATATATATATATATATATATATATATATATATATATATATATATATATATGAAAAAAGGTCATATTTTGCTTGAAGCATTATTTATCGGATAAAATATGCTTCAAGCAGCTTGACAATGCAGGATTCTACAGTCATGTAAGCAGATAAAAAAACCTCATATTTTCTGTTTATTTACCTGATTACTGTTGTCTTTTTGATTGTATATATTCTTAGAATCCTTCGAGGGCATTTTTTTAGAATCAGTAGATAGTAACGTATAACAACTTTCTATGCTGTCAAGTTTACAGAGTAATACGGATACAGGTATACACACACACACACACACATATGTGTTTGTGCGTGTGTGTGGGTGGGTGTGATTTCTTTATTTGATTACATTAATTAATATACGAAGATATAATTGCGTAGGTTTTCAGTATTTACTTTCACAGGGCTCAATAGATAGGTAGAGCTGGGCAGTAACTCATGAAAAAAATGAAATAAACATATACGTTTATAAATCTCTTATATATATATATATATATATATATATATATATATATATAAACACTATGTACGAAATATAGACTAAAAAACAAAATATAACAGACTTCAATGCACCTAGACTGAAAGTAGGTCAGCTTACTGCAACAAATATATATATATATATATATATATATATATATATATATATATATATATATATACATATATATAATCTTCCCTTAAACAAATAGAAGGTATAAACTGGAGGGCACCTGTTCACTTGTCCTGTAAGTCTTGATCCATATACTTATTAGATGGGCGCGGTGGCAACTAGAAGGATTATATAACTAGAAAATTAAATACACGCACGATAACCACAACTTTTCGAATAAGACTAACGACTTCTCATGAGAATAATTGGCGGAATATATCTGCGTACCGTGACCGCCTCAGGGAGCGATACAAATCCCTGTTAGAGATTGAGACCCCCCCAAAACACTGAAAAAGGGTGCGTAATTATGCTGATATTGTCCGTTAAGCGTTATTGGGTGGCCAGACCGTGGCGGTAACTTACTTAAAAGGATGTATTTATTGTGTTATTGTTAATCAGCCATATAATTTTAATACTGGAGAAAAAAATGACAAGAGATATAATTTGGAAAGTTAGAACGAAATATGATTTCGTGCCTGGCCTGACTAACCCCAGCCCAAGGGTGTCTGTCTTTTTGAGTACGAGATGGTAAAGCGTGTGAATCAATTTTAGTTGGGTTCCAGATTCGCGGGCCTATTAAGGTTTGCAGGTATGCAGAGACGCAAAACTCCGGGAATACCCCTGATTCACGTATCCAGCGGTGATTGATCTGGGTAACAGTCTAGCTACGTTATATAGCCAGACTTTGTGGAAGAATCCTGTATATATATATATATATATATATATATATATATATATATATATATATATATATATATATATATATATATATATATATATAGGGTGTCCACCAAGTTTGGCTAAATAATCTACAGGATGCTTCCACAAAATTATGTAGCTAGACTTTGTTGACACCCTGTGCGCGTGCGTGTGTGTGTGTGTGCATATTTATATATATATATATATATATATATATATATATATATATATATATATATATATATATATATATATATATATATATATATATATGCTCGATTACCGAAATGTGAATCATGTCTCTTAATATTTGCGTTTATTTGCATGGCTAAAATTCTTATTGAAATATGTACACTAGCATCAGTTAATTATTTTTAATGTTAAACGTTTAGAATATTCCTTTTAGGAACTAATAAAGACAAATATAAATATTATAATAAAATGTATATGGATATCAATATGTGTTAAAAAGGGGAAAATTACCATGAATAGAACTTAATAAATAAGATTAAAAAATAACAAAAAAACTAATAAAAAAGAGAAAGACAGAAAGGAATTAAATAACAACATATAATAAACGAGACTTACTTAAAAACAAAGACAGAAGTAGTAATATTGTCGTAAAATAAATCCATTCTCACAACATTATTACAAAATGATTGCTATATTAATTATAAGTATTTATGCATTCTAAGAAAAACACAAATATATCCCGAATTTTCATTCAGCATGTTTGCGATAGTAGTATAACTGAATTCATTGAATTGTTGCCATTCGTAAAGATTTCATATAAATTACATTTATATTCCTCATTTTATTAACAAAATCTATTCAAATTCTTTTTTACTCTATATAAAAATCGTTTTCTGCGAGCTGTGGCTTCTAAAAGGACCGGTTATGGATACTGATTTCGATTATAATAGCTACTCAACATAGCGATTATAAACGAGGACCGTATGTACGGTGGGTAAAGAACCAGCTTCTGTACAAATTTTGGGATTAGGTTTTCCCTAACAAGGTCATATACAAGCACAAGTGCAGGAAAGGAACGTAAAGGCCACCGATAGGTAACAATTCAATCATTAGAATATTCCCTGACGGGAAATGTTTACAGGAATAGTATGGGGTAAAAGTATGTATGTCATAATTATTTAATGAAATAAAATTGACGGATTGTTGCATGAAGTAGACCCGTACAATGCCTGTTAAATATGCAAGTTATAATAGATTAATATGTTGAAATTCAAAACCGTATATTAGATAAATGTTTATACTCGAATAATCTAGAAGAATCAATGTTTACGTAAATAATATAAATAATAGGTTTAGCACTAATAATAATTTAAAGATAGGTTAACCACGAACAATCTGACTGTGAGGTCATTAAGCTTACGTGGATCTTAGGAGGGCACGTGGTCAGTTAGTACTTTAGTTCATTCTTCTTTTTGGAGATCACGCGAGAAGATGGATTTACCAAAAACCACCGAGGAAGCAGGTCAAGACTTTATACTTAGAAATGTGATTTAGAACAGTGACTGTAACTTCTCGGAGATGAGGCAATTTCGGAATAAAGACGTGTATGCATATATAATGAAGGTTTGTCTCTCTTCCAAAACATGGAAAGTGTTTATTTAAGTCCAATGATCTAAACAGCTGAACTGACAAACATGAAAACTGTTGGAAATATGTTTACCGATTTGACATTTTATGCTAATGTTTATAATGTGTATCGACTATTGTGCTAGACGAGAAAAAACTCCAAGACACAGCTACAGCTGAACAACATTGTTAATTAGACTCTGGCGGTTACTGGAACAGAGGGTCCGATACTGCGAGCAATATAGCGAATGTTTGCTTTACAATAGTTTATGACAGTTTGGAACAGTGTTCTAATAGTTTGCGGTGACAACAATCAACGTGTTTCCAGTAAGAAACAGTCAAACGTGGATTGGGAGTTCAGTCAGTGCAGGTGAGAATAGAGAAGGTATTTTATTTCTATACTAGTAAACAATGGTTCCTCGTCAGGAGCGGCAATATGTGAAGGATGATATCATGCCCCAAACGAGACATGGATTAGAAGAAAAAATTAACCATACCATACACAACAGCGCCGGGCGTGGCGATTATTTTGAAGTCGGGAAGCACATTGTTGTAAAGATTGATCCATTCTCTTTACATAAAAAAAAACTTGGACATGTATGGCGTTACTAAATTCTATGAATTTAAATATGTAATTTAACGTCTAATGCAACGTTTTCACGATAGAATATTATCCAAGGAAAACTTAAACTGTTGTAAAAGTTTAAAATAGCTCATTTACAATATGTGTATAAAATATCTACTTCACAAACCTGGTTTTCACGCGTACACTATGCATCTTCTTAACAAATAATTTTATAAGGTAAATATTGCATTTAAGTAGTTAAAAGATTGTTTTATCTCATTATAATTTAGACTGATATGTTTTGTAAGTTAACTCACATACCTAACCAGCATGAAAGTAAACCTGGTAAAAATCTTTTGCGTTATTCAGGTCGAATTTTTAACCTGAGAGCAAGTAAGGCAGACTTTCCCTATAAATGAGATAGCAACAAACGCATTAACTCCCGTTGGTGAATACATTGTGAATTGTATAAATACCAAGCACGTTCAGCGTGACTTGTTCTTTCCTGTCTTTTTACTTAGATGTTCACTTTATTTAATTTTCTATCCCATTTCTACATGTGTTTCATTGAATGTTTTTTTTATTTATATTATTTTAGTGCATTTCTAATTTTTCCGATTTTAATACTCTGTGCATTTAACTTGCTATTTTCCTTTCAATTTCTTACTTACACGAATAAGACATTTTATCGATTTCATTAACATTTATCAAATCTCCTAGACCCTCCAGAATTTAAATTTGACGCGTTTTATTATATTATTTATATAGTGTTCATTTAATAATGTTTACACTTTCTGTTTGGAAAAATAGGAAAAATAAACTGCAATAAGGTACTTATAGAATTTCATGTGAAAACCAAAGATTTACCGGTGATAAAACAAAAAATTAGTAACCAACATATTTATCAATTTTAGCAAAAGAAATTAACACAAAATAAAAGTATTCCAAGTAACATTTTAAGTTTTGTATTTCTTTATTCATTGATATTTTACTTATCTTTCCGAAAACATAAACTGTTTTAATTAATTTAAAGTTGTGTATTCCGAATACAGACTGCACTAACAAAACAGATTATATAACACTGTAATAGGAACATTCGTAAACGTTATATTTAATGTGACTATTTTATCTTAAAGTTGCACAGTTTCTATCTTAAATCCAGTTTACTTTGTATTACGTCGTTTGAAATAATCTATCTTAATAAGTAGTATTCATGCGTTCTATTCTGTTAACGTTTAGTCAGTTCAGTTATTTCATAAAAGTCCATTCAAACCACATGCATTTATCCTTCTGCGGAAAGTGTCAACTTTCCATATTCCTTATACGTTTTTTTCTGCTATTCTCTCGTATTAAAAATATAATCTCTCTTAGTATCTTTGTTTCTTCTAATCATACTTTGTTTTTTTATTGTTATTATAACTTTTTGATTCAGTCTCTTTCTGTACGCGCTCTTGAATATTGCATGAAGTTGAATAAGGTCGCACCTCACTGATTTGCTATATGTGAGTGTAGATCCAACCCATTTTTACTATTCAATTCTTTTTATTAGTGTGAGAAATTCTTTTCGAGATTCCAACAATTATTTTTTTGTTGTTAAAAAAAGAAATCCAAAATTTTCAAAGCCCAGATTCCACTTGAAGATTAGGGTTACAGAGTGTACAGTAGTCAAAGGGAAAATATCATAGTAATTGTTAGAAATGTAAATTTGGTGAATCGGACTATTTAAAGGAAGCAGATCAAGAATGTGTTAACGTTGTACTTGAAGAGACAATGCAGGCAAACAGAATAGATCTATAGAGGTATTCACTTATAAATAATGAAGATTTATTCATGGGATCAACGTTTAGGTTTAGGCAAGATAAAGAGGGGATGAAATTATTAATAGTGTATTCAGCTAGGCGAGTATTATTCATAAATGTTTGCCGAGAGGGGACCACAGATTGAAGCTCCGACAGGCACTTGTCATGAAAATAACGTTACGGAAAAGAAGGATTCGCAACGTCTCTTCTGTGAAAAATATTTTGCAGGGAAGTTAATAGGGCATCCCCCACTAGGCTACGAAGCCTATTCTGAAATATTTCAAGGAAGGATAAGGTATTTGTAGCAGCTCCTACCGAGATGTGGCAAGAAAAATCAATCTTTTGACGTACCTGGTTCTTATACAGGTAGAGAATGGCATCAACAAATAGATATCCACCGGATCGATAAAAGGATCCTACCATTTTCTCAGCGACTTTGGTAAGGGATTTGATGTACGTGTCTAATTCCAGAAAGAGTAATTGTCAAGCCCAGAAGCTTGTCAAAACATTGAGCTTCTCCAAGACGAAAGCTATTGATTTCAATTGATGCTAGAAAGGGATCAGAACGTTGATGACTAAAAGTGAAGCTTGGGCTTATATACATTAAAAGTAATCAGCCGCCCTTTTCCCCGTTGTACCACATGCTCAAGATGAGAGGAGAGAGAATCATAAAAATAAGCAATAGATTATAGTGTCATCAGCATAAATGTCTACGAATGATCAAAGGATGTGATGTGGAAGATCATTACTGTCGATCAGGAAGAGATTTGGAGCAAGGACGGAGCTTTGAGGGACTACAACATTAATTTTATGAGCTTCTGATTTCTGCCCATCAACCACTACATTATGGACTCCAGAAAGAAATGATTTAAGATTTGAAAAGACATATCTATTGCTGGAAATCTTGTGAAGTAAACCTTTATGCCATAGGTCGAAAGATTTGCTAATCCTATCAGATATAAATGTAAGCGCATCTGCTGTAGATCTAGCAAAATGAAAAACATATTTCATGTCAGTAACAAGGTAACTTTTGCTGAGGTGGTTCTCTTCTCTACTTAACACACATTCAAGAACGCCCTCATAACGCGCAAGAAACTTATTGGTCTGCACTGAGAAAGAGAAGACTAATCACCGTAACTATTAAATACATAAGATAGCTATGAGAGATTCCAAGGTGTTGGGAAACAATTCTCTTTAAGACAACGCTTGAACAGCTTTGTAAGTATCTGAGCTTGTTCTGATTGAAGCTTTTTGAGCATTATAATTAGAATGCCGTCAGGGTCAGTTGCTTTACTGAAATCAGCTTGGCAACATCACGTACAGATAGTTGTATGTCGCATAACGTGTTTTCTGATACAAGAGAAAACACGGGGGGCGGCCTTTGTCGCATGGGGTAGAATAAGCTGCAAAGTTCTTAGCAAATAGTTTGGCTTTCTTTGATTCTAATGGGATTACCTCAGTCCATTTATAATATGGGGGATAGAGCATACGCTTCTGCTCAGGATCGTGTTTGCTCTTTTCCAATTTGAAGGTATGGGAACCGCCTATACCTACAATTTACCATTCCGTCAGGTCTGATAGTATAGAGAATACATAGAGTATCGATATACCTTAGGATTGAGAGGTACGCCTTAGAATTATTACATTTCGTTTTTATTTTAACTTATCAAACAGGGTGGTCAGAAGATCCCAGTGGAGACAGAAGGGAAGATGAACATAGCTCAGGGCAAGTTGTGAGTAAAAGGTCTAGGAGACTTGCATACTGACCGTCAGTACTGAACATACGTTTTTTTTTGTTTTTGTTTTACATAGGGATCACCACATTATCAAGGCCCAGAGGCACTCAAAGATAAGGGTTAAAGAGTGTACAGTAGAAATTGGGCAATATAGTAATCATTAGTAATGAAAATTTGGTAAATTTGATAACTTATATGGAATGGCTAATCAAGAACTTATTTACTTTAGACTTGACACAACCATATTGTAGTCAGCCGGAAAGCAGGAAAACGGAAGACAATTCAACAGGCGTGCAGTTCTAAGAATAAAGCTTTGTTCATGGAATCTACGATTAGGTTTAGGCCACAGATAAAGGAGTGGGGGGAATTATTGATAGTGTATTACAACTAGACGAGTGTTTCTTGTGAAAGTTTGGCGAGGGGGGACCATGGATTGAAGCCTAGTCGAACACTTTCTATGAAATAACGATACATCAGAGACAAACTCGCAACATCTCTTCTGTGAGATAGAGGTTGCAAGGAGGAGAAAAGGACATCTCATACGAGGCTACGAAGTCTATTTTGAACTTTATCAAGGCAGGACAAGTCCTTTCTAGCAGCTCCTGTCCAGATGTGGTAACAGTATTCCATCCTTGGACGTACCTGGCTCTTATATAGATAGAGAATAGCATCAGCAGTGAGATATTTACCGGATCGATAGAAAGATCCCACCGTTTTTCAGCGACTTGGCAACAGATTTGATGTACGTGTTACATTTAAGATCAGGAGTAATGATCAAGCCCAGAAGCTTGTCAAAACTTGAGGCCTCCTGAAGACGAGAGCCATTCATTTCAATTGATGCCAAATGTGGATCAGAATGTTGATGATGTAAAGAGAGAAGCTTGGTTTTAGATGCATTAAAAGTAACTAGCCACTGCTTTCTCCATTGTACAACGTGATCAAGATCAGAGGAGAGAGAATTGGAGAGGACTTGGTCGTTTACTGTCTTAGATGTGCTACCATAAATGGTAGTGTCGTCAGCATAAATGTCTACAAATGATGTAAGGATGTGATTTGGAAGATCATTAATGTAGATCAGGAAAAGAGTTGGGGCTAAAATGGACCCCTGAGGGACACCGGCATTAATACTGTGAGCTTCTGATTTTGGCCCCTCAACTACTACTCTTATGAACCTATCAGAAAGAAATGATTTAATAATTGAGAAGACATTTCCAGCTATACCATAGCTAGCGATCTTATGAAGTAAACCTTTATGCCACACCCTATCAAAGGCCTTAGATATGTCAAGAGCAATTGCCCTAGAAAAATTGCCACCGTCGAGAGATTTGCTAATCCTATGCGATATAACTGTAAGCACATCTGCTGTAGATCTAGCAGAACGGACACCATATTGAGTGTCACTAAGAAGGTTATTTTTGTTGAGATAGTTGATTACTTCTGTATTTAACACAGATTCTCGCAACTTACTCATGACGCACAGGAGACTTATTGGCCTGTACTGAGACGGGGATGAGCGATCACCTGAATTCTTAAATACAGGGCATACTGATGAGATTTTCCAGGGAGATGGGAAACTATTCTCCTTAAGACAACGTTTAAACAGTTTTGTAAGTATGGGCGCTTATTCAGGTTGAAGTTTTTTGATTACTATAATTGGAATACCGTCAGGGCCAGTTGCTTTACTGGAATCAAGGTTTTTGATTAGCTTGGCAACATCACGTACATATATACGTATATATGATACAGGAGGAAATATTGGGGGTTGGCGGCCTTGATCGCAAAGGGTAGAATTAGCTGCAAAGTTCTTGACAAAGAGTTTGGCTTTGTCTGATGCTGACGTGATTACCTCAGGTCCATTGATAATAGTTGGGATGGAGCACACGCTTCTGTTCAGGATTCTGTTTGCTATTTACCAAAACTGGTGGGAACCAAGCCGCTGCTCAGCTACTTTGGACTTAACAAATTGAGCATACAACTCTCTTGCGTTCCTTATTACTTTCTTACAATGGTTGCTGGCAGACCTGAAAACGGTGTTAGTTTCCATACCTCTATTACGTTTGAAGCAGTGGAAAAAGTGATTTCTGTGCGCAATGGCAGCAGCACATTCTGGAGAGAACCATGGCTGGCTGTTAGGTTTTTGCTGAAACTTTTTAGAGGATATAAATGGTCAATACCTACAATTAACCATTCAGTCAGGTCTAATACTATAGAGGACACATCCTTTTTAAACATGGAATGCAGAGGTAGATCAGATATAAATGTACGGAAGCTATCCCAGTCAGCCTTAGTGTATCGATATACTGTACGATGGAAAGGTACGTCTGGGGACTTATTACATTTCATTTTTATCTTAATTGATACAACAGAGTGGTCGGAAGATCCAAGAGGCGACAGAACGGAAACTGAACATAGTTCAGGGCAAGTTGTGAGAAAAAGGTCTAGTAGGCTCGCATACTGGCCGTCATTGTCGGGCACACGGGTGGGTTCCTGAACAATCTGAGTGAGGTCATAGGCAATGGAGAAATCATGACAGAACCGCCCCTCATCATCGGTTTTATTTGAGAGGGTCTACCATTCGACGTTGGGAACATTGAAGTCTCCACATACGTGAATGTTAGCTGAAGGATAAGCAGATAGGACTTGGTCAATTTTCTCAGATATGCTTTGAAAGATAGTAACTCCGCTGGTGTGTGGGCGATAGAGAGTAAATATAAATCCAGTAGTGTGAGCTAAAGCAACCCGGAAACACATATAAGGTAAGTTAGGATCTTCCCTGGAGATGTCCCTCCCACATGGAAAGCTATCTTTTATATAGGCACATATTCCATGCCCATGGCGATCTTTTGCGAACAATCTCAGTGAGATCATAAGCAATGGTTTACCATCCTTTTTTTATTTTTATTTATTTATTTATTTTTTTTTTACTTTCCTCGTTTTCTGTTTCCATTTTCTTTTGTTATTTCTTCTCTCTTTCTGTTTTTCGTCTGGCTTCGGCAAGTTTAACATCGTTTCTTTTTTTGTAAAACAGCTGGATTTTTTTACACTAATCGAATCTTTCCTTTTGCTTCCGTTTCTTTGCTTTTTGTTCGCTGTCTTTCCAATCTAATTTCTTTTCTTCTGCATGTCAGTACAGTTTGGGAAGCAGGGAACCGGCAGGAAATTCCAAAGTGTAGCTGTCCTGGGGAAGAAACTACTAGAGTTGAAAGCTCTCTTACATCTAAGGATCTCTACTGTGAAGGGGGTGGGATTTAGCTGCTTGTCTGTTTTGTCGGGGGTATTTTCGTGTAGGGGACGCAAGTGCTAGCAGTTCGTCAGAGCGTTGACCGTTAAAGTACTTGTTGAAAAGGCAGAGGGATGCAATATTTCGTTGATGGAACAGGGGCTGAAGTTTAGATGACAGTTCATGACCTATCAGATTGGCGACTCTCTTATGAACCTTGTCTAGGAGTGAGAGACTAGTGTTAGATGCACCAGCCCAAACATGACAACAATACTCCATACATGGTGAATGGTGGCCTTATAGAGGTATAGGATACTTTCGGGTGTTAATAGCTTTCTAGCACGGTAGAGAGTACCTACGGTCTTCGAAGCGGTCCTGGCAATAATCTCAATGTAATTGTTCCAACTCATATTTTAATTCAAAAACCCAATGACAAAATCATTTATGATTTCAATAGCAATTTGATCACTGAAAGCGTATATAGTGTTTTAAATTAGAAAATATTTTTTTTTACTTCGAAAACTTTTGGGAGTAAGACACCGATTTCTACCTCTCCCAGCCACCGCGCAATATTAAGATTTCGTGTTCTCGTCGAATGGTTCCAATATAGGAAATTGATTTACTATAATGTTTTCCTTAAAATTAAACACCATCTAAAATATTTAAATATTTAGTTTTTAGATTTTTTGATAATCTCATGAATTAGTACCCAGTAAATAGTAACCCGCTGAAAAATTGGAAAAAGGAAAACTAATAAGATGGATGTTCTTTGTAGTTGTCTACCTGTTATTTTTATTGCATTATATCTTTTTGTCTTTTGTTTGTGTTGGATATTTACAGGATTACCTGTTAAGATGTAGAATAATGATAACACATCTTTACGTACTGAGATCTATTAGCCTAAAAGCAATTCAAAGAAAACTTGCAAAGTCTGGCTTGTTATCCTTTGTACAAAATATCTTTGAGTACTTACAATAATTGCAATACTTATATGCTTTATCTCTCTCGTTTGAAAATACTATTAATGGAGAATAGAAAAAAACATTAGTGAATGCTTCTTCCGTATTATTTTGTTTCTCGTTCCTCATCTACGTTGAGTAATGTTTCTGACAAATGGGAGGGGTTCAAATGCTGTACACTCGTTTGATAGTTTAATATGAGTAGTAACTAGAGTGAAATTCTGAGATATGTTGTGCGTTTATCTCTACTGCTCCCCCTGTTGATATATCGTTAATAAGGGTCATGGAGGTATTAGTTTAAACTTGGTTGGCGTTATCCTCCTAATGGACAGGCACTGAAGCTTGGTGTAATTCCCAAGTGTGTTGTCCTATAAGAATGTGCAGATTACTGACATTGTAGTGTTGCTCTTTTATGAATGAATCTGGACCATGTAGTTTTCTCTAGTGCGGCCTCTCCAGGTTAAATTAATATGAAGTGTTACAGCTTTTCCCTCATCACCAAAATACTTTTTCTCTGTTTCTGTTTATCGCTTTATGCACTTCTTCAAATAGTTTTACTGACTTTTTCTGTAAGCTTCACAACTTCAACATACCCAGTAACAGAACAATTTTTGATGAGATCAAATTCCAAACCCTAATTTCTATCGTTCACTCCTACAACCAGATCTACCTCAAACATCACGGATCAACGTTGCAACCTTTAGAGTGTGAAATGTGATTACTGGTACCAAACCGATCTCGTTCATTTTGCGAAGCTGGCATCGAATAAACTGTGCCATAAGACAATGTCTCAATAAATTATTAATCTATCTCAAAAGCTAAACCTGACACCAAAACCGCTTCAAACATGATATCTCTGCCTCCATAGTCAGGGTATCTGCAAAAAATTATTAACTATTATATTATATATACGAGTAGTTTGTAAGAATAGCAGCGAAATTCTTTTTTGAACAATACCGTCCTCGCAACAGTGGTTTTACCATATTTGAGAGTACTGCAGAACAAATTGACTGCACACCGTCAGCCCATATCTTGAAGTTATATAATATATAGTTCTATGCTTAATGTTATAAAAGGATTTGCCTTCTATAGCATCCGACATGATAGGATTAGATAACTACTGGCATAGACACTTATCTACACGTTAAATACGTAAATCCTAATACTCAACCGTTTAGGTAAATCCTAATACTCAACCGTGGCACACTATTAAATGCGTTGTTCAATTAGACATAGAAATAATTGATTTAATAGCTTGGAGTCACATAGATGTTTATAACTAAAGATACCTACAGGACAGCTAGCAAGTGACTTTTGCGATAACTGTCAAGTTAAACGTTGCTAAGCAAGGCTTCCGTATGTAATTTTGTTGTGGAATATACAAGACCTGAAAAGATGCCAAACATATATCCCAACCCTCATCAACGAGACTGATGTTATTATGTAAACATAAAAAAACAGGTCCGTTGCTAAATACTTTGCATCACACAATAACTTGTGAGATAAATGCCACCTACTCCCTGAATTTCCTCCCCAGATCGAAAATACTTTAAGCGATATCGATATACCGGTCCGGAAAGATCCTAGATTCATCAAGTATTTTCAATTCAACAAAATAATTGGCTCTTGCAACATTAAAACCGTTGTTTTAACGGTTATAAAGAGAACAGGCTCATGTTCAAGGATTTAAAAAAAGTTGCATTAATATCGACGGTCTGCCTAGTATTTAAAATGTTCTGTATCTAGGTACAGACAAAGCAACTTCATGTTCGCTATTACTAATTTGATTGAGCTCGAAATAACTAGAGAAGTTACGAACTACTTAAAGGTAATATTTAGTTACAGGCACTACGTATTCCGTTCTTATGTGCCAAACACGAGCAGTAAATCTATTATCAATTACTTTTCGAGCGCAAACGCTATTGGCTTATTGAAGGAATTTAATAGACTTTAGTATAAATGTCTCCTACATATGATACCCAATGAAGGAATAATTGAAAGCATTCTCTAAAGCATAAACTGCTTTATTTATTAAAGTTTTCTTAAATGAGTGTTGATGGGCAGCTATCTTAACCTCACAGTATTTACGCTGGTCTTATATAAGGATCCACTCCCGGTCTAATGCTCTTACTGATTGGCATAAACAACCTCCGAACAACAGTACTCGCTCATGTGTCGATATTTTTGCAAACGGTATTAATATTAATGACACTACTTCTAAGGCTATTAAAGACCAAGTATTTCTTGATTTTATCTCCTCCGACCTTGAGTGAATGGTGCAGTTGAAATAAAAATGGTTAGTTATCTGTAATTCGCTTAACACCAAACCCATATCTTTTCACCAACGAGGGTGTTATCCCAATAAATCCCAGTTTAAATGAACGTCTACCGCCTTGAAGAAACACATTGCTTCGACAATTTTAAGATCGAAGTTTATCACTGACTATGATTAACAATAATCGAAATCTCTACTCGAGATAAGCATATGAAACACTGCGTCGTGAGGAGTCATATTATTAGTAAAAAAAAATGTTAAGTTGGGTAGAACTTAGACGGTAAATGACCGACAATTATGCATAGAACAACACTACATCAGCAATTAAGAAGAAGGTACCGAATGGTAGCAAGCTTATTACTATTAAATACAAGCGGAATATCAACACATTCACGTTGTAAACATCATAAAACTGATTTTAAGCGTAAATCTTGCTTATAATATCCCACTTATTATTTTATGTAATTTTAGAGACCAATTTAATCCAGCGTACATGCACAGCAGCGATGATACAATAGATAATATAATACTAGATACAACATAATATGGGACTTATTTTATTTCCACTAAAACTAAAGGAAACGCAAAAAAAAATGAAAAAAAGTTTCAACTGCCTTTATCCTTAACAATTACTGAAACAAATTTTAATCTCGTAGGAAAAAGTTTACAAGTGTTGTAATTTTGGATAATGGACGACAGATCGCGATCTTCATATTATACACACACAGCCACATACATATACACACACAGACACACACAGACACACACACACACACACACACACACACACACATATATATATATATATATATATATATATATATATATATATATACCGTACTCTTAATTTTACCCTTTAATGCCGAAATTATTTTGAGAAACTTAAAAAAATTGTAAGTTATTTTCCCAAATCGAGACGGTGTAAGTAAACACGCTGAATACAATTTTTACTGAAGATTTTATTAAGAAAAGAATAATTGTATGGATTTTCCCGTCACTTGATACAAAAATTGAAAGAATACCAAATGATTTATTGGGCATGAATCAAAAGGAAATGATTACAATTTACAATATCTATTAACTATATTCCCTTTTAGTATATTTTATTCTGTATTATTATTGCACACAAATAACATATATTAGTCTAAACAAAAATCCAAGCAATTCATTTCACATTAAGCAGCAATACAGGAACCTTCAGTAAAAAACAATTTCTTCTGTATAAAATCTAACAAAACAGTAACGGTTATTTTCACAGGACCAATGAATTTTATATTAAACATGAAAATGTTTCTATTACATCCCAAGAAACTACCAAGTACCCTTTTTGTATGTTACTTGTGGTAGATAATCAGTGCGATCTGTCCTCCCGTACGGCTTTGGAGGAGGTTTGATTGCATGAACATAATGTTTCGTTCGTTTTTTGAGCGACATTTGAAGAAGTTCGTTCACGTTTTTTAATTAGATGTTTCGACTTAACAGCAAGGTTGATAGTCTAAAGATATGTATATATTTTTTTACATGTAGGTCACCACTTATCAAGGCCCAGAAGCCACTCGGGGATAAGGGGTATTGTTTGTACAGTAATTAATGGGGTAGTACTGTATTATTCGTTCGTATCGGAGATTTGATAAAGTGGCATTACTTAAGGGGGCGGTCAATCAGGAATTTGTTTATGTTGGACTTGAAGCCATCCAAGTTTAAGTTAGGAGGGAAACAGGCAAGCGGCAGAGAGTCCATAGGCTTGTAGTTCTAAGAAAGAATCTTTGTTCATGGAATGTACGTTTTGATTTAGGCACAGATAAAGAGTGTGGGAAATACTTGCCAGTGGTTTACGCTAAACAGTTTTTTTTGTGGAGGTTTGGCGAGGGGGGACCAGAGATTGGATCTCAGACGAGCACTTGCCATGGAAATAACGATAAAACAAAGATAAGCTTGCAACGCCTCTTCTGTGGGAGAGAAGTTGCAGGGAAGGGAAAAGAGCATCCCCCACTAAAGCACGAACTCTACTTGTACTCTGTCAAGGAAGGATAGTCTGCTTTTAGAAGTCCTGTCCAGATAATGCAGTAGTACTCCACCATTGGACGTACTTAACTTTTATATAGACAGAGAATTACATCATTAGTGTTATATCTTCTGGAGCGCTAGAAGAATTCCACCATTTTTCCAACGACCTTGGCAATATACTTGATGTACGTGTTTCATTTCAGATCAGGCGTAAAAGTCAATACCAGAAGCTTATCAAAACATGGGGCCTCCTCTAGACGAGAGCAAACCATTTCAATTGATGCCAGATGAGGATCACTGCGTTTATGATGTAAAGATAGGAGTTTGGTTTAGATGCATTAAAGATTACAAGCCACCTCTTTCCCCACTGTATCACGCGCTCAAAGTCAGAGGAGAGAGAAACAGAGAGAACATTGTCATTTACGGCCTTTATCACTTGTCATAGATGGTCGTCTCATCAGCGTAGATGTCAACGAATGATTTAAGTATGTGTTTTGGGAGATCATTGATTTAGATCAGGAAGAGAATTGGGACCAGGATGGACCCCTGAAGGACTCCAGCATTAATACTTCGGGCCTCTGATTTCTGCTCATCAGCCACTACTCTTATGAGCCTATCAGAGAGAGAAAAATGATTTAATGATTGAGAAAATATTTTCAGTTACACCGTAGCTGGGAATCTTATGAAGTAGGCTATTATGCCATACCTTATTGAAGGCCTATGATATGTCGAGAGCAATTGCCCTAGAAATTAAGCCTTTGTCGAGAGATTCGCTAATCCTATGAGATATAACCGTTAGCACATCTGCTGTAGATCTAGCAGAACAGAAATCATATTGCGTGTCACTAAGAAGGTTATTTCCGCTAAAGTGGTGGACTACTTCTCTATTTAATATGGAGTCCAGCTCATTACTCATGACACACAGGATACTTATTGGTCTGTACTGAGAGAGAGATGACTTATCACCTGATATCACTGAAGGCATACTGATGACGTTTTCCATGGTGTTGGAAAGCACTTCATAAGGCAACGCTTAAAGAGTTTTGTAAGCATGGGGACAATTTTATACCACTATAATTGGAATACTGTCAGGGCGAGTTGCTTTACCGGCATCAAAGTTCTTGATCAGGTTGGCGACCTCATGCACAGATATTTGCATGTTACCCAGCGTGTTGTGTGTTATGGGAGGAAATGCAGGGAGTTATGGCCTTCATTGAATAGCGTAGAATTTGCTGCAAAGTTCTTGGCAAATAGTTTGGCCTTGTCTGATGCTGACGAAATGATCTCTGTTCCATTGATAATGGGTGGGATAGACTGCACACTTCTGTTTAGGATTCTATTTGTTATTTGCCAAAACTGGTGGGGAACCAAGCCGCTGCTCAGCTGCTTTGGATTTAATGGACTGAGCATATAGGGGTCTTGCATTTTATTACTCTTTTACAGTGGTTCCTTGCGGTCCTGCAAGCAGCTTTAGTCTCAGTGCATCTATTACGTGTGTAGTTTGGGAAAAAGTGATTTCTGTGCGCGATGGCAGCAGCACATTCTGGGGAGAACCATGGCTGGCTGTTAGGTTTTTGTTGTACTATTTGGATCGTATGAATTCGTCTATGCCTACGATTAACCATTCGATCAGGTGTGATACTATAGATGACACCTCCTTTTTAAACACGGAATGGGGATGTAGATCAGATATGAATGTACTGAAGCTATCCCAGTCAGCCATAGAGTATCAGTATACATTACGGTGTAGAGGTACGTCTGAAGAGTTATTACATTTAATTTTCATCTTAACCGATACAACGGAGTGGACGCAGGATCCCAGAGGAGATAGAACGGAGCATGAACATAGATCAGGGGACTTTGAGAGAAAAGGTCTAGAAGGCCTGCATACGGACCGGTAGTATCGGTCACACGGGTGGGCTCGCGAACAATCTGAGTGAGGTCATAGGCAATAGCAAAATCATGATAGAACCTTCTCTCATCATCTGTCTTATTTGAGTGGATCAGCCATTCACCGTTAGGGACATGGAAGTTACCGCAAATGTGAATGTTTGCCGAGGGATGGGCAGATAGGATGAGGTCAATTTTCTCAGATATTCTCTTAAAATCGTAACTCCGCTATAAAGGAAAAATATAAAGGCAGTGGTGTAAGCAAGTGCAAGCCGGAAGCACATATAAGGTAAATTAGGGTATCTTCTGGATATATCCCTTCCACACGGGAAGCCATCTTTAATGAGGCACATATTCCATTCCCATGGCGATCTTGGGGTCAGATTTAGATGTTAAGTCAGAGTATCTTTTAATTATGAACTCATTTAGGGAGGTGATCGACTCTTTTCCAGTTTCGCTTAGAAAGAATATGTCTGGTTTCCTATCCTGTAATTTGGTTTCAACCCCATGAATGTTGAAACGTAGACCCCTTATGTTGGAGAAGGAGACTTGCTCGTAGGGGTCTACTTTCGAGGATGGGGGTCTAAGTTTATTCGTGTTTGTTTTTTAGATATTTCATGTTGAAGATTTTGGGATTTGTGGAACAAGTCGGCACACTTGGTTAGAGCAGGACAGAGAGGGGCACTGAAAAAAGACAAGAATTTCTTGTATCACGAATGACCCACTAGTATGGCATCGAGAGGCCCCACTAGAGACTACTGTTTGGTCCAGAATCCATTCACCAAATGGCAATACATCAGCCACAGTATTTGCACCTGCTGATAGAACAACCTCCTTTGTGGTTAATCCAAAGTTCGGGTCTCTGACTATCAGGCGGATAACGTCAGCCCAGACGAAACGTTTACATCTAGCACCCTTACTAATGACATAGCCGCAAGGATAGACATAGACGTATAAAATTTCTGACATCGCAGACTACTGATCACGAACTACCGACCTGGAAAGTAGCTTTTTCTTCACTTTGTAAGAAACAGCAGATTGTGGAAATGAGGACTGATTGACAAAAATGAGAAGCGAGAGTTACTGGAGCTGCCGATATGATACCCACTGTGAACTATCTACCCTCCATTAAAAAAAGAAAAAAAGGAAAGATAAGAAAAGAAAAAATGGAAGAGGGGCATTAATATCTACTTATATAGTCCGTTGCTCCATTTCGGATTCAGGATGATATTTGAAGATAGTCTCCCCACTCATATTAATGCGTGGACATTTTTTGATTTATATACCCCAAGTTAGAACGTTCGAGCTTCACCTTATAATTAAACTCCAATAATGGAACTTGTGAAGTCGGGTTATTTTGTATTAATTTAGGTTTGAGGGGTTCATTTAAAAACTGGTTTAGAGTAGTACCAGACATATTTGACAAATAAGATTTAACATAAAAAACAAGAGAAACAGAAAAACAATATAGGTAAAGTTAAGATGTTCCGAGTTTTAAGTCAAAACTGCGATAAGAAAAAAATAACAAAATTCCGTTGATACCTCTTCACGTTTTTTAAATCTTCTGAAGGTCTGTTTATTACACACATGTCTTTCATGGGAAACAAAAAACGAAGATAATAATTTTATGAGCAGAAAGCTATTATATTGATCATGTATATCTATCTATTCAATCCATGTGCCTTTTTTACAGATGCGATATGTTATGAATATCTATATCGTCATATTTTCCTTTCTTAACTGAGAAGGAAGTTGGATATGATGATGCTAGGCACACTGATTTATTATCAAACGATTTACAGCATTTTACTTTAAGTCCCAAACACCTCAAAAGACACAACCTGACACAGAAGCTGTTTTCCACTTTTGAACGACACTCCCTGAAATATTCTACTTTACATAGTTCACTAACCCAGATATTCCGGGAAGCAAGATGATCGATAAATTTCAATTACGTAAACCAATCTTCACAACTAACAAAAAAATGCCATTGAGAATGCATTCTGACAGTTGCAGCACAGGCTTTGAGCTATGGGCCAATGTCAGACGCGTCTATATTTTACACAAGATCAATGTTTCTGTATAATAGTATACACAATACCAGTGTGCGCTAAGACAAAAATATTGTAAATCATTTATGTGATTTTGGGGTGCACATATTATTTAATTAGTGAGGCTCATTTGAGGTAGATTATTTGTTAGTCCACAGATAAAAACTCTAGCAAGTGTTTTTTCTTAAATTTTTGACGCAGATGATCTACAAGCATTGTTTTCCTTTCGATTTTTTAATTTTCATTGATTTTCGAGTTGTCCACTTAATTCAATTTAGACTGTTTCCCCGTCCATCTACGCCGTGTCATTATTGAAGAAATTTTGTCACTGAAGGAACATTTTGCCAGTAATGTTAGTATCGTATGGCAGGGAATCATTTTGGTGTTTTTCCTTGTTAGTATTTTTCCTTTGTAATAATTTTGGTAAGACATTTTTAAATATTTTCGGTTTTATTAATTTTGGTAAGACATTATTGTATTCCCCCCCCTTTTTAATCATTTTGGTAAAACCATTTTAGTATTTTTTTCTTTTTAATAATTTCGGTAAGACATTTTTAGTATATTTTTGGATTTTTTAATAATTTTGGTGAAGCCTTTTTAGTATTGTTCCTTTTAAATCATTTTGGTAAGACGTTTTTTTTATTTTTCCCTTTTTAATCATTTTGGTAAGACATTTTTAGTTTTTTTAAAAAATCATTTTCGTGAGACCATTTTAGCATTTGTTTCTCTTTTTAGTCATTTTGGTAAGACATTTTTAGTATTTTTTTTCTTTTTAATCATTTTGGTAAGACCTTTTCAGAAGATTTTTTTTCTTTTTAATTATTTTGGTAAGATATTTTTAGAATTTTTAAAATCATTTTCGTAAGACATTTTAGTATTTTTTCCTTTTTAATAATTTTGAGTAAGACTTTTTTAGAATTTTCCTTTTTTAATCATTTTGGTTAGACCTTGTTAGTATTTTTCCCCTTTTTAATCATTTTGGTAAGATATTTTTTTAGAATTTTTCCATTTTTAATCATTTTTGTAAAACCTTTTAGTCTTTTTTCCTTTTTAATCATTTTGGTAAGACATTTTAGTTATTTTTTTCTTTTTAATCATTTTGGTAAGACCTTTTTAGAATTCTGTTTATTATTTTGATAAGACATTTTTAGTATTTATTTCTTTTTGAATTATTTTCGTAGGACCTTTTTAGTATTTTTTCTTTTTAATCATTCTGGTAAGACATTTTTAGGAATTTTCTTTTTTATTCAATTTGGTTATATCTTGTTATTATTTTTTTCCTTTTTAATCATTTTGGTAAAACATTTTTAGTATTTTAAAAAAAAATCATTTTGGTAAGACATTTTTTGTATCTTTTCCTTTTTAATCAGTTTGATAAGATATATCTAGATTTTTTATTTTTTAATAATTTTGGTTATGTCTGCTTAGCATTTTTTACCTTTTTAATCATTTTGATGAGACATATTTAGTATATTTTCTTGTTAACCATTTTGGTAAGACAATTTTAGTATTTTTTATAAATCATTTTTGTAAGACATTTTTAGTATCATTTCCTTTTTAATAATTCTGGTAAGATATTTCTAGAATTTTTCATTTTTAATCATTTTGGTTAGGTCTTTTTAGTATTTTTCTTTTTAATCATTTTGGTAACCTTTTCAGTATTTTTTTCTTTTTAGTCATTTAGGTAAGATAGTTTTAGTATTTTTAATAACTTTGATTAGATCGTGTTAATAGATTTTTTTCCTTTTTAATCATTTTTGTTAGACTTCTTTTTGGGTATTTTTTTTATTTTTAATCATTTTGGTAAGGCATTTTTAGAATTTTTCTTTTTTGAGCATGTTGGTTAGAATCTGTTAGTAGTTTGTTTTTCTTTTTAATCATTTTGGTAAGACATTTTTAGTATTTTATTCATTTTTAGTATTTTGGTAAAACATTTTTAGTATTTCTTTCTTCTTTAACGATTTTGGTAAGACATTTTTAGTATTTTGTTCTTTTTAATCATTTCGGTAAGACATTTTAAGATTTTTTTTCTTTTTTTATCATTTTGGTTAGATGTTAGTAGTGTTTCCTTTTTAATAATTTTGGTAAGACATTTTTAGTATTGTTCTCCTTTTTAATAATTTGGATAATACATTTGTAGTATTTTTCTTTTTTATCATTTTGGTAACACATTTTTAGAATATTTCTTTTGTAATCATTTTGGTTAGATCTTGTTAGTAGTTTTTCCTTTTTAATCATTTTGGTAAGACCATTCCAGTATTTTTTCCTTTTTAATCATTTTGGTACCACATTTTAATCATCTACGAAGCGATAAAACTTATAAAGTCGCATGTCACAAAAGAATAGCCTTGGACATTTATCCATTTATCCTTGTGAATATATTAATCTTTACATATTCCGCTTGTGTTTCCTTTTCTAATTATTGCTAATATACGAAAATCTTCAATACATAAATTTCCATACACCTTATATTTCTGATAAAAAACACCTATACACCATTCGTGGTGTAAAAATAAATGTTATTTTCACTTGCATGGTGAGGAGGCAAATACAGTCCTTCTCTAGATAACTAGTAAAGTGTCCAATAGGATCATATATTTCTATGTAGAAATCTAACAATAAATATTTAAATAATAAGTATACTGAAATAAGCGGGTGTAAGTGCCTTCTGCAAAGACATATCTATCCTATGCAATCCATTACACTAGTGATCTCATCTTGGTTAGAAGCATAATGGCATAAATATATACTCTTTCACAATTAGGTTAGTAACGGATTTACGTGCAGGCACTTACGGATGTTCTACAACTGTATAAATTGTGTGCGACAAGCTATGTTGTAGCAGATGTCGCCACAACATATATTAGACATGTTCTAAATAACATTATCGCCCTATGCAACGTGTTAATTAGTACTACGCTCTGTTTTTGAAAGGGTATCATGCGCTCCTTCTTTAAAGTTTTAAAGTTAAAGCCTGACAAGAACATTTATTGCCTGTAATCTCCCCTGTCTTAGTTTCCCCTCAAATCATATGAGTTAGTACGTGGGTCATATCCCCGGCCAAACTGCAACCAGTTTTGCTACGAATTCACGCGATAAATTTTGTTTGCAGTGGTATTATTCAAATATAAGAAAGGTTTTGGACATTTATGAAAATTGCTTCGGAGGTATGTATGTAACAATAAGCCTGACGATTGTGTGGACATGGAGATGAGCACTGTTTGCTATGACGAATTAAAATTTAAGCACTTTAGTGAATACGACTCTTCTCCACTGATTCGATGATTTCCTAAATCAGGTTCCCCTTTATTCGCATCGGTCTATAAATAATGCAGATTGTTTCAAATAAGATTTTATTACGTCCTTAACCTTCTTCTTATGTTTGGATTTACTTATCTTACGTTTCAACATTTCGTCAAAAAACATTAGCAGGTGACTCTCTACCATACACACACTATGATCAACTTATCGGATACAATGTTTTTTTTTTATTATCTACCGACTGCTCTGTACGTCTGCCCTTGTTAATAATGCTATCTGTGACATGTGACTGCAATTTTACAAGAAGTCTAAGTCACCGTTGATGGATGCCGTCAAGTGTCGTTGGGGTTTACGTGTCCATATTTCGCTTGCATACAAGAGGGCTGTTAAAACCCATGGTTAATTTATACACAATGATATGCATATACAACTTGACACAATGCTGGAAAGGCACACGTTTTTAAGTGCTAAAGAAGAGCATGACGCACTTCAAGGCGGACTGCGCAAGGTTTATGTTCAAACAGTATTCTCAGGAAGAGCACTGGCTAGATATACAAACGAGTGAACTACATTTAATCTAGGTGGGTTCATATAAATTAAGTTTTAGGTGATCATAGATGACACAACCTGTTTTAGATCAATGTTTAAACCGAACAAGTAAGATGGAGATACAAAATTAATGTATCTTTAAAAGTCAGAACGTATGTGTGCGGACATGCTTCAACCTAAATAGCCAACGATTTTTTTTTATCTGAAGACATCAAATTTGGTATAGAGACTATGCAGGAAAGTAAACAACCTTTAATTGGTGGTCATCCGGGATAAAACGCCTGCATATTAATCAACATCCAAAATAAGATGGTGGAGGTCATCAGATCGTTATCTGTTTGTAAACTGTTACATGAGCGGGCATGCGTGAACTGTTCCCATATCGTGCTTCATGATTTCACTTTCTCTTTTCTTTATCGCTCCTTTCTCTTAACCCTCTCATTTTTTGCTCCTTTCCCCTAATCTGTCCCCCCCTGTTCAATTTTTAATAAATACATAAAAGGCTTCTTACTCCATGCATCCATTTCACTCCAGCTCTTATCCTCTTCCCTTTCTGCTAACGTTTCTTTCTACCTCTATCGTTCTACGACTTCTGCCAACCGGACGTCTTTTTTGAAGTCTCTCTCTACCAGTTTTATACGTTTGCCCTCTCTCTCCCTCTCTCTCTATCTGTCTAATCCTAGTTACACTTCCATTCACTAATTATTTGCTCTACATGTCTGCCTACATCTGTTTGATTATGCATACATATGCACATATCTCTGTCTTTCGTTATTTGTATCTCTCTACTTTTCTCTCTACTTCTATCTTTTCTCGTCTCTACTTATGCAAAAATTATTCGGTTTCTATAGAGACGCCCTCATCTACACGTATTTTTGTAGGTAACAACACTTTTTATCCGGTTTTTGCATCTCAAAAAATCTCTAGACATACACGCCCCTTTTATTTATATAACACTTTTGACAAATTAAAATTAACGTATATTTTTAAACTAATTAATTCGACGGCATTGAATTGTTACATTTAATTCTTTAAAATAAATATTCCGGAGATATTTTTCGCATACCCTCATCACGTCTCTAGAAATTCAGTGTCAATCTCAAGTGGACATTTTAACCGGAATGCTCATAAACATTTCATAAGCTTCGCTCTCAATATGCGATAGCGTCGAGAAAATCTTATCAGCGTCTTACTAAAGATTGCGTGATTTCGCCGAACTTACCGCGTTTATTTTGCAGCAGTTAAGAGATTGGCCGGGAATACATAATTTATGATATGGTACGCAATCTGGGAATAAGTGTTATTTATTTTAGAAATATATAGACTATACTATTTATTTAGTATATGGTTTAAACGAAAATAGTAAGCAATAAAACTAGCAAAATGGCTTATATATATATTTATATATATATATATATATATATATATATATATATATATATATATATATATATATATATATACACATATACACCAGGTTTTCTCTCTGTTTTTCTCTTTATTCTTCATCTTCTCGCATCTTCTTCTTTTTATTCTTATTTTTTGTTGTCGTTGTTGTTTTTCTTCTTCTCCTTCTTCTTGTTTTTTATTATTATTTTCCATTTTCTTTGTTTGTTTTTTTTTTCGTAATTTCTGAAAAAATTAATCCCAACGTTTAATAATACATTACATCTAAACATCCAACCTTGTAACAACAGGTTGTATAAACGGATTTTAGGAGCTAGTGATCACGTAGTATTGAGCAAATATTGGGATTTTTAAGAACATTAATAGTTTTGCAGCTTTCTCCCTCGATTAAAGGGACGTTTATTAGATGTATTAAAAATATTTGAAAACACAATGTACTTTATAGAAAATATTTGAAAAAGAACGATGTACATAATAAGTACTTTATAGAACATATTTGAAAAAAACGATGTACATAATAATTACTTTTTAGAAAATATTTGAAAAAAAACGATGCACATAATAATTACTTTATAGAAAATGTTTGAAGAAAAACGATGTACATAATAATTACTTTATAGAAAATATGTGATAAAAAACGAGGTACATAATAATTAAATTATAGAAAATATTTTAAGAAAAAACGATGTACATAATAATTACTTTATAGAACATATTTGAAAAAACGATGTACATAATAATTACTTTTTAGAAAATATTTGAAAAAGACGGTGTACATAATTATTACTTTATAGAACATATTTGAAAAAACGATGTACATAATAATTACTTTTTAGAAAATATTTGAAAAAAACGGTGTACATAATTATTACTTTATAGAAAATATTTGAAAAAAAAGATGTACATAATAATTACTTTATAGAAAATATTTGATACAAAAACGAGGTACATAATAATTAAATTATAGAAAATATTTGATAAAAAACGATGTACATAATTATTACTTTATAGAAAATATTTGAAAAAAACGACGTACAAAATAATTACTTTATAGAAAATATTTGAAAAAAACGGTGTACATAATAATTACTTTATAGAAAATATTTGGAAAAAACGATGTACATAATACTTACTTCACAGAAGAAATTTGAAAAAATACTATGTACAAAATAATTACATTACAAACAATATTTGAGACATACGATGTGCATATTAATTACGTTAAAAATATTTGAACACGCGATGTACATAACAATTTATTTGTAGATATATTTGAAAACACGATTTACATAATAATTACTTTAGAAAAATATTTAAAAAAAACTATGTACATAATAATTACTTTACAGAAAATATTTGAAAAAACGGTGTTCATAATAATTACTTTACAGAAAATATTTGAAAAAACATGTACATAATAATTTCTTCATAGAAGATATTTGAAAAAAAACGATGCACTTAATAATTACTTTATAGAAAATATTTGAAAAAATCAATGTACATAATAATTACTTTACAGAAAATATCTGAACAAAGGCAATGCACATAATAATTACTTTAGAGAAAATATTTGAAAAAAAACGATGCACATAATTACTTTACAGAAAATATATTAAAGAACCAATGTACATAGTAATTACTTTACAAAAACATATTTAAAAAACAATGTACATAATAATCACTTTAGAGACAATATTTGAAAAAAGATGCACATAATAATTATTTTACAGAAAATATTTGAAATAAAACGATGTACATAATAATTACTTTAGAGAAAATATTTGAAAAAACGATGTAAATCATAATTACTTTACAGAAAGTATTTGAAAAAGAAAACGACGTTCATAATAATTACTTTAGAGAAAATATTTGAAAAAAAAAACCGATGTACATAATAATTACTCCACAGAAAATATTAAAAAAACGCTGTATATTAATTACTTTACCGAAAATATTAATAAAAAAACGATGTACATAATAATTACTTTACCGAAAATATTAATCAAAAAACGATGTACATAATAATTACTTTGTAGATAATTGCTTTATAGAAAATATTTGAAAAAATAAAACCATATACATTATAATTGCTTTACAGAAAATATTTAAAAAAAACAATGTACATTATAATTACTTTATAGAAAATATGTGAAGAAATCCGATGTACATTATAATTACTTTACAGAAAATATTCGGAAAAATGATGCACATAATAATAACATTGCAGAAAATATTTGAAAACACTGCTGTACACCATAATTACTTTGCATACTATAAAAAACGATGTATATAATAATTACTTTATAGAAAATATTTGAAAAAAAAACGATGTACATAATAATTACTTTACATTAAATCTTAAAAAACGATGTGCATAATAATGACCTTACAGAAATTATTTGAAAAAAACAAAACAATGTCCATAATAATTACTTTGCAGAAAATATTTGAAAACACCCTTTAAACTATTATTACTTTACAGGAAATATTTAAAAAAGACGCTGTACAACTAATTACTTCATAGACAATATTTTAAAACACAAATGCACATACGCATTACTTCACGGAAAATATTCAATAACAAATGTACATTATAAATAATTTCTAGTAAATATTTGAAAACGCGAGTATACATAATAATTACTTTACAGAAAATAGATTTTTAAAAACAATACGTGTCTTATTACAAAAATATATCTGAAAAAAATAATGACAAAATACATTTACTCATTCTAATTTTTGCAAAACATTTACTAAATGTATTAACCCGTAAAGTAATAATTGGCAATTAACAGATGTTGAGACATGGTTTCCTCATCAGAACTATAGGGGAATAAGGGAAGACATGAAAATTAAACTACCGTGTTTGAGTGAGTATGGCGAGTGGACTTTGCAATTATTAAGAAAAAATAGAAAGATTGTGTAAAATAATGATTTTATTTTAAATATTTCTATTTAATATTGATTTAATGATTTTTTGTTTGTATAAAAATTATTAGATATACTTCTAATTACGTTTAGTGTAAATGGGTTTATATGGGTTTTTTTAAGATGAGAAATGATATAATGTATAATAAAAACATTTCACTATTGTATATGTTTTGTTTAATTAGACAAATATTAAAAAAATGATATGCATTAATTTCTAGTTCACAACAATACTATATACATTCATTTCTAGTTCACAACAATACAATATACATTCATTTCTAATTCTCATCAATACGATATACATTCATTTCTAGTTCTCATCAATACGATATACATTCATTTCTAATTCTCATCAGTACGATATACATTCATTTCTAGTTATCATCATTACGATATACATTCATTTCTAGTTCTCATCAATACGATATACATTCATTTCTAGTTCTCATCAATACGATATACATTCATTTCTAGTTCTCATCAATACGATATACATTCATTTCTAGTTCTCATCAATACGATATACATTCATTTCTAATTCTCATCAATACGATATACATTCATTTCTAGTTCTAATCGATACGATATACATTCATTTCTTATTCTCAACAATACGATATACATTCAGAACTAGTTTTCAACAATACAATATACATTCATTTCTAGTTCACAACAATACAATATACATCCATTTCTAATTCTCAGCAATACGATATACATTCATTTCTAGTTCACAACAATACGATATACATTCATTTCTAGTTCTCATCAATACGATATACATTCATTTCTAATTCTCATCAATACGATATACATTCATTTCTAGTTCTCATCAATACGATATACATTCATTTCTAGTTCTCATCAATACGGTATACATTCATTTCTAGTTCTCATCAATACGATATACATTCATTTCTCGTTCTCATCAATACGATATACATTCATTTCTATTTCTCATCAATACGATATACATTCATTTCTAGTTCTCATCAATACGATATACATTCATTTCTAGTTCACAACAATACAATATACATTCATTTCTAATTCTCAACAATACGATATACATTCATTTCTAGTTCACAACAATACGATATACATTCATTTCTAGTTCTCATCAATACGATATACATTCATTTCTAGTTCTCATCAATACGATATACATTCATTTCTAGTTCTCATTAATACGATATACAATCATTTCTTGTTCACAACAATACAATATACATTCATTTCTAGTTCTCAACAATACGATATATACTCATTTCTAGTTCACAACAATACGATATACATTCATTTCTAGTTCTCATCAATACGATATACATTCATTTCTAATTCTCATCAATACGATATACATTCATTTCTAGTTCTCATCAATACGATATACATTCATTTCTAGTTCTCATCAATACGATATACATTCATTTCTAATTCTCATCAATAGGATATACATTCATTTCTAGTTCTAATCAATACGATATACATTCATTTCTTATTCTCAACAATACGATATACATTCATTTCTAATTCTCAACAATACGATATACATTCAGAACTAGTTTTCAACAATACAATATACCTTCATTTCTAGTTCACAACAATACAATATACATTCATTTCTAATTCTCAACAATACGATATACATTCATTTCTAATTCTCAACAATACAATATACATTCATTTCTAGTTCACAACAATACGATATACATTCATTTCTAGTTCACAACAATACAATATACATTCATTTCTAATTCTCAACAATACGATATACATTCAGAACTAGTTTTCAACAATACAATATACATTCATTACTAGTTCTCAACAATACAATATGCATTCATTTCTTGTTCTCAACAATACGATATACATCAAGAACTAGTTTTCAACAATACGATATACATTCATTACTAGTTCTTAACAATACGATATACATTCAGAAGTAGTTCTCAACACTACGATATACACCAAGAACTAGTTCGCAACAAGACAATATACATTCATTACTAGTTCTCAACAATACGATATACATTCATTACTAGTTCTTAACACTACGATATACACCAAGAACTAGTTCGCAACAATGCAATATACATTCAGAACTAGTTCTCAACAATACGATATACATTCAGAACTAGTTCACAACAATGCAATATACAGTCATTACTAGTTCTCAACAATACGATGTACATGCAGAACTAGTTCACAACAATACAATATACATTAAGAACTAGTTCTCAACAATACAATATACATTCAGAACAATACAATATACATTCCTTACAAGTTCTCAAGAATATAATATACATGAATTACTAGTTTTGATCCGCTGTTTAAAAGAGATTTCAAAATCCATAATTAAAAATCATAAAGAATAAATTAATGTATTCAAAAGTTTTTTACAGGAGTCTTCGTTATTCATATTATTTGGATGCTTAAACGAAATGTTCTTATATGTAATGTCCGTCGATATACCTTTCGACAATTTTCAGGTGTATCCTGTCGAACTTGGGAATGTTTCGCTGAGAATTAAACATTCAAAATTTAGGAGAATATAACATTTAAAATTAATGTTTCCATGTACTCGACCTACAGTGCCACGATTCTTTCCATACAAATTCACTGGATCGACAGAAATAAATCCGAGTTCATCATGATACACCTGAAAATCATCGCGCGTTTATGTTGTGAAAAGACCACTGAAGATTAGAACAGTAGTAAACAATCCAAATCATACAAATTTTTAAATATAAAGAATTTTGATATACTCGACCATTGTCATAGTAGTGAAATTTATTTTACCACTTATCTTCTTAGTTTTATCTAAATGAAAACATATATCTATCTCTTCATATATAGATTTAACACTTTTTTCAGATGAAAAAATGGCACTAACCTAAACTTGCGGCTGGACTTATTAAGTACTCCTGCGAAGAATTAGATAAAATACGTGAGCGGTTTTTTGAGCATTCTGTATCAAATCGTAGACAAAAAAATCAGTAGTTCAAATCAGGTGATGTATTTTTATTTTATAAAAATGATATTTATATTACAAATCATGTATAATCTTCAAATTGAAAATCTGCATCCCCTTTTAGTTTTTTTTTTTTACTTTGAGAGTCACCACTAATCAAGGCTCTCTTGCAATTCTACCATAAGGGTAAACTATTAAGTAGATGTCCTGCATTCTGTCAAGACAGGTAAGGGTACTCTTTGAAGTTCCAACCCAGATGTGGCAGCAGTACTCCCTCTTAGAACATACTTGTTTTTTGTACAGGAAGAAGATCGCGGCGGGAGTGAGATACTTCCTGGAGTATTTAGGAATCTGTTGTAGGTATTTCATTCATATTCAGGATAAAAATGAGTCCCAGAAGTTGGTAAAAAACAGGGCGCTTCATCAAGGCAAGAGGTGTTCATTCCAATTGGTGTAAACTGGGGATATAATAGTTGGTGGTGAGCAGATAGCAGTTTGGTTTTACATATATAAAGCTGGCAAGCCATTCCTTACCCCATTGCAGCACACGTTTAAGGTTAGAATAGAGAGAATCAGAAAATTTCTGATCTTTGTCGGTTTTTATAGTGTTGTCATAGATGGTAGTATTATCTGCATAAATGTCGACAAATGCTTGAAAAATATGGGTTGTGAGGCCCTTGATAAAGACAGGGAAGACAGTTCGGCCCAATATGGATCTTTGGGGCATGCGAGCATTAATAATGTGACCTACGTATTTTTGCCGATTAACGACCACTTTAAGAGACCTATCCGAGTAAAAGGATGTTATGCTTGAGAGGACATTTCCAGCTATTGCCTAGCTAGAGATTTTATTAAGTAAACCTATGTGACAAACCCTATCAAATGCCTTAGATGTGCTAAGAGCTACCGCTCTAAAAGTGAAATCTTCGTCAATAAATCCACTGATTCTGTGTGATATATCACAATTAGCACATCAACTGTTGATTTCTCAGAGTGGACACCATATTGCATGTCACTGAAGAGGTTATTTTTGGAGACGATTAACAAGTTCTCCATTTATCATAGAGTTGCATTACCAAATTGTCTTTTATGTTATGAATTACGTAGTAATATTTCAATATTTTAAAATTGATCTTTTTTCTATTATAAGTGAAAATATAACAAACAAACCAATAAATAAGGAAAAGACAAAACATTATTTTGATAGAGCTTAATATATAGAGTGGAATTGCTCCATATAATATCCCTTAGACAAAAATGACGGTCTCAATGTTTGTCTCCAAACTTTGGCTGTCATATGTCGATGTATTGATTCAAATCCATATACAGTTTGTGATGCTTCCGTTTTTAAATTCACTGTCCGTTCCACGCCCTGAGAATGTGATGGCAAATCTGGCAAGTTAAGATTGTTCCCATTACATAATGATTCTAGAAGTTCGGAATCAGAAAAAAACTTCCGTCAGTGGTGGTTCAAAATTACCACACAATGTCAAATCCATTTATCATGTCAAATGAGTCGCATTAAAATTAAAATCCTGTGAATAAGAAGAACAGTAGATATGTTGAAAATCAGATTAGGATAAGTCGAGACTCGAACCTTGTAACCAAGGTTCGGAAATACATTTAGAAATTGGAATGTTAGAAGTTAGATATTCTTAAATTCTATATAAAACAGTTTGATATTGTTTGTATTGTAAAAAGAATTTGATTGTTCGTTCTTTTATTAAAACTGAATTAAACATCAGCTAAAATAATGAACTATGCAAATTAAAAATCTATTGTAAAAAATAAGTTAGGTTAACAATAGGTTCGTTGAGAATGCTTTGTTTGCAGAAGTGTGTATTGGACAAACGTGTGCTTAACCACGTGAGTTGGTCACGTTTTGGACCAACACATCTGATGTCATAGCTGAAGGGGAATCCTCAATTTAGAAGCTATAATTTGTCAGATTAGGGCAGTCGGTAGTTGAGGCAGAACAATTGAGTCTGCTTTAGAAACAAAGCAAGGACCTTTAAGTATGTAGATCCCAAATGCCGTCATCATTCGACCGGTCAACTGAAATAAAGAATCACCATCAATATTTGTAACTGTTGTCTTCGTGTCGTCATTCAACAACTGAAAGGTAAATGTGATTTGTCTATCATCATCTAATATGAACATTGTAAACTTTCCAATAATGTGCCCCCCTCCATCATAATTAATGATTCACCCTTCTGATATAAAAGAACAGTAATACACATTTATTTAATAATTAATTCTTATCGCTCACTCTGTTATAAATGGCATGTCTCCCTCATCGTTACCTCTGTATTATATGTAGCGGATATATGACACCCCCGCTATACAACGGCTACTGAAACATATACAATTACTTGAATATTAAAAAAACAATGTATACTGCTTTAATAATTATGGTGAAATTAGATAAAATCTAATGAGTGCATGAATTGGAATAAATAATTGAGTCATTGATATATGAAAAAATGTTTACTTACCTAATGGCCAACATTCTTTTTAAATCTACTTCTCTTGCTTCAACTTCCTCAGATTTTACCATTGTATATGGAAGGTTTTCAAGCAGTAAAAAAATGCATTACCTTGTATGATTTTAATGCGATCTGCAGAATTTCATAGGGATGCTCCTTAATTCTCTGGATCATATTAAAATATGAAATCTATTATTTTAATTTCAAACCAACAAATAACATACACATTTACAATAGAATGTATCAAACTTTAATGGTTTGTTGTAAGCTTTTGTGGATATGCACCAAAAGTCCATACACTCATATGGTTGATGGTTAAAGTTAGCCATCTTGCCTGGTTTTAAGGATTAATTTTCCACGAAGAACATATAGAGTCAACCTTACTTCTAAAAATACATACTGAGTATTCATACAGTAAGCTTTGCTCACAAATGAGGTAATTTATTTCATAAATTTTCAAAAATGAATCCGGAGAACTGTTAATAGTCGAAAATGCTATTTGGGGTAAATTCTGACAATAATTATACCATATTTTTTTCAGGGAGCCGCTGAATGTTGAGCATTTTTTTGCAACCATCCATGTTTTTACAAAGTGCCCTGAAATGTAGTTCCTTCTGGTGCAAAGAGCAACCAATTTTATGAAAATTAAAAAAAATGTTTCTCTAAAATTGGCATAATCCCATCTTCACAACTTGGGTTGGCATTAGTGTTGTCAAAAAGGATAGCCTTGATATTGTTTTCACTGTTGAATTCATGAAAAACATCCATCACCTGCTCTGCATGAACAAAATATGTTGTACCACTGTTAGGAAGACCTATTTGTGTCAGATATTTACTTTCATATGGTGTCTTTATTGTAAAAGTTAAATGGTGGTGTGGTCCCTTAGTTTTTTAAATAGTTTTCTGTCCCTTTGCTTCAACTATTTTTTATAAAACAATGCATCCTTATCTATTCTCCCATCAACTTTAGGTCCTAGATATGACTTAAAACTATATCCGATGGTGAGGCTCCACCTTGCGGGAGTTGGGGAGCGTGGAGCCGCCCTTTAATTGTCATTGCTCCAAGGTCCACTCTGACCCGGAGTGGTAGTACCTGTTAGTGTCCCAACACTTGGTTAAATAGAATCTGACGTAAAAAATATACTCCATTAAAAATTGTTCCTCAAGATAACTAGATTCGGCATTAAATAACCTTAAAAGGTTGATATGCCGTAAAACAGAAACAACCAACCGACCAACCAACCCATCAGTTTTAATGCATATCAGATTGTTCACACTTTTTATGCTTTTTGGCAGTTGTTTTCACTTTAGTTTTTACCCTGCCAACTTTACATTTGTCAATAAGAATATTGCTTATATTTATATTGGGTATAAGAAGGCACATACCCTGCAAATACGAGAGCAAGGCATTGGTAAGGCTGACTCCAAGATTAGAAGATATGGCTCCTCTGACTAACTCAAGATCTGTGAAATTTAATAAGGCTATAAGGCCATTTTAGATGACTCTTTGCCTGGAACTATTCTTCTTCTGATTCTTCACTTTGAGAAGATGAGTAAGAGGGGGAGGAAATATTACTCTGAAGATTTGAAGTCTCAAGTGTTGGTGATGAATGCACCTTTTTTATTAACCTAGCTTTTTATAGCACTTTTATCAACTGGAAAAAGCTGAAAAGTACCTTTCGGCCCTATTTTGCTCATCTAATGCTTTAGGTATTTACGATCCTTGAACATGAAAAATCAGATTTTACTGACATTAAAATACATCTAAACAGATTAATATTAAAATTAGTTTGCATTTAATTGGATTGGATATGCAGTTACTTTACAAAGACATTGGAAAAATAGAAAAATAAGTTACCATTTGTTGAAGACGGAAGGTGCAAATAATGTACTCAATCTGGAACTTTTCTTTATTGCATTTTACATGATGATTGTCAGAACTTAAACCTGGAAGATTGCAAGAACAGGTTGAAATATCAAATAGTGAATCCAGTATTTGTAGCCATAATTTCTTTGGAGATGTGGTGAGACATTTTCTATTGATTTGTTTGGCTTTCTTGAAACATAGTATAGTCGCCTATTTTAAAATAGCCATTATAGTTAAAAGAGGTAAACAGGGATTAACCGCTTTCCAAATATTCATGACTTTCTTTGTTATTAATTTAGAAATAGCAAAATTCGAAAGGCGAGGATAAGTATTTACTAAATAGTAACTATACTGAATAATGTATTGGTAAATTAGAGGGTCCGTTTAATTTTATGGTGTACGCAGACCGAAAAATGGCCTTACATTTTTACTGCGAGTTATAATTGTAAATTTTCGGCACCTTAAAGAGAAAAATGAGTTCGACTCGTCAAGTCTTTTTTTATGAATACACACTGCCTTTTTATAACAGAAACAAATCAGAATAAGTATATATGGTGTATTTTTTTATATATGTATGTCTAGTTTAATGTAAAATTTGTGCGGTATTTAAATAAAAAATTGGTGCCAGATTAATTCAATAGTGTATTAAAAATGAAAACCCGAACACGCACGCGGAAAAGTCTTTTTTAATGAATAATCATATTCTTTTTAAGATAGATAAAAAAATCAGAATAATTATATACGTTGTATTTTTTATAGTTAAGTCTATTTTAATAATAAAAAATGAGCGATATTTAAAGAGACCGTAAGGTGCAGAGATAATTCAAGAGTTTATTAAAAAATTAAACAGTAAACATAAACAAGCATGCGGTCATTACATCAAACCAGTTATTTCGTATAATTACCCATCAAATAAAACTTCCAAATATATAGATATTTCAATATAGAATCAAATAATGTAACGTTTGAATTCTTTTTTTTATTTTTTGGTGTTTTCGTTAAAAATACAGAATAATAAACTTTAAAATATTTATTATGATAATGTATTGTATTGTTTTTTTTTTGTAAACACTCTGATTTTATTAAAGCGATATATTCCCGGAGTGACACCGATACCGTAATAAAAATCCGAATTTATTTTGTATTTAAGATGGAATGCTCAACAAAATACAAAATTTTAAAGAAAACTATTTCTTGTGGTAATTTTTGACATTATTATGAAACTTTCTTCACATGCCATTTTGTACGGGTCCTAAATCAACATACCCTAATATATATATATATATATATATATATATATATATATATATATATATATATATATATATATGGGTGTGTGCGTGCGTCTGTGTGTGTGTCTTTGTGTGTGTGTGTTTGTATGTGCATAAAGAAGCCGGAACAAAAACTGAATGATAAATGCAATATTCCTTCCATAAACACTCTTTCTCTCCAAATCGACATTTGCCGGAACCCTTATTGTATCAAGAGGATGTAATTCGCACGTTGCTTTTCCTTATTTTTTTCCGTAGGATTTCAAGGTCTCAGGCTATTTCTTGGTTGATTTTATGGGAGACTTCGGCTTAGCTGATTACTGAAGAAACAAACGAAAATACATATATTCTGAGTGATAATCTGGTTGAATCTCATAAGATCATTGTGTTCTAAGACAAGATAAGGAAACACAATATTTGCAAAGTAAATATTCGTTACTTCTTATGTTGTTACTGCTTAATTAAAATCGATCTCAACGTCATGGTATATTTTCCAACTTCCGGGAAGGCAATGCTTACTAAGCAGATAAACAAACGTAAAGACATATGCGTTTAATTGAGTGTGTATAAATAAGGCATTCCGTAAATAAACACGGCTAAATACAAATATAACAATGTACGCATATCTCTTTCTTCTAACTTTTATTCTTTCTGTCTGTCTGTATGTCTGTCAATCCCGCTCTCTCTCTATTTACCTCGGAATACGATAGAAGAAGAAGAATTAGATTATTTTATCTAAAGTTAACATTTTAATGATATTTCATTATTTCATTCTAAACTTTTATTAAACAATCATCACCTGACAACCAGTAACGTAAGACGTATGTCGGTAGGCACTTCAATATGAGAAAGGCGCCTTCTATATGAATGATTTTATTTAGAGTAAAATTGGAGTATGGTGCTTGCCTTTTTCATTTTAAACTTTAAAATATAAAATCAGCTGTAGCTTTTCTATCGTGCCACGCAGACTACAATATATTGTAAACGTAGTCACTGCGCGACTCATGTGAAGTTTCTCTCTTGGTGCAATGTGATGGATCCCTTTTATGGGCAGGCAGACATTCAGTTTGATTGAAAAATAGAATCATTCATTGATTTCCGATGGCAATAAAAATAAAATACGGAGTGAAAAAAGACAACTAAAATTTCTCTAGAAGAGATAAATCATATAATGTTTACAAAACAGTTCAGATAGAATAAGTTTGGTGTGTCTACTAAAGGAAATTCTAATGAAGGACTTAATAGATTGTCAAATTTCGTAAATATGTACCAAAGTCGGTAGAATTCAAATGTCTCGGAAGCACATTTGGAGTGTAAAAACGAAACATAATGAAAGTGTTATTTGGCTGGAAGACTTGAGAAACGAAATACAATGTAAATTAAAGAAAACTCAAGCAGTAGTGAAAGTGAGCATATTGAAAGTGAGTAAGACATGTAAGACAATTCCAAATTGGAAAGCTCCCGAACCAGATGGAGTACAGGGGTATTGTTTGATACACTTTACCAGCTTTCACGTAATGATTGTATCTCAAATTTAAGGAATGTTGTGGAAGATGTAATACCTGAATGAAGTAGTATATTTTTCAAATGACAACAGCGGATGATAACTATAAGCCCATAACGTACCTTCCATTGACGCGGAAACTGCGGAAAGGTATTTTGGAATATGAGATTTACTAATATCTGGAGCAGTAAGAGATGTTACGGCAGAAACAAAACGGATGTAGAGGATGTAGCAGAGGGGCCAGGGATCAGATGTTTATTGAAAAAAAAAGACTTGGAGATTGTAAGAGAATATCTACTAATTAATGGGTGTTGTAGATAGAATACTACAAAGCATATAATCTGGTTGGCATAGCTTGACTAAGGAATCTATGGAAATATTTGGAATTACGGCGAAAGTGGGGTATTTCTTTTTAGAAATTATCATAAATAGTGGAAAGTGTTATTGACATCAAGTAGAAAAGATCTTAGAGAAAGGGCATGTGAAGCGAGGGATTTTTGAAGGGAACAGAAAGCATTGTTACTGTTTTTTTTTGTAAGGGACTCAAGTTGGTTATATTACTAAAAATAAATACGGGTTAAATGTTGGGAGAAGGGAGTATGAGGGAAAAATCATTATTTATGGGTGAGATACTTTGTGTGGAAAAAAAGATACTAGTTAAATATAATTGTAAGAACCGTTTAAATGTTTAATGATGGTATAAGTTCGGCATATGACATTAAGACCTGTGATTCCTTCAAATCGCAAAAGGGAACAATTGTTGAAGGAAAATATATCAAATGGCTGAATTAATAATGATAAAGGAGGTTGGAGAAAAAAGGATGTACTTACTCGGGGATTGTGATTAGTAGATAAGACAAAGAAGAGAAATTAATAAATAATATGAAAATAATACAAGAGAAGACTACGATTTACTCTTAGGTCAGGATTTAAAAGGATGCACAACATATCTGCAGTAAACCCATGGGAAATATATTTCGATATGGAGCTCGTATTATTCAATGGAAATAAATCACCTGAAAAATATAGACAAGATGACAAGGAGAATGGTGACTATGAATACATTTCTTCACACAAAGAGGGATATCGATAGGTTATACGCTAAAGAAACAAGGGATATCAAAGTCTAATAGGTCGTAAAGTACGCATAAATATAATATAAAATTTTTGAAGATTTCATATATATTATTATAGAGTTAACGTGCTATGGATTGCTATATAGTACATTGTTGAGATTTTCAAAAGAAAATATGCAATCACGACTTGAGTGCATTGGCTTGAATCGAAACCGAACTAAAACTTATGAAATAATATATATATATATATATATATATATATATATATATATATATATATATATATATATACATATAATTATTTTTTTACTATAATAATTAAATACCTACAGACACTAGTGTTTCATCCTTTCGGGATTCTTCAGTGCAGGGTGTCACGATTACTACCAGTCGAACGATTCGAACCCCGCGACACGAGACATCTCTGGCTCGATTAGCGGAGGCCGTATCAATATATCAATATATATATATATATATATATATATATATATATATATATATATATATATATATATATATATTTACACACACACACACACACACACACACACATATATATATATATATATATATATATATATATATATAGATGTCTTTTAACATGTTTTATTAACCATCTGTTCATATTATAAACTCTATTTCCTTTTCGGTTTTATATAGCTTTTACATCTCTGGTTGAGATTACTTTACTTGTAAATATTAACTCTTTAATATTTATAATATATTTTAAGTTTACCATTTTGATTACCTTGGTAGATTACTGGAGTGCCATAAGTCATAATCGAAACAGAAACCAACATTTATGAAGAATTTTAATACATTTATTTATAAAAATAGATGACTTGAGGGGCATCTAATCCTCACAGGAATACGTGGTAACATTTTTATGACAAGACATGGAAGTACATAAGAATAAAACGAAATGGATGTAAGCGTGACACGGGAAAAACACACACGCTATTGTATTAATATGTAGATAATAATAATAATAACAACAACAACAACAATAATAATAATAGTAATAATAATAATAATTGCAGCAAAGAAGGGAGACTAAGAGGATATAGATGAAATTCTGAACAGTGCAAGCAAAACAGGGCACATCAGAAATGACGAATGGTTGAAAGATACGAAAGAAGAGCTACAACATGCATACTGCTTCCAAATATTAACAAATACTACACGAAATACTGGCTCAAACATGAGAAGATGTACGCAAGAAAAAAAAAACGTGCTAGATTGGATTACAACATGCAGAACCACACTGATACGGAAAGACACAGAGAACGCAATCGCCCCAAGCAACTATAGGCCTATCACGTGATTAACCACTATGTGGAATATACTAATAGCACAACAGAAAAATCAAATCGAGGACTTCTCCCCGAGGAATAGAAAGGATGCCAGAAAGGAAAAAAAGAACACATTATCTGCTATACAAAGATTCAAAGATCCAAAAGGAGGTAAAAATAAGGAGAAAAATGTTGCCATTATATCGATCGACTAAAAAAAGCGTACGGTAGGACTCCCCAGCCATCGATGAAAGAATAACAAAGCATGTAACAAAGGTATCAAGCAATATTATGAAGGTGAAAGAAAATGCAATGAGTATATGGAGACTGGAATCGGCACCTGATGGACGACTTATAACAGAAATTAAGATACAACAATGTATCTTTCAAGGAAATTCAATATCACCATAGCTGTTCATAATAGCGATGATGTCCCTAAAATATACTGAGAAAGTGCACAGCTCGATAGGAGTTCTCTTATACAGAGGAGAAAATGAACTGCCTAATGTACATGGGCGACTTTAATCTTCTTTGCAACGACCGAAAAAGGGACTAGAGACACTACCAAACACTACTAGTATCTTAAACTAGACTTTTATATAGGAGAGTGCGCACTAATAGTTATAAGAAGAGGACAACTGTAGACAACAGAAGGTAAAGAACTGCCCAAGCAAATACACATGAGGGGCCGATTGACACAAGACCCCTATAAATACTTGAGAGTTCTGGAAGCAGACACCACCAAAGACACTAACATTAGAGAGAGATAATTAATAAGGAATACCTTACGAGAAGAAGACACTTTCTAGAAGCACAATTATATGGCAAAAACTTAATAAAACATTGGCAGTATCACCAGTAAGATACACAAGATCATTCATAGGCTTGACAAAAGAATAACTGGAAAAGCTCGATCAAAAGACCTGAAACTCACGACCAGGTCCAATGTCCTTCACTGAAAGGACGATGTTGACGGACTCTACGTGACAAGAGAAGAACTAGTTCGTATAGAAGAGTGTGTGCACAAAAATGGGAAAAATACATAACGCAAAACACGGAAAGAATAATCATGGCAGCAGGAGACACTGAAAAATTCGATAAAATGGAAACCAGCGAGGGCGAAGACGAGAAGAAATGGGAAGACACAGAACTACATGAAAAATTCATACGGATAATAGAAGGTGAATATGACCAACACATTTTGACATGGATGCGAAAACGAAATTTAAGCCGAGAAACTGAATCCCTAATAACCGCAGCACATGGAAACTCGGTAAGAACAAGCCACATCAAATCAAAGATTTACAAAATACATGAAAAAAGCAAATGCAAACTATTTTGGACCAAAGAGACAAAATGATACACTGTATAGTAAGTTACAGCAGCAAACTGGCACAAAAAGAATACACGAACAGACAGGATCAAGTGGGAAGGGCAGTGCCCTTGGAATTATGCAAACACCTGTATCACGAACGAAAAGTCAATGGTGCAAATATTAGCTCGCAACAATACTTGAAAACGAGAATCCCAAAATCCTATGGGGCATGGACATACAAACTGATACACTATCCAAGCAAGAAGGGTGGATGTTGTAATAATTAAAAAGAAAGAAAAGCGCGGATCAGACAAACTTCTGTAGAGAAAACACTTGAAGCGCTTCATCTGACAAAGACAAATTTAGCCGCACATATTTAAGTTCTCAAACCCGACCAATAAGCACATCACTGCCCCATCACAAAACAGTGACATTGGATAGCAAAGTAGGGCCACGGAGGAAGGAAATGATTGGGGAGAAATGACTGACCAGATTTCCGCTGGATAATGTGAAGAAAATTGGGACTTTAGGTAGACATGTTCACTCAAATGCCATTGAAGACCAATAGCCGTTATCAACAAGAAATAAATAGCCAGCAACTGTTGCGATAATGCAACGTTATTTGCAAATGTTATACAAAATAGGTGAAGTGTACTGGAAATCTGGGGAGACTTGTTGACACTCAGCGTTCAGGGCACATAACACAGGGATTTTTTTCAAAGAGAGATGTTTGATGACCTGTGCGAAAGCTCCTTGTGAGCCAATGATGATAATAATAATAATAATAATAATTACGGACATCGAAACTCAAGAGTATTTGTGTAATTAGTTTATATGTCTCAACATAAATAGTTGTAACGCATCACATAGCACTAGAACTATTATATATATATATATATATATATATATATATATATATATATTTATATATATATTAATATCTTCTAATTTATAAGTATACCTGAACTTTATACAATGTATGTGCATAAATTAGTAAACGGCAACTTATTATCGAGTTGTGCTGATAAATAATGTATATGGTTATAAAATCATAAGGTTAAATAATTGCTAACACAACGAGAAAATTTACAATAATAGATATGCTGAAGTTTTTCTTTGGATATTGCTTAACTGTATTTGTAATCTATTTGTTACGAAGTGGTATTTTGATATAAAAGGCAAGAAGTTGCAAGGAACCGACATTTAATATTTGATTTTTTTTTATATGATACAAAATAAGGCGAATTTCTCTCAGTTTGAATAAAATAACAGGAGGCATTGCAGTGATTAATGAACTGGATATCAGCAAAACAGTTGCATGCATAATACTATGCTTATAATTAGTATATTTTACTAAGTGGCGTGGAATAGTAATGCAATATAAGAGTACGAAAGTATACGGCTTCTTTTAAAATACTCCAATATATTAGATAATAAGAAAGGGATTACCACTAAATTACAGGGGAACACGCTAAATTTAATAAGCTCTTGTGCTATTGGAACAGCTGTTGTTGTTATATCACAGGCAAATAATTTCTTACCACAGCAAATATTTGATATCACAGGCAAATAATAATAATTCATTACAATTGAATAAACATATTTAGCAATAATAATAGATCGTGCATTATGAGGACGACATCCGTCAGGGGAGGCAGTGTTAATATCAAATTGCCCAGTAGTTGCTAGTCGCACATATAAGAGGAACTTGAATCGATTACATACAACGTTTGTTATGTAACATTTACCACCAATCAAATATTAGGCCAGATTGTACATTGCTTAACGAATAGGATTTACTAACGAGATCTGGTCTATCATGATTATGCTGCATATGAACTACACATGTTAAAATGTCCGTAAAACCTGTTATCTTCCAATAAACATTTGGAATAGAGTTTTAATATATCATATTTACTTTCATTGAAAATTTGCATATCTTAATTTCACATTCAGTGGTTTAGCCTTGAGAGAACAGTTAGGAAGAAGTTATATAGACAGCGACTTATTTACTTTAAGGCTGGAATCGAATTGTTGACCAGACACGAGTGAAACAGACACGCTATAAATTTGACCATACCATTAACGTCGATTTAGTCCAATCTCTACATTTGTTCGCTCAATACTAATTGGTTTTGTTGTGAAATTAACTGTCAGATCTATATTTACACGGGCCGTTCTTAATCTTTTTTGGGTGGTCAGAAGACATTTTAGTAGCTCAATTAATTGTGCTAGCATTAGGATTGTATCTGAAAGCCTAATTACTTTTAAATTCGTCACGTCTTTCTCGGCCTTTCATCTCAGCAGGCTTTGATAAGTATTGATGATAGCAGACAAGTTTCATTGGTTCAATCGGCCGAATGTCAGGTTTTCAAGAACGAAATGTGCTACGTTGAAGGATCGTGACAATTTGAACATTAGACATTTATCTTTACGTGGTTGACGAAGACACAAAAGAATTATATTTCTAAAAGAAATATACTGACTTTTCGAGGAAAAATGAAATATCTTTCAAATTAAGCAGCGGGAACAAAAATTAAAGAGAACGTTCTTGTATTTTTTTCTTTTACTTACTTCGTCCTACTTCGTTTTTCTTAATTGGTTAAATAATTTATTTCAACATGCTTTTCATGTAAGTATACTATATATATATATATATATATATATATATATATATAATATTTATATACATACTCCTGTAAAAATATATTTTCTCATTATATATCAACCCTTATATAAGAATCGCAATGTGATTACAGAGCAATACATAGGATAAATGAAAAATGATTATATAAGTCAACTGATGTAAAGGAATACATTATAAGCTTGTAAACATCATGACTTTTGGAATACAACTTTTTATCATTTATTATATATATATATATATATATATATATATATATATATATATATATATATATATATATATATATATATACATACCGGAAGTAATCATACTACATCACAGATTAATTTATTGTTACCATCAATGTATTTTAACATTATTTAAATTAATGTTAAACGTTTTTGTTAAATGGTTGGAATTTTATAAAGCAACCCATCAGATAGTTTCCTTTTCTCAAACCAAAAGCACAGCGATTCGTCCTTGTTTATAAATTGGTAAAAACTGATCTTACACGAATGAAAATATTTCAATGATACAATGAAAAATAATAATGTATATATAAATAGTTCAAACGGGACTTATATAAACGAACGCTTTAAATTCCAGCGCACCAGAGGATAATACACTAGTGATGATTAATTTAAGTCCACTTAGAATTTTTTTTTTTTAAATAACTTATTTTTAAAGATACATTTTTAACTCTTCCGATTGAAGGTTACCAATACTACAATCTAACAGGTTATGGAAAAAAATCTACATCCCAAGTGTTTATTTATTTTTTAAATTTACATTTTTATTTCATTAGGCGTTTTACACATGATTAAAATTATAAGACCAGAGACAAAAATGCTATTATATTCTAAAAAATATATGGAAAGTGTGTAAACTCATTCAACAATCAAACTTAATAGTGAGTACTACTTCCACTGCTTTTGATGCCTTAAAAATTCATTGGGGCATGCTAGAAATAAGGGTTTTCCATTGAGGTGCAGGGGATGCCGCTCCAGTTTCTTACGATTGCTTCACGAAGTTCATTTTTTATTGAATATTTTTTGACATTTCCATAAAACTCTCTTGTAATCCATCCCCAAACATTTTCAATTGGGTTCAAGTCGGTGAGCATGCAGACGACAATAAAAGGATTACATTTTCTTGTAGAAAGCTCAAGGTTCGTCTTGCAGTGTATATTGCAGCATTATCCTGTTGAAATAACCATCCATCCCCACAAGAACCCATGCCCTTCCAACATCAAATATGCTGTTTGTAGCATGCTAATGTATCCAACTGCTGCCTGACGACCAAGCACCACCTAGAGCTCCATCTCCCTTTCTACGGAAAAGTTACCCCTAAATTTACGGACGCTTCCCAACTATAACGTGTGGAAAAATTCAAGGGCATGTTTTTGTCATACCAATATCGTTTGAAGCCACCAGGACCATCTAAATTGATTTTTTAGAATCAGAAAACAGGACTTTCTTCCAATTCTTAACATCCCAGATTTGGTATGCACGACCAAATCATAAGCGTTCGACTTTTTGACGTGGAAGCAATCGAGGAATTTGTTTACACTTTTTATTTACCATGCCTTTTTTGTGTCGTCTGATGGTTATTGGACTGAAATAAGCACCTGTAACCGTGTTAATTTGACTAGAGGAAAGTCCTCTGTATTTCATAACAACCCGTCTGATTCTCTTACTCAATGTAGGAGAAATTGGGGGCAGGTATAGCTACCAAACGATTTTACATAATTTTGCGTGTTCTTTGAAAATAAGTTTCGAATAACAGTTTATTGCGATTTACTTTAACTGCTATCGCGCGCTGTGAAAAACTTCGCTTATCGGATTCCAGAATTCGAGAGCGCTCAACTTCGGTTAGTTTTCTTGCTTAAGCATGATAACACGTTTACACAGTGATTGCTAATCGATAACTGAACTAAAAACATTAGAATCGCCATAAATGTAACAATTTATACCCTTCGTCTGATAATTTGAATCATGTATAAATAAGCCAAATATAATAAAAAAGGCAATTTGTTAAATACAATTTTTTTAATGTTCCTATTTTGTTTTCTTAACTTTTTAGATTGTAGAATCATTAATGTTAAGTCGGAAGTGTTTAAAATCTATCCTTAAAAAATGTTTATTTTTTACAGATTTTTGTGTGGTATTAATTTTTGGATCAGCTGTATGTTTGTTGAAATTATGAACATTTTAACTTAAATTCATTTATAAAAGATTGTTACCAATACAAATACAAAGAAAAGCAACAAAAGGCAGATGAGAAAAAAAATTAGGAAATAACATTAAATGAATATTTTAAGTCGAAAAAAAAGTCTCCAAGACAAGTCTGCTGTTATAATTTTGCACTTAGCTACGAAGAAAGGTTCTTTATGTGATAACAGTAACAAAAAAAAGACGGACAGCTTGTTTTACTACTTACTACTGTGATAAGAGACTTCGCCAACGTAGGTTTTTAAGAACATCATAATACTTTAGTAAAGTTGCAAAATTTCACTACCTTTCTTTGCAATTGACGCTTACATTTTGTGATGTGTTTGTTTAATAAAAGTTCTTTCCAGTCGAGTAATGATATCTGCAAACAGCGATAACTTATAATTTTAACTAATGTTCCGAAAGTGTGTTTTTTTTTCTTTTTAGCAATGAATTTCTTAGCACATTTTCCGGAAAGAGTAACATGGAGAACAACTCAGAGTTCTTCGTATTATAACGCTTTCTGAAGAAGCACGAAGTCCGGTAACAAAACACATGTTAGTTCTTTTTTTTTTTGTTTTAGTTTGCTCAGACCTATAAATATTTTTTTTAAATTTTTACTTAGAAAAAACTGCAGCTTAAAACGTTTCCGTTTTTTCAGACTCCATACGAAAGTTTCTAGTGTACAACACTATTTACTTCAATCTTTTTGGTGAGAATATTTCCCACGTGTTTTTCTGCTACAAGCGTATTTTTTCCGACATAAAACTGTAAGTTTTTGACAGGTTTTTGATTACCTGAAAGTAGATGTCTCTAAGCGATATACGAATACGTCAAATTACTTAGACGTAATCACCTCAATATTACTTAGCCATGTAACGTTAACCAGTCACTTCAAGATTTTAATGTTCTGTTTATACACATAAATGATAGTACGTCAACATATTTTGAATATTCATTCCATTCCACTTCAGTTCCAATTTGAACTCAAATCAAGTCCATTGCGAACCCAATTCTGAAATACGAAATTCAGCTTTAGAATTCATAACAAAATGCAGTAATGCGTAGATAAATCAAGAGACAGTAATTTGTCACACAATTAACAGCATTAGCATCAGCATGTAAATACAAGAAAAAGAAGGGTGAGACAAGAATAATAGGGAACACAATAGTAAGAAATATATCCCAACAATAAACTCTCCTTACTAAAAAGAAGGAAAAAAGGGGAATAGGAATCGTTCATCAACCAACTCTGTATTAAAGTAAATCAGGATCAATATTGCTTAATTATCTTAGAGACCTAACAGGTCTGAATGTGCAATCATTGACATCTACTTTTTTCTCTATTCTATGAAATCGTTAGATTCTTCATAAAAAGAAATGATTTTATGAGAATGTGTAATATAAATTTTTAAAGAATACTCCGCCCCTTTACACAATTATTTGTTTTATCATAGCGAATCTAATTAAATTTTCAGTTCCCGTGTGTGAGTTAAATCAGTACTGCTAGATTAAAAAACACAGCACGGCAATTCTTGATTTTTTAATTAAAACCATCGGTCCTGAGTTGATTATTAAATGCGATTGATACGAATCAAAAACATCCCTTAACACCAATATACACTTTCATAGCACATCTGCTAAAATTGAGGAAAAAATTTCCGCCGCCATTGAAAATTCCTCAGGAGGCCTTCCCTGCCAGGAGGATGACTCACAAAAACATATGCGGAATTCAATAATAATTAAAAATTTGTAAAAAGGAAATACATATCTGCAAGGAGTAATTACTTCGAAACATGAATAGTCAGAACGATGAAAATTTAAAGGTGTGTAATTAACAGACATTTGCAAGTAAAACAAGACTTAACAACTAAGTAAAACTTAAAGCTAACAAGATTAGTTTATATATATACATATATGTGTGTGTGTGTGTGCGTGTGTGTGTGTGTGTGTGGGTGTGTAAGACTTAGAGTTTTAATTTTACTTTGCAAAATAGATAAACAAAAATAAAACAACGTAACAGCTTGTATGAATAACTATATAAAATATTTAAACATATCGATATTTTAATGAATATCGCGCATGCAATCGGACTCAGCATTACCATTAGTCTTAAGAAATTAAACGTATATTCATATATATGTCGTCTAAGTATATTTTATATGTATATATATATATATATAAATATATATATATATATATATATATATATATATATATATATATATATATATATATATATATATATATAACGTATATTTGTAGTAGCTTTATAGTTTGGTTTTATTAGATAGATATTCATTAGAACTTCCGTTCATTGTTAAAGAGCGCTCGATCGATGGCAAGCAGTGTATAGCAGATTTATTATCCACATATTATTAATAACATCTTGCACCGATGTGTATATCAGAATAAGGATTTAAGGGAGCATATCATCTAACCGATAAAAGGGAGCACTATTCCTTTTATTCTAGATATTTCTCCGTTATTTCTTTCGTCTTAATAATTTTTCTCTCTTAATTGAGTTTTCAGAAAATCATGTATGCGGGTATGTACTCTATAATGTTATATAATAAACATACTATATATATATATATATATATATATATATATATATATATATATATATATATATCGTTATTATTAATTGAAAAATGGCTATTAACATATTATTTCCTGCGCCATTTGATTGTTGTTAAATTCTAAGCCTAATATAAATCTTCACTACATCAATGCTATTTAACCTCGGTAAAATATATGTAATTAATCAAATTGAAAATGACCTGTTGCTGACTTTAACTATCTTAAATTTATTGGAGTAAACATCTTATTAACATTACAATACAATTTGATTTTATATAATACTAGCGTGGGGTACCCGGCGTTGCCCGAGTGTTTGTAGGTGTGTGGTGTTAAATAAAAAAGAAACCGGGGGAGGGGGGTCGAACCCGAAGCCCTGAGGTGAAGTTTGAAAATAAAATCGGCCAGCCAGAATGAGTTAGTGAGAGATGTTTGAAAGTCGTCGAGCGTTACGACGACGATGACGATGTAAGCATTGTTATGAGCGAAGTAACAAAAGAAAACAACGTTTTAATTAAGCGGGGGAGATAATCAAAACATAAAACACACAAAAAAATCTAACGTAAGGCAAACGAACACGTGAAAAATGTCTTAAATAAGCATGTTTCCATATTAAAATTTTAAAAAATCGGTGAATACCCGGGTGTCGCTAAGAATAAGCGAAGTAAAAAAAAAAAAAAAAAAAAAAAAAAAAAAACAGGAAAACGAACGTTACGTTAAAAATGGCTTAAATAACACAGGATTCAATACTTAAATTTAAAAAAAATCGAAAAAAAAACATCTTACACCACGATTCGAACCCAACACGCTTCGATAAGGAACAAACAAGCTAACCAACTGCGCTAAATAATGCGTAGAATCGGTCATCGTTACGAGAAACCTATTTTCGTTGACCCCCCCCGCGGAAAATTGTCGATTCTGGGGTTAAAAAGTTAACGTTATTGGTCAATTTTTCGATATTTTTCAAGCGAAGGATGGGGCATCGATGTGATACCGAGTTTGTGAATTTTCGTCGTGTGTGTCGAAAGTTGTTAGCAGACACACAAACATACACAGATACATACACACAAACAAACATACATACATTTTCGCTTTTATAAATATCAATAATATTTCTTAATTGCAATTATAATTACATATATATATATATATATATACATATACATGTATTCATATATATGTGCATATATATATATATATATATATATATATATATGGGTGTATATACATGCACATATATACATTTATATATATATATATATATATTATTTTATCTACTCATATATATAAAATATTTTATCTGCAGATGATAAAATATAATATCAGAATGGGCATGGATATATATATATATATATATATATATATATATATATATATATATATATATAAATATAATATATGCATATATATGATGTTACAAACTGTTTTATGTTTTTAAATCATAAAAATATATCGCTTCATGAACGTATACAATTTTATGAGAAATTAATCTTGATTTTTCTCTAGATAAACGCGATCGGATTTACATGCAGAAGTATTTCATGAAACCACAAGTAAATTAAAGATCTTACTTGAAAATAAAATAAGTTAAGCAGAGGGGCTATGGTAAAGAAAAAGGTGATAGTCTGGTGGAAGATAAAAAAATCCAGTGACGGTAAAATCCAAATGAAAAACTTCAAGAAAGTTAAAAGAATTTCCATTTGTACAAGTAAAATCCAAGGAAATCCCGTAATTGGACGAAGATGGTCCATAATAATCCAAAGGCAGAAAAGCATGGAATAATTCACAAAAATGTGTACAAGGAAAAAAAATATTGATTTAATTGTTGTTTCATCTAATACATGCAAAATCCTATCCCGCATTTTGCTAATTCCTAACCTCTGATTAGAAGGAGAGTATTTCTTCGAAACTCCGCGGATTAAGGACTATCAATTCATCTAGTGTTTCATTCTCAGATCAAATATGTGTTAACTCATTTCAAAGTGTTTTAACATATTTTATTAACTGTTTATATATATATATATATATATATATATATATATATATATATATATATATATATATATATAAAATGGGCCAATTGCCTTATTGCACATTAGTTCAATATTAATATTTCCTTAAATATACAACACAAACACATTGATATTGTACCATCGAAGTGTGCTTAAATTTTGCTATTTCCCAACACTTTATTCAATTTCATACTATATCTTAGGCGTTATTGTATTGTATTTATTTTCAGAGAAATTCTACTGTCCATCGTTTTATTGCAGATTTTAAAAAATTCCAAACTACCAGGCGAATAAAAGTCATCGAAAAGCAAAATATAGTTGCTGGACTCTCAGAAAGATTGTCCGTCAAATGTTTAGCCACTGAGCTGGAATGGTATCCCAATACATTGGCTGCAATCTTGAACAGCTCGACCACTTAATTCAGCAAAATAAGGGAAGCAGGAGAAACATTTTAAATTGGGATATTCGGAGAATTCGTAGGAAAGTCAAGCGAAGTACAAACACCACATTGCTTTCGTTTTTGCAAAAGCTAAAATCGCTCACAGATCCAGGCATGCCCAATACAATGGGTTAAATTAGATTGCAAGGAACATCAATCCTCTTCCAATGCCTGCATGGAGCAAAAAACGTAGGGAAAAACGAATAGCTGGGACACAGCATTACATGAAAATGGATTTCCAACATGCCCTATTAAAGGATGAGGTCCATGCTACTCTTAACAGTCTGGATAGATGGACCAAAGTTTGAAATTCGAACGGAACTCCGACCCGTTACAGAGTTCATCACCAACACGGAGGCGGAGTCTTCATGTTTTGGGCGGGACTCACTGGGGATAAGCTGGCTGGACAATTCTGAGCGCCAGCAATGCGTACACGGCGTTTTTGGATACTCATTTGTCGATATGGCTATATGGCTTACCATTGTCATATCGCCCTCTGATGTTTTTTTTTACATGACAATGGGTAATGCCCTTCTGCCTTGGGGGGCTGCAGCTTTACTTGAATCCATGGAATTCGTTCGGAAATCTCTCATGGCCTGACCACCGTGGTCTCCTGACTTAACCGCATTTAATATCTCTGGTAAATATTAAAAAGAGAAGTTCATAAGGGAGGAGAGCAATTTACTTTAGAGGATACCTTGTGGAGGAACATAGTTGATGTTGGCAGAGTCATAACTCCTTTTAATATCAAAGAATTATTTCCTCGAGGTACAGAAGGTTGTTTTAAATTATTTAAAAAAATGGTGGATATGCCGATAAATAATTAATTTATATGAGGTCCATAGCTAGGATAGGTTTTTGATTATTATTCTTAGAAAAAAATATAATGAACGGTAAAGTTCGCAAGATAAGACAATGTAGTTTCACCCTAAAACAACATTGAAAAATCCTGCAATAGAGCGATGGACAGTGGAAATTCGTCGATAAAAAATAAAATGTCATAACTCCGTGAATATCGCATGCCTTTGCATAGATTTATTGGAAATAACATCCTTAAATGAGTCATTTAATGATATAATTATTATTTTGTTGTGAATTATTCTTAGTGGAATATTTATATTTTACTTATCTTAAAAAATGCGAATGATGCCTCTCTCTCTCTCATATATACATATATATATATATATATATATATATATATATATACATATATATTTCTAATTAGTGTTTGTAATACAATTAATATATATATATATATATTAGATATATATACATACATATATATATATATATATATATATATATATATATATATATATATATATATAATTAGCGTTTTCAATACAATCTCTTTATAAATAAACATATATTTTCCACCTGGATTATCGCTTCGTATATTATTCTTTATTTTATTAATATTAATCTGTTGTTATACCTGTATATATATTGTGAAACCACCAAGTAAATACACAAGTCTGACTTTGACAACGTTAAAAAAAGAATAACTTTGCAGTTGTATCTTAGTGAGAAGATCATTCGATTCTTACAATCTCATGTTTAATTAGACGTTTATAGTTCTCTGTAACTTAACAATGAGACCTTTTAAAATGGTATAAACTGTCCATTGTAAGCAAAAAATTTTAACGAATAAAAAGCAAGCCGACTATGCAAATACAAAACGTCTAGTAATATTTTTGTTCTCATATCTGAAAATGTAGAATGTTCCTCCTGACAGTAGATAAGAGTAATTATCCATTATTGTGCGGCGCATATGTTTTTGGTTCACGCACTTTAATTTCTATTTGAGTTCTTTTGTCGGTGCTTTAAAAATTCGCTTTATTTATAATGATTGTCATAATTAGATTAATAAAAACTCATTTAGCTTATTATTACATCTATAATTAATACCACTCCTTAGATATAATCGCCAACACATGATGCATAAGAATTAAATTAGATTATAAGCCTGCACAGTATAATAAAATTATTTCTCCTTTATTTTGGGCTATTAGATTGATAACATTTATTTGATTAGGTTCTGTAATTTTCGTTACTTTTACAAACGCTCTATTAAAAGTCATTAGGGAAAAACATTTATACATTATATATCAAGTATTATATTTCTATAAATAAGTTTGTTCTAGTTTTGATATTATTCGCTTGAAAGCAGTATATGTATAGTTAGTTATATTAAGACATATTATTTTTTTTTGTGAAATCTTCTTAAATATAATACAATGCATGTATAGTTTAATTTCACCAATACATTTTATTTTATTATTTCATGTAGTAAGTTTTACACGTATTTGGCTTTATAGCGGGAAGCTACTAAATAATAGTTAATTTTAAAAAGTTGAGACAATAAATTATTTATCCGTAAACTTCGTACAAAAATTAAATTAAACACTAACTTCTCTTTTGATGTATTTATCGAATTTTCTACTGTTTAAAACATATTTAACCATATTTTCTTCACTTACATTAAAACGCACTGCTTTATAAGCGAATCATCTGTTTACTATGTGGAATTGAGTGTATCATTCTGTCCATAAGATAGGCACTCCAATATATTATGCTAATAGACAAAATTGTATTTAAGTATGATACTTATTATGTTTTCAGACATGGGAGGACACTTAAAAAAATCAGTATTGCCCCCGGAGCACTGCTACCTCTTTTCAAGGCATCTCTTCCGAGTAAGGGTTGTGCTGTGCGAAGTCTGGCCTTCTTATAAAGCCTATGCTTTATATTTGTAACTATGTCAGAACACTAGGAAGGAGTCCTCCTCGATAATAGTCGACCGACTTCCCATAGCTCGTGACATTAAATTCTGCAGTCTGTAAACTTATAACATTAAAGAAGTAGATAAGCTCTACCCATTCCCTTACTTTCACTTGTTGCCTGTCATATTAGCCATGCGCAGGGTTACAATATCAAGGACTCGTTGAGACGCTTTAAGATTGTGTTTTATTCCTGACTAAAACGACGAACCACGACTCTGCCATTTACTAATTGTTTCTCTCAAAACTGAGCAAATGCCGCTGCTAGCGTTGTCCGTATATTCAATTATATCCGATAGATAATTTGCCTCCAAATGACTGCCTGTGTCTTTTTTGTATGATAAACATCATTTCAAATTAGAACACTTCTAAACGTTACAAAGAACTTTCTATATCCTCATGTGTTTTATACTGTAATTCCGTAACACAAAGCAATTGGTTTTCTTCCCAAACTGCTAAAAAATATATACATTATACATACCTTTGGAGCCGGGTCTAGTCTTTGGTCCTTAACTTTAGCAGGCTGTCATTTTAAAAATCAATTAACATCAAACATCTACAGATCTCTATTTTGTAAGGCATGCACTAGCGTATATTCCCATCCTACAGCTTAGTTATAAAATCGATGATTATTAACCATAGTTTTGTACTTGGATTCAAAGTGAACTATATTAAATAGCAGCTCTATATATCTCTCTCCCTTATATGGGTAAAGGTAATACAAAAAGGCCGATACTATGTGTTATGCAAAATGCGATTCCGAATTTTTACAAAAGAAGTTATCTTTCTTCGTTAGAAAGCAGAAACACTTTAAGAAATATATTTAATATCTACAATTTATATATGTTAATATATACTCTACATATTGCCGATGATAAAAACTGTCTATATTTCTATTTATACTTAATTACCGTATACCCATAGGTTATATTTAATTCCAGTTATACCTATACTGAATTGTACTTCAAACCATAGGTATAAAACTACTTGTATTATATTAAACAGATGATTTTTATTATTCCTCCTATCGTCTTAAATATACATAGTTCGGGCGGGAAACAAATGTATCGCCTGATTTATTTGCCTATTAACCAATTTAATCATACTTTAACATGTTATCCTATTCCTAAACCAAAATATGAATAATACCTTAACCAAATATTAACTGTGTCCTCTCTTACCAACCAGTTGCAATTTTAGTTTCTTCCACTGCATTAATTTATACTTATACCCACTTTCAGTTACAATGTAATAGCAACCATAGTGATGGTATTTTTAATTATATTGAAGCGTGAACATTTACTGTACATATATTACATTTAATAACAAACCCATTAAAATTATATACGCATGCGGAGTCGCAGATCTCCTGGTTTAAGTCCCAGGCGCCGGACTAACCCTCAGTAATCCATCTAGGGAAAAAAACTCTTAAACTAAACCTAAGGGCGGGAGGCCTGTTTTTTTTTCCTGGACAACGGCCTTACTACAGCTAGTGACTCGGACAAATTACAGGTTTACAAACCTATACTAATTAAGCAGTAGATAAGCTCTGTATATCGCCCGATTCTCTGCCTATTAGCCGCGAGCAGAGTTTCGATCACAGGGACTCCCAGTGGTTGAGAGTGTTTCCTAACTAGGGAAATAAACACCGTTCCTCGCTTCCCCGCTTCCACCACATCCCAACCCATTAAACTGGGAAACTTGGGGTTGCTTGAGTGCCAGATATCCCAATTGGATTACGTTGATTTTTGTTTTATGGGTTTAATCTACCGGATTGATAGTTTCTGGCTGCTATTTCAGACTGGTAGTACTGGAGCACACATTCTTTGATAGCGCTGAGAGCGGCTGCTCCATTAGCAGTTGCATAATATCGCGATGCTTATAGTTCCATGTTGCGCATAGAAAGACACCCTGCACCCATCTCCGGTGGCTTTCCCGAGTCCGCAATCCTTTAGATGTGGAATCGGCTGATGATTTACTCGTATTCTACTCAAACACATAGAAAAGCACCTTATCATTAAACTGAAACTTCTAAATAAAAAAAACTGCAGTTAAAACCAAATCTACGATTTAATCAGATGTATAATCAAGGCTGCATTCATGAATATCCGCTGACTTGGAACTAATTTAGATGAGGTTTAATCATTTCTCTTAGAAAACACCCCGCATATCATAGCGCTAAATAAAACTAAGCTACACTCCTCTCTCCCCTTGAACAATAGTAGCATGCCTGGTTATCGCGCATTTTTCCGTAAAAAGTCAGGCAGCTATATGCACGGACTTGGAGGTCTCTATTCGAAACGCTCTCCTCTTGACTAGAGAAACAAACTAGTACCATACGATCAGGCCTTTATGTTCTTTAGACTTAACATGAAAATTTACATAAGCAATTAACAGTTTTCTATCACTCTCCCCCGAGCCAGGACTGTGCCCTAATCAATCCCGTCCCTGACAGCATAGATACACCACTCTCCCTAGACCCTAGCGCACAATTATATGTATTTTGTGACTTCAATGTCCACCACAGTAATAGATTCACTACTTACAGACACAGCTGGTAGCATAACACATAGCTTCTTTATATCTTATTCCCGCGGAACAGTGTGCAAATGAAACCAATGATTGTTGAAGCTGCATTTGAGGTAATGTTTCTACCAAAGAAATTCTATTGCAACCCCCCACTCTCCACAATAGTTTACTCCTAATTATGCAGCTGCCATTCCACAGATTTAACTTGCATAGGTCCAGTGCAAACAGAAAAAAGTTTATAGGAGCTAGAAATCATGGTAAGAAACAAATAGCAACAGCTAACAGAGAATATACCAAAACTACCAGTAAACGCATCGAATCACATGAATAAGGTGCCCGTAGTTTCTGGACAATTTAAAACAGTGTGGTAAATAATGCGCAATTTAGAATCCCCCCATTATCCAACACTCATATAGTTGTTTGCACGGCTACTGAGAGGACTAATACACTTGCCAGTCGGTTTGCCTCAAACTCCACATTGGAGCAGCTGAAAATTCCCTTCCTGACTATCATTTGCGGACAGAGGACACACTAGAAGATCTGAAAAATCACCTCTTTCTGAAATGAATATCACAAAAAATATTGACCTCAAAAGCATAGGATGGAATACTGTTACCATATCTGGGCAGGAGCTGTTAAAAACAGCCTATCCTGCCTTGACAGAGTACAAAATAGACTTCGTGGCTTAGTGGGGGTGCCCTTTTCTCTACCCTGCAACCTCTCTCCCACAGAAGAGACATTGCGAGCCTATCCTTGATTTATCGTTATTTCCATGGCAGGTGCTCGTCTGAACTCCAATCTCTGTTCCCTCCTCGCCAATCTTTCACGAAAAACACCCGTCTAGCTGAATCCACTGTGAACAATTTCCCCCACTCTATATCTGTACCTAAATCAAAACGTTCATTTCATGAACAAAGCTTCTTTCTTAGAACTGCACGCCTGTGGAACTCTGTTCCGTTTGTCTGCTACCCACCGGACTACAACTTGGATGTCTTCAAGTCCAACGTAAACAAATTCCTAATGAACCGCCCCCTTAAGTAAACACTTCATCAAATCTCCACACCAACGTAATGTACTTGCAATAACCCTTATCCCTGAATGGCTTCCGGGCCTTGATAAGTGGTGATCACTGTGTAAAAAAAAAAGGAACTCGATCTCATACTTGATGTGTTTTTAAAAAATTGCTCTTACATTATAACTGGACGAATATTTAACTTAATTAACTCCTTCTTAAATAAAAAAGAATTCAGGATATCCTCGGCGGTCGTACATCTAAACTATATTATATGAATGTAGGTGTACCTCAGAGGTCTAACCCTGGACCTTAATTATTCATAAATCATAAATGACCTTCCTGTCCAAATTGTATCTGAGAAGGGTATATTTGGTGAATACACCACGGTCTATACAGACAGAGAGGGAAAACAAATACGCACGTGTCTAAGAAAATGCCAACATACTAGAGGAAGACATCCCATCTGTAGTTGAAAGGGAACAAAAATGTATATTCACATTCAATGCTACCAAGACTAAGCTCGTTTCCGTCAATAATTACAAGAAGCCTTCTGAAGCACCAATTCAATGGCTAAAGATATATTACCCAAAAGTAAGTATTTTAAATTTCTCGACTTAACGTTCACAGGGAACATGTGATTTAACAAATATATTGAGAGCATTGCCAAGGCCACTCTTAAGAAGGTGGTCTCTTTCTACCGTACTAGAATGTTACTTACGCCTAAAAGTATTATGTGCTTCGGTACCCTAATGCTAAAATGAACGGCTACCATCATTGGGTGTATAAATTTCGTGTTTTTAACCTGTCCTTTATGTGTTACTAATTTCTTTAGTGGGTCTTCATTTCTGAACCGTGCTTGTCTATTTGTGTGATGTATATATACAAGTTTATGTTCCGTGATCCCTTAAATGTATATGCGTGCGTGTTGCGGGTATCAAATACATCCGACATACATTATATTAACTTGTCCATCTGGAATACATCTTCTTGGGGGGGATGGAACGAAAACATTCAGTGGACGAAAGACATTCACTCATTAACGATATATACATAATATTTTACAATATATATTAATGTTCTCGAACCTAAAGATACTATTGTATCCTGCTAACACAATACACGACGCAGGAAAAGAAAACTTATGCTTGCTTTACACATGGTTACATGGAATTAATATTTAAATGGATGTAAAATGAAGTTTCTTATGAAGCCATGTTATTAATTCTTTTTCACTTTTTCTATATTCGAACGTTAGAAAGTTTACATTGATAGATGCAGCTAATTCGCCGCTTTATTATCGATTAAAAATAAAGCCCCAAAAAGGAGCGATATCCTCCATATTGAGTAAAGTATTAATAACATGTTCATATCACAGACACCAGGAAATAACGTGTTCGCAATTATCAGTGTAAGGAGTTATATTTAACGTGGGTCCCGTTATTTGTACCAAGTCAAGAATGTTAATATTGACTTTGCCGTTAACGTCATTTTTCAAAAGTGTGTGATACTAAATTCTTTTTATATTTATCCTTCATGTTTTACATGGTAGTCACCATTTATCAAGGCCCGGAAGTCACTCAGGGATAAAGGTTATTGTGTGTACAGTAATCACTGGGATAATATCGCGTTAATCGTTAGTAATGGAGATTTATATGTAAATTCAGTCATACGTCATTCTTATAATAATTATCCTTATTTTATATTCAGAAATAATTAATATAATAATATGCATTGATTATAATCAGGTGCATTTATTATAAAATCCTTGTTAGATCGAGAACGCATATTTTTTCTCTAAACCAAGCATTATGGTATTTATTAAAAAGCATCAGTTTGTCCTTTACTAATTTATAGAAATTTGTGAAAAATTGTCGCTGTAAGGAAATTTCTGACTGAATCTATCAATTGTTTTTTTTTCGATCGTAAAGAGAAAGTAATACTTGAATATCAGAAAGTTTTACAGAAATGTAAATGTTATTTCTTCCAGTTTTAATTATCTATGTGTATCCAACAACGAACAGGCTGAGTTTAAAGTATACACACTTTTGTTTAAGATAATCTAACGACTTTCCATGCTCAACATCTCATGTACATCGTTTTATATTTTCAAGCCTAAAACGAAAATTAACGAGGCCAAATGGTGTTAGCGAAATTGGGTAGGTTAATTGAAAGCTGAATCGAAAGTTTATTTCGATCCAATCGTTTGACACATTTGGCAAGGTCGACAGATATAAATTAAATGGGTAAAAGGCGTACTTCACTGGGAAAATTACACTCAAGTATAATCGACTTCACAGAAAATAATTACCTTTTTAGATAATTAGTCTAAAGTTTAAGAAAATCGACATTTTTACAGATGGAAGAAATGTTTAAGGGCTCCTTGAAAATTACACACACACACACCCACACACACATACACACACACACACACACACATATATATATATATATATATATATATATATGTTTGTGTGTATATGAATGAAAAATATTATCGTGTATTCCTATTTGAGCATTCACAGAAAACATACTAGTCAGCAGAGTTTAAATGTAGGAGCTAATAAGCATAATTAATTCTATGAATACGATGTAAGTTGTGTTTACTTTGTAGCTGGCGTTATGAGAATGATTCACACGTTTACTAAATATTCAGAAAATAGAATGAAACTGTGCTTGCTATTTCTATTTTGAAATGTCCATTTGGGGATGTTTTTTGATAAAGTACATACACGTAGGGAATCACCCCATATATATATATATATATATATATATATATATATATATATATATATATATATATATATATATATATATATATATAGTTTTTGAAGATGTCTAATGCAGCGATGCTAAGACATTAAGGTACACATAAATGCACTATTCCTAAAAAGGTTGATTTTTATCGCTCCAGCATTGCTACTAAAAGCCTACGATTTTGATACAAAATGATGAAAATAAAATTTTAATGTATCCACTCATTGATCTGAGAGTAAAAATATGAGTGTTAACTAATTAACGCATTACCTAAAAACGAGCGATAATTACTTACATTTGTATGGTTTCTTATTAGATGTCATCATTCATTTTAGTATTCCGCTAAACTCAATTCATGATTTTTTGTCCGCAATCTGCAATCTGCATAAGTGGATAACATTTATGATGCAAATATTGTAGCACATTGATATATATATATATATATATATATATATATATATATATATATATATATATATATATATATAATTATTTTTACTATAATAATTAAATACCTACAGACACCAGTGTTTCATCCTTTCGGGAGTCTTCAGTGCAGGGTGTCACGATTAATACCATATATATATATATATATATATATATATATATATATATATATATATATATATATATATATATATATATATATATATATATATATCTAAGCGAAGCTCTTGTGTAAACAAATCGAGCGGAGGTATTTGAGAGGATATCAAACCATCGTTAAACTCACTACTTGTTCAAGCAGCCGCCAATAGCGTAATGGTTAGGAGCCTTGACTGCCGTACAAACGGTCGGGTTTCAATCCTGGCTTGAGGTAGTTGCCTGTCTAGCCGCACTGATGAGCTGTGAAACAGCGAAACAGTACTGTATGTGGATGACTATATATATATGTATATATATATATACATATTATATATATACTAACTAGCTCTACCTACGTATTGAGCACTTTTGAAGTAAATACTTAAAGTTTACGCATAAATCTATACTTTCGTATATTAAATTTGTGGGAGTAAATGAAGTAGTTATATATAAACATACATACATATATATATATATATATATATATATATATATATATTTATTACAGTGTCCTGTAATGTAACAAGATAAAGGCACATATATTCGAGTTAATGTAACAAGATAGAGGCACATATATTCGAGTTAAGAATTATGTGCATACGCGTTTTGATATATGTATATGTTGTGTTTATATGCTAGATATATAAGTGTGCACACCTTTATCTCTGTTTAGACATAACAGTTATGTAGATATGTTTATTTGCTGTATGTATACGATAGTATACATATGCGGGTGTGACTTGCATACTTGCACATGATTATAACGATGTTCGGCTAAGATGTACATTCGAGTGCACGCGCCTGCAGACACGCCTGGGTGTATAAATAGCCCCTTTTTTAATGTGTGTGCTTGCGGGTATGTATTATGATGTGTATATATGTAATTGAGTACAAGTGTACATTAGTATAAGGATGCGTGTGTATTTAAGGCTGCATTCATGTATACGTGGTATATATCAGTATGTGTGCACATGTGTATACTATGTAATGTATATGCACGCGTATGTGTATGTGTATATGTATATGTGCGTGGGTATGTGTGTCCGTGGGTATATATGTGTTTATATCTGCACTTATGTTTAGGTTTGACAGATGGATATACAGCTAATTATTATATAAATAGTTAACTTCACCCACGTTTTGGAAACCCCACACACATCCCTGCATTTAAATCGAATCTCCGCATTATAAAAATAGCTAATAAACCACAGTATATGAAGCACTATTTCAAACATCGATTCCAACCCAACGAACAGCAAAACCAACTCATCCATAGACCGCATCTAAACAGAAATATATACATTTTTAATAAATTTTAAATAAACGTAATTAAAGCAGACCACGCTACGACAACACGCATAATTAACAAACTGTATCTCAGTTAATCAAGTTACATCTTAATGTACACTCAAAATTAAAAGAACTCACTTAAATAAGTAACCCTCCAAGCATTCCAAATCTTCAGATCATGACTCATCTCTATCTCCACCTCACCCGCTCATCCATCCGCGCAGTACAAACAGCACACCAATCCAATACCAGACAGACTACAATTGAAAATCACAAGAATATCCTTTTTCCATTTAAACTTAAAATCAAGAGGTCGACTCTTTTACAGTATACTAAAATACAAATACCTCCCGAAGAAATTAAGCACCTGTCAGATGGCAAATTTTACCCCTTTCCCCTTCTCTTTACCCTCTATACTTCACCCCGCTCTCATCTTTTCCTCATCTAAAAGGCTTCCCCCACCCACTATCAACAAGAAAGCGAACTATCAATCTACCTGGATTCACACCAGAAGCTAATCGTCTAACGCACCGTTCTGAATATCATCTCCTGGATAAAATTGCTATTATGCTACCCATACTATTGAAATCGAGGTCCATTGCATACATAGTTCAATGCTCAAATTCTATTACCTTCGGGATAATTAAAATGGAATGATATATCCAGCCAACATCAGATACACTTTGCAACACCGAGAAAGCTGTTGGACTACGTTCACCAACACCCACTCCACGCACCAACTGAATACGGCTGCCCCGAAATCCTTTCGGAAAATCAATAAAGAGCAATACGCTTTACTGCTATCTATCTCTCTCAATATATATATATATATATATATATATATATATATATATATATATATATATATATATATATAAAAGTGATAGTGTCTGTGTGTGTCTATGTGGGTCTGCGTCTGTGTCTGTGTACATATCCCTACACAATAAATCCGTCAGTTTTTAGTCTACAGAATCGAAATTTGATATACAGGGTACTGAGATTGGGAAAATTCGATGTGATCGGTGTTTGGCTAGAAATTTGCCGATTAAGGGGTCAACGTTCAACGATTTTACTTTTGAGAACTCTACCAAACTCCTCCGACAATTGACCTTGGTATATTTGATATAGGTTCCTTGCACATGGATCTAACATAATAACTTGGTTTGAGCCCAAAACAATAAATGTTATGGCGTTATAATAGGGGTGAAAGTTTTAAAAAAAATGTCCTCTGCGGTCTCTTCCAAATTACTCAGACAATTTCTGGTTTAAATATTTGAAATTTTGCATAAAGGGTATTCAAAGATAGGGCAAGCTTTTTCATGAGTTAGGGTCGAAAATCTTTAGTTACCAATATATAAATGTATGTATGTACGTATGTTTGCATGTCTGCCTTAAAATTTCAATAGAGGCGGTGGATTTTACCAAGACCAGTATCGTTTTAAAGTTCAACCTTTTATACGAAAAATATCGAACAATTGGCTAAAAACATTAATATCTTCCTCTTCAACTAGGCACTTTTCTACAGCGGGGGTGGGATCACTTTTTCGCCGACATTTTTTAAAGTTATCCTCTCCTTTAGATTGCCTAGCCTTAATTTAAAAAAAATGTCGCTTCCGGAAAACCGAGTAATTTTGAGAGTGTTTTTTAATAAATAACAAAAAATTAATAATTTGCCCGATTGCCGCGTTAATTTCTATTTCAGACACATGAATTCTTTAGATTTCGCCGAGATAAACATTTGCCAGACTATGGTTATTTTTAAAGACCAAATATTTAAGATAAAAGATCTAATAAAAAACGAAGCTACATTTTTTGCGGTAACTAAGCAATTGGTGTTTCCATACTATATTTATGCGAGCTAAGGAAATGTTGAATTTCACGTGAAATTAATGGTGCAAACGTAATGCTCGTGGCATAACATACTCCAAAATTATAAAAAATACGAAAAACGAGAAGATTGAGTATTTATTATTTATAAAAATAAATTTGTGAAACTAGTGTTTTACGATCGAAAGACGACAAAAATAACATGCACTTTTGCATTTAACGACCTGCTCTGAAGTAATACCATTAATATCCAGAAACATATTATTAAACAGGGGGAAGGAATGGTGTTTTTAACTATTCTATACGTTCACCTAACATTTATTTAATAAAAATGATATCATAAAACTTTAATTGAACTTGTAAATATAACTTAACAAAATGGGCGGCTGGTTTAATGCAAAAAAGCACACATGACATTTACCTAATCAAAATAAAACTGCAAGAACATTCATTGTGTCAAAATATAAAGCATTTCTGCACTATAAGTGCGAGATCATTTGGTTTTGTTGGGTTTCATTATCCGACTGAAAGGGGACGCTATTTTTAAAGCTAATCCAATAATGAGGCACTTCTGCATTGCACAATCGGGGCCATATTGTTTAGTTGACTTTCATTGGACAACTGATAGGAAGCGCAAGATTTCACCTTAAGTCAACCATGACAATAATTTAAACTATATTTTATATATTTTTTAATTTAATTCAAAGATTTTTTTAAATTAAAATTCTATTTACCTTTACGGGGATTTATTTTCGTTAAATTGTTTGCAAAAAATCCAATGTTGTTTTAATTGTACTTAAATTCTGTTTTGTTACGACGAGTTTCCGTTAAATTGTTTGAAAAAATCAAAGTTCATACTTTCTTGCCTTCCCGCAAATTTTCGTTCAAATACAACGTAGACAATATAACCGTCCGGACTGAGGCACTTTGTATTTTTGGTCCAATTCGGAGTGCTATTTTTATTCTTTTTTTTTGGGGGGGGGCTAGATTTTCCCCACATAAATAACCGACCTTGTTTCTAACTCTGCCCTCTTTGGGAAGCAAGTCAACAGAAACTATATTAAGAAATAAAAACGTGATAATCAAGGGTAAATGCCCTCAAAATTTTATCTGACAGAGAAACAAATAAATCAGAAATTTACATTTTTATTTAATAAAATCCACATCTTTAACCCGTTTTTACCCACCAAAATTTTTACCCACAGAATGTGTCCAGGGCAAAATATTACATTTCCAGATGATCATCACTGTGATTTATCTTTTGCGCAATTTTTAGCAAAATCTTATAGTCGGAAAATATTTGATGTATTAAAAAAGTCCTATTTTTGACGATTTTGACCGCATTTGATCCCCTGCGGATGCGAATAGAATTCTACCAGGATCAAATATTATCTTTTCAGTTATACATTATGTGGTTTTGCTTTGAATAATTATGAGAAACAATTTTTCATCACAAATCAGTAGATGTATGTCCCGAGAAGTGTTATTTATTTTCGATATTATACTAAAGAAAATTGTTTGCTAGTTTTTGACCCCATGGAAATGCGACCAGAATAGTCCTATCATCAAATATTAAGTTCCCGGAAAAATATCAATGTGATCTGGCTTTTGGGTATCTTTTAGCCAAACATAAGGATTGTAAAATATTCTATGCCCTTATACCATTTTTCTCAATTTGTTCTAAAAATCACAATTTTTACAGCTTTGACCCCATGAGGACGAAGGAAAAATGTTCCCGAAATAAAATATATCTCAAATACTACGATTCCTGATGTATATCGACATGGTGTTGGTTTTGGTTAATTTTCAGCAAAATATTTTATGTCGCTAAAAATGTTATTTGTTGGCCATTTGGAACTATTCTGACCCTCTGGGAAGGCAACCAATAGTATTATAAAAATACAAGAATGTTACACTTCATTTCTTGTCCATTTGTAACTTCATCTAAAATTTCAGAAAAATGTAATGAATAGTCATTGAACATTTTTGGAACGAACGGAGAAAGGGACAAGGTTTAATTCTAAGTTTTGAATCTGAGTAATCGGTGGACCAGCAACAAATATATATATATATAAATAAAAAAAATAGGTAGTCGCAACATAAGTCTATAAATACTAAACATTTTTTATATGCAAATCTGACTTTATCTGATTATATAAACAAAAACTAGGCATATTTTCAGTGTGTCTGTTTTATCTGACAAGATATTTTCTCGCGCTAGAATTTATTTTCTCAGAGTTCACAAGCTCTATTAGATTTCTCATTAACTTGTCTATATAAGAAGTTTTAATAGCCGAAGAATTGAAAGTCGTAAAATGTATGTACGATGAAGATTGTTTTTGTTCCTCATATTTCTATGACAAAACAAGTGTAAATACATATATTCGGTTGAACCTACATGTGTAGAGTTACATGGCAATTTCCTATTTTCATTCAAAAACTTACCAGTTTTCGAAATGATATAAGTTTATCGAAAACTCCAAAGAAAGATGTTTTATATCATTATTTCTATTCAAGAAGTTATACCATGTCACCACAGAATAATAAAATAGAATAAGTTTACAGAAATAACACACTATGAGGTCCCTATAAACTTCAGTCGAATAAAAACACACATTCATTCAACCGCATAGATAAGTATACGTGTATATATTTTAGGACTGCCAGCAACCACTGTAAAAGAGTAATAGAAAATGTTCAGTTCGTTAAATACAAAGTAATTGAACAGGGAATTCGTTCCCACCAGTTTTGGCAAATAGCAAACAGGATCCTGAACAGAAGCGTGCGTTCTATCCCAACCATCATCAATGGACTTGAGATCATCTCGTCAGCATCAGACAAGCACAAACTATTTGCCAAGAATTTTGCAGTTAATTCTACCCTATGCGACGAAGGCCATCAACTCATACAAATATCTGTGCGTGAGGTCGGCAGGCTAATAAAGAACGTTGATTTTTTAAAATTATATTTTCACCCCAAACAAGGCACATTGCCACTTTGGTGTCAGGGGCTACTATCAGGACAACAACTACTGGGGTTCTATGTAGGGATTTTAGCAGCAAGATGTCGGTTCACGTTACACTTTGACTTCTGCACGTCAGTACAGTTCGGGAAGCAGTGTCCTGTAATGTAATGGCACAGTCTAGCGGTTCTGGGGAAGAAACAACTGGAGCAGAAAAATCTTTTACATCTAGGAATCTTAATTGTGTGGAGGAGGGATTTAGCTGCCTGTCGTGTTTGTCGAAGGGGTTTACGTCGTGGAGGCACAAGTGCTTGGAGTTCGTCAGAGCATTCACCATTAAAATACTTGTAGAACAGGCAGAGGAATGCAGCATTTCGTCGATGTGAAAGAGGCTGAAGTTTAGATGCCAGTTTAGGGCCTATCAAATTTGCGACTCTCTTTTGAACCTTGTCTAGGAGCGAGAGATTAGTAGCCGATGCACCAGCCCAAATATGACAGCAATACTCCATCCATGGGCGAATGGTGGTCAAAGACTGACAGGATACTTCCGGGTGTTAGTAGTTTTCTAGTACGGTAGAGAGAGGCTACGTTCTTCGCAACGGCTCTAATAGTGCTTTCAATGTAATTGTTCCATCTCATGTTTCCAGTGAACGTTAGGCCAAGCAGTTTGAAAGATGTACTCTCAGATAAAGAGTCATTGATCATCGCTATTAGTTGTAGAGAAGGTTTCTTGTAATTATTGAAGGAAACAAGTTTAGTCTTGTCGGCATTGAATGTGATCATCCATTTTTGCCCCTATTCCACTACAGATTGGAGGTCATCCTCTAGAGTGTCTGTAATTTCATTAGATATATGTTCATTTGTTTTCCTGTCGTGCTTGTTATGGTGAGAAAGGACTGAACTAATTAAATGTCTTCATGGCTATTTTAGTTAAATATTTGGGATAAGGATGGAAGTGTGGACAAGTGCATTCGCACAAATCTCTCACATCTTCAGTTCATTCGCGAAATATTGCGTAGCAGTTCTCAAACTGACATTAAACTGTCCTCTTATTGTATCGATAAGTTCAGGACGGTCCTCATCAATGAAATTCCTTATTTAATCAATAAAGTCTCGAGTTCTGCATTCTTTTTTCCTCCCACGCCTTTCATTATCCGTTAGGGATAACCTGCCGTCCTTGAATCTTTCATGCCACTCTAAAAATGATGATATATTCATGCAAGATTGTAAACAATCAGTCGGAAAATATTCTATAAGTTTATATAGCATTTTCCCCAAGTTAAAAAAAAACATAATTTAGTTGCATATCGTTCTAATACAATATCCTCATGTCTAGAATGCATTTTAAAAATTAGCCAGGTTTAAAAATCAGGTTTTAGTAAGGCCTGTTCAAATTCATGTTCATTAACCCTGTAAGAGGAAAATTGGTTTGTCATCTCATAACATATACGAGGGGCGTTCAATAAATAATACCAATGACCACCTTTCCATAGCAGTAGAGCAACGACACTTGGCACAGTTATTAGTCTTTCTCTACATAGAAACCATCGAGAGTTATGCATGGCTCTCATCGTTTTGTAGAACACCCCAGGTTGGTCCTCCAATCACGACGTGACTTCAGAAATCAAGGCTGTATCATCTGGGAAACGCTTTCCTTTCAAAAACAACTTCCTGGCTCGGAAGAGGTGAAAGTCAGAGGGAGCAAAGTCAGGAGAGTAGGGAGGATAGGGGAGGATTTCATAAACACACGCCCGTGCTCCTGATCTGTCAATATGAGAGTTGTGTACCGGAGCGTTGTCATGCAGGAGGAGGGTACCTTTGCTGATCTTGCCCCGCCTCTTGATTTTGATAAATTCTCTTAATTTCTTCAAAGGTGAAACATAATAGGTTCCTTTAATTGTGGTACCCTTTGCCAGGAAATCTGTTATCACTACTCTGTCCTGGTCCCAGAAGACTGTGAGCATGACCATTGCCGCCGAGGGTTGCACCCTTGCCTTCTTTGGTGGTGGTGAGTCCAAGTGCTTCCACTTCATTGACTGGGCTTTTGTATCTGGATCATAGTGATGGCCCCATGTTTCATCCTGTGTAATCAGTCTTTTGAAAAACATTGACTCATTTTCTTGGCACATATCCAAATTCATGATCGAGAACTGGACGCGTTTTTTACTTCTGGAATGGTGTGAGCAACATCGGAATCCATCTGGCAGACACCTTATGCATATGCAAATGGTCATGAATGATAGTTTTCACAGACCCTGTACTAATTTTGAAATCTTGAGCCATTTGGCGAATAGTAATGAACCTGTCTTCCAAAATGGCAGCCTCAACTTGACGGACAGAATCCTCATGAATGGCAGAAGGCGGGCGACTAGGTCTGGGAGTTGTTTCTACAGACTTCTGGCCATGTTGGAATTCACGATGCCAGCGTTTGACGTATTATGATGGGGAATTATCACGATGATTTACTTTCATTTCATCAAAAGTAACCTGTGGTGTGCGCATGTGCGTCCTTTTAAATACAAAAACCGGATCACTGATCGGCATTTAACAGGCTCCCTTTCACACCTGACTCAGTTCAAGCACCTGTAAAACGGAAACCACAATTAGTTCAGAGCTGTTATTTGCCATATAACCCGTAGAGATATAAATCATTACCCCGCAAAATTTCAACTAGATAAAACAATCTAGATCAAAAAATCTAGATATATCTAAGGCTTTTGACAGGGTATGGCATGAGGGTCTCCTCAGGAAAATCAGATCATACGGTATCACTGGTAGAATACTTAACATAATTAAATCCTTCTTGGACAAGAGAAAAATCTAGGTTGTCCTCGACGGTTGTACATCTAAACAATATGATATAAATGCGGGGGAGCCCCAAGTTTCTATCATTGGACCTCTATTGTTCCTGATATTCATAAATGACCTCCCCGACAAAATTGCCTCTGAGATGGGTATATATGCTGATGACACTACACTCTATGGAAGGCACAACAGGAAGACGAAGGAACACATTTCTAAAGAAATAACAGAAACACTTGAGGAAGACCTCCAATCTGTAGTGGAATGGGGACAAAAGAGGTTGGTCGCGTTCAATGCTGCCAAGACTAAACTAGTTTCATTCAATAATTACAAGAAACCCTCTCTACCACCCATAGCAATGGCCAACGACTCTTTATCTGAGAGTCCATCTTTCAAACTCCTTGGCCTAACGTTCACAGGAAACATGAGTTGGAACAATTATATTGAAGGCATTGCAAGGGCCGCTGCAAGAAAGGTGGGCTCTCTCTACCGTACTAGAAAACTACTAACACCCGAAAGTATCCTGTACCTCTATAAGGCCACCATTCGCCCATGTATGGAGTATTGCTGCCACATCTGGGCTGGTGCATCTGCTACTAGTCTCTCGCTCCTTGACAATGTTCAAAAGAGAGTCGCAAACCTGATAGGCCCTGAACTGCCATCTAAGCTTCAGCCTCTGTCCCATCGACGAAATGTTGCATCCATCTGCCTTTTCTACAAGTATTTTAATGGTGAATGCTCTGACGAACTGCAATCACTTGTGCCCCCACTACGTGAGCACCCTCGACAAACCCGACAAGCTGCTAAATCCCACCCCCACACTGTAAAGATCTCTAGATGTAAAAGATCTTTTTACTCCAATAGTTTCTTCCCCATAACCGTTAGACTCTGGAATTCCATTCCAGGTCCCTGCTTCCCCAACAGTACTGAGGTGCAGAAGTTCAAGTGTAACGTGATCCGACATCTTGCTGCCCAAATCCCTACATAGTACCCCAGTAGTTGTTGCCCCGGATAGTAGCCCCCTACACGAAAGTGGCAATGTGCCTTGTTTGGGGTGAAAAATGTAATAAAAAAATAAAAAATTTAAAAAAAACAACTAGAATGGGTCATGGGGCATTACTTATTGCACGCCCCTAGTATAGTACTACCATACCGAATTTTCAAGAGTGTATGACAATTAAAATACCTGTCTAAAAAACCTTATTGAAAGCACCTCGTATTATTATGCACATACACACATATTCATATAGATGCACACAGACACACATAAGACGCCCACTAAACATTGAATTTTTTAACAAGTAAAAACTGATGGTACATTCATGCAACATTGTCCAAAATGTACTTCATGCAGATTTCGTCCAAATTTGAAACCATTATTTATTGCATATCGTTATTTTAAATGTCCTCACGTTCAGATTAAATTTCTGAAAACTTTACTATTCCGTCTTCCACTTAGTGTTGTTACTGTTAGTTTAAACCTCAACTCATGACAATTGGTATGCGACTAAATATATTAAGCAATAACATAATGGATTTTCACAGATCTACCGCAATTTTGCCTGCAAAAAATCTGGAAAGTGTTTTTATGTGTTTTTTCCGACGTTTCTATAATTTTCAATTCTTAGCATTTACCAAGTTTTCCCGAGAAATTGTTAATGGACAATTATTTTTTATTCGTACTCAACACAAAGAAAATTAAATTCGTTTTGAACTAACATCAGACTTTAAAATTATAAATGTATTGTTATAATTCGAACAATTGTTAATGGTTTTTGTTTATGTATTTATCAGTGATTTTGGTAAACACACCACGGGATTTATCTCGATATATTTCACTTGCGTCCAATGAAAACTACTATAAACATTAACCATTCTGAACGAAGCCAATAACATACAATGACAGTGTCCAGGCTGCGTAAGGAGATTTGAAGAAATTTGTACAACGTATTTAAAATAATTTAAAAATATGTTAAAAAGAAAATATATAAGCGATTGTGTGCAAAAATGTTTAGAAAGGGAAGTATACAATAATCTTTGAAAAAGAAACGGATGAGGCTGACAATACATTATAACACAGGTACTTGGGGTTCGACGCTATTTTGAAGCAATGTAACCTGTGTAGAAAATGAATTAATTCTAAAAAGTCAGTTATTTGTACATGTTTCATTTTTTGTCAAAACAAAATTAAAAGTGTTGTTTTAAAAGCGGAGACCAGACTACACATTGTCAGAGTATGATACTTATTCCGATACCAGTAAACGTTGGGACTTTCCTAGTCCTGATTTAAAGCTTAAACATCCTACCTATACGTATGACAAAAAAATGTAACATGTACAGATGTACTGACTTTTTAGAATTAATTCATTTTCTACACATGGGACATTGCTGTATATATATATATATATATATATATATATATATATATATATATATATATATATATATATATATATATATATGCATGAAGCATAATAAAAACGAAATCCATACAATTTGGTCTCACAACCAGATTAAGGCAATATATATTTTGTAAATTTTCTCTTACATAGGTATTTATATGTCGTTGTGCAGTCATGATCATGGTTTTGTCGACTGATACAAGTAACTAAACATCTTTTCAACAATATTGCTTAAACAAGTATCCTCAAATGGCTTTCGAGCTTTGATAAATGGTGACATCCATGTAAAAAAAAAAAACTCGCCGGATGATGTTACAAGTCATTTGATAGTAGCAGTTCTACATATGTTTATTACTGTGCAGTGACCTAAAAATTCTTATGTAAACAAATGATGAAATTGTACGTATATATATATATATATATATATATATATATATATATATATATATATATATATATATATGTGTGTGTGTGTGTGTGTGTGTGTGTGTGTGTGTGTTTATGCGTAATTAGAAACAATTTCTGTCCATATATAGAAGTTTGAATCCATATTATGATTTTCTCTCACTTTCTCTCTCTCTCTCTATATGTATATATATATATGTAGATATATGCATATATATATGTATGTATTTGTATCCATGCTTATGCATAATACACGTAGAAATATATAACTGTATTAATACGAAAATATTTTAAAAGCGTCTTAAATATATATTATAGATATGCCTATTTCACTTCTCCTTCTGTATATCTCTCTTGATATTATTATATATTCTGACATTATATATAAATTAGCATATGTATATACATGTACTTGTATAAATGTACTTGTATATATATATATATATATATATATATATATATATATATATATATATATATATTTATTCGTACATGTTTGCATAAGAACTTATAGACATACTTGGTATTCAGTTCTGAGCCATTTATTCACATGGGAAGCGCACCTGTGAATGTTTTGATTGCCCGCAATCCATACGTATTTACAGGTCTCTGATGATGCGGCCATGTTCGACATTTATAAAACGCTAAACAGGAACATATCTCGAATAACATTAATGTGTGATACATCTTGGTCTTCTTTAGATATGCTTTTTACTGATATCGAACATTAAAGCTATAATTAAATTACTGTTTTTTCTACATATGACTCTCTCTTTCCTTCACTCTTGCTCTCTCTCTCTCTCTCTACCTCTCATTTTATATTTTCACTTCCTTCCTGTGTAAGTGAGGCGTTAAACAGGTCCAAATCTGGTGCCATGAGGCAGGGACGGACAACTCGGAATTCTAAATGATCGGCTTCCGTATTCTCAGTTGAGGCTAGAAGTGTAACTATTCGCTTTGAAGTGGAGGTTTTCTTTCTATAAGCGATTCAAATAGTATATTGATTGCTGGCTACAAAAGTAGGTTAAATATGTATGGCATTCGATCTACAGTTCAGTAAATGAAACAGAACATTTTAAACTCAAATATATTTAGTAGTTATCGTCATTAGAAACAATGGTTGTTATTTGCATCATTAAAAAAAAATACATCTCCCAATTTGTCTTATAGCCATAAATTCTCTCGATAATTGTTTTAAATATAACATATTCATAAACTTCTTATTGCACTTCTACACAAGATATATAATCAAAAAAATATAAACGTTAAAAATTAATTACACAACAATATACAACTATAATCCAATTCATAAACATATACTTTCTGTATCTTTTATATTTATTTATTTCAATTCCCTAAAGACTTAAACCCCGCAAGCGTTTATATTGATACACATTTATTTTCGCCTTTCAGATAACATTGAGAGAATCATAATGCAAGCGGAAATATTATGCGACTTTTTTTAAAATATAAGTATGTATATATATATATATATATATATATATATATATATATATATATATATATATTTACATATCCAATATGTTTCCACTTGTAGTTCTTGGCAATTTATGACTAAAGAAATAAAGGGTTCACTTAATCTCGTAACCAGCAAATTCTAGAATTGTTAAAATATTACCTGCCGATTTCTTTCTGATATCTGATGAGAAGAGTAGCAAGAATATCATTCTTTGAAAGTTCGCGGAACAAGGATTTTGTAAATTGCTTTTTGTGGTATTCGGTCGAACAATGAAATTTGATTGTATATATATATATATATATATATATATATATATATATATATATATATATATATATATATTATTGGACACACAAATTGTGAGATTGCCTTCCCACTAATTAAACATCTGTAATGGAAAACTCCAGGAAATAAACGACGGTTATAAAAGAAGAAGGCGTTAGTCTTTCAATTTTCAACAAAATTTTGAAGTATATATATATATATATATATATATATATATATATATATAATATATAATATATATATATATATACATATATATATATAGATGGCGTGACCGCCTCAGGCTGGGGTAGAGCTCCCTATTGGGGGGGGGAGAAAATTAAGACTCATTAAGTAAGGCCGGGCAACTACGCTGGTATTAACTGTTAAACATTATTTGGTGCCTAGACAGCGACGGGTTACCTGGCTTAAATTAAGAGTTATGAAAGTTATGAATTTATTGTGTTTTGTAAAACAGGCAGATACTTTTGATTGTTTGGGAAAATCACAAATTCGATGGCGTTTTGAAATCGTCACAAATATGATTATAGTTTTGGGGCCAGACGAGAGGTCACGGATTAGACCTATCTGTTCGTGGGAACTGAAACCTGCGAGCTCAATCTCCGCGAAATGTTTTAGTTGTTGAACCAATGTGGCTACTACTATTGGAGATACACTCTCCTATTGGGCAGCTGAATTTTTAAACTACATAGGTCCTTTCCAACAAGTCACTCCTTCGAAATGTTTTATATTACAAGGCTTGTTGTTGGTATTTTTTTATAATATATATTAATTTAATTTTTTTTATTATTATTGGGAGCTAGGTATCTACGGATTATATTTTAAAGAATACTTTCATCGATTTTTGAGTTCTTGTGTAACTGGGTACGGTAATATATATTAACAGGTTGATAATTTTTTGGATATTACTAATTTAAATCTAATTGCGTATGGCTAGTGTTATTCTTTATCTACAAGAGGGTTTGGAAATTGATTATTTACTAAGACTTGTTTTATATGTTTAATCCATTAAAGAATATTTTTTTGTTTGAGGAAATCACCTGTACACGATGTATAAGATTCCTTATTATATTCGTTTTATAACGGCATAGACATTAACTTTTAAAATTTAAAATACAGGAATTAACGGATGTGTCTGAAAAACTGTGGCGATAAATTAATCCCCACTAGAGTCAATGAGAACGTCTAAAAACGAGATTGTATTAGTAGTACTTAGTTCGTCTGTGAAGTTAAGAACGGAATTATTCTGAAATATACCCTTTAAATATTTTATTTCCTCTGTGTTATTGGCAAGAATTAATATAGCATCCACTTATCGCACATAATAGAAGGCTTCTCTTTTGTTTTCTAGATTAGTCACATAAAAGTTACTAAATATAACGATAAGACTATGAATATATTCCCGCATTTATATTTGTATAGATAAATATATATGTGTACATGCATATGTGTTCCCTGACATACGGTTTTTCTTTCTGACATGCAGCATAAATTTGTTATACACTAGCATGTGATCAGAATCACAATTTGCACTTCGAAGATGTTTTTGGTTACTATAGAGTATGTTATATGAACGTTTGGATCTTGGGTGCATTTACATTACTTGTCTCTGTTACTACCGGAATTAGTTGTTACGGATTATTAAGTTGAAATCAGACTATAAATGTTATACGCGCGGATCATTGATATAAAGTTTGCCAATATCATAACGTCCAAACGTCGCCAAGTAGAATTTACTTTTCCTCCTTTTGAAACGTAACTAGAATTTCTCTAAGACCACAGGACAACTGCAGAACAATATCATCATTTATTGATAAAGAAGCGACGCGAATCAATGTTTCAAAGCTTAAACATCCTAATGTTTGCACAGATCTCTCTCTGACATATTTGACAGCATCCATTTTTATGGCACCGGGAAAAACCGGCCAAGAACAAGTCTGTTAAACTGGCCTGGATATTCTCAGTAAAAAGGATAAAAAAAGTAATTGATTTGATGAGAATAATGTGAAAATCTGCCGAAAGAAAACATCATATGCACAAGTTAACCTTAGATCAATACCTAACGAACAGAAACCTAATTGAGATATAGAAATCACACAATGTTGCCCTTTCATCTCGGACTAGGGGTCCTAAAAAGGCAATGATACTCCAATATTTCAGCTTCAATTTAGGAAGCAGCCACTGAAGTCAATTCTACGAAAATCTTCTGCCTACTTAGGTCAGTAATTAGTCCGTACTATGGTTGTGATTTCTCTGGTTAATCAAACGATGACCAACGCTGATTAAGATTATTCCGGAACGACGTCATGAAAATTTCACAAATATGTGTATCAATACTTGAGAAGTAGATGAACTTTTCATTGATGGCATGCCAAGAAGAGATCTAATCATAGAAGTGGATGATTTGTCTATAAAAGAAACTACGGATCATGTCATTGGCATTATCAACCAAGGCAACTAAACTGGTTTTATGGCATGGCATGGATTCAGTTGTATTCAGTCTGACTTACACATAGGAATGTGTCCCGATTCCACAAGATTGGATAGCTAGTGCACTGGTGTCCTTATTTAATGGCAACGTAGCAATACCGTGATACTAGCATGGCGTTGCTCTTCTTGGAGCAGTTTGATAGGGTAAGCCAGACATCAGTAACTGTCTGCTGAATTAAATGGCCGTCTATTTTACCAGATACGCATTGTGGATTATGTTATAGAAGAGGCAATGCCACTATTATCTTCTCGGAAAGGCAGCTGTAGGAGAAATATTTAGAACTACATTTTTTCTCTGTATTAAGAATGTATAGACTAAACCAAGGCCTTGGACTCTGCCAACAGCAAGACTTGTTAAAAGTAATTAGTAAATTGGATATGCCCACACATTCAACCACATGCTGAGAGAACTACATCCTAATAAGAAAGTATACGTTACATTCAACAAGGACCTATCAGAAGAGGTCACATTTTAATATAATGTGTAGCTAGATGATATAAATGTTCCTGCACTGTTCTTAATAATAGGCCATGATTTTCAAGATTGGAACAATGGAGTTTGTCTGAGGTTTAGAATAACTGTTAGAGTGTTCAATCTGAGGAGAGTTATTAATACATGCTCAAACACTTCTACGTGTATTACTGTATTCCGATGATGTTTATCTCGTCGCAAACACTAACAAGAACATGAAACTGTTTATCAACATGCTCTTTCTTTATTCTCACTATATACTTGCGAAAGTCAAATATGATGTTTTCCCCACGACAGGTGGTTCTGTACAGCGAACATTACATTTTTAATGGTGGCACCAGAGTAGATGTATCTAACACATTCGTTTACATTTGTAGCACGCTGAAACAGGATTGCCCAATGGGTTCTGAGATACCAGAAGGCTTCTGTAGATTTTGGCCAATCAGAGAAGCGATTATGGGGTGTCAAAAGGGTTAGTATTAAAACAATTGCGCGGCTGTGTTAATGGCATTATTGTGCTCATCAAAAACGTTGCCTATTGGCTTGAAAGATACATTAAGCGTTTCGTAAGGAGGATCCTTAACATAAAATGGATATAAATGATAGCAGACACTTTGTCCTACACAGATACAGTTGTCCAAGCATGATAGCCAGCAATCAGTTGCACTGAGCTGTACATGTTTCCGTATGGATTACTGGATGGCAGATTACGAAGCAACTGTTCTACGGTGAGATAACAAAGGAAAATATTAAAATATTACGTGAAAAACAATCATAAGAACATGCCAAAAATGTTCAGAAATTGTATAAAAATAGCTGAGAATAGAAGTGACTCGCAGAAAAGTTGGCTCGGATAGTTGCAAGGTATCAAAAGCAAAACTTGAAACAGGCAGAGCTTAAAATACATTTGCATAAACTGTTGGTGAAGAAAATAGATCTTCGTGAAGTTTAAAACATGTGCGTCATTTCTACGGTACAAAACTGAATATGTGAATAACATGATGTCACATGAAATACGCCCTTATCTCCCCTTACCTCCACGACGTAATAAAACAACTGAAGTGAGCCAGGAAGTGAAAGTCAGCTACTTGTCTGAAGATGCTTACGGTTGGCCATCATAGTGGTCCAGTTAACACGGCGTAGACCTTCAACTTAATATGCCATCTATTTTAGAGAACACGTCAGATATTTACTGGTTGTAAGAGCCACCTACGCTGCTTTTGGAGATGAAATGGGAAGCTGCTTGAAATAGATACTGTTTGGCAGGACATCGATCATCTGCAAAGATGAAACAACCGTGTATATATATATATATATATATATATATATATATATATATATATATATATATATATATATATAAATATATATACATATATATATATATATATATATACATGTTGGTGGGGTGGGGTGGGGGTTATGGGTTAATAAAAAACACAAAAAAACTAACGTAAGGCGAACGAACGATGTTAAATGCAAAAATCAGAAAAACAAAAACAAAAAAGAAAACAGAAAAACAGACGTTAAAACACTCTGAAAAATACCCCCCCAAAAAAACACGTGAAAAATGGATTAAATAAGCCTGTTTCAATATCAAAATTCAAAAATTCGGTGGGTACCCGGGTGTTTTTGGGTGTGTATTGTCGGTCAGGGGTGGGGGTGTTAATGAAAACCTAAGAATAAGCGAAGTAATAAAAAAACAGAATAACGAAGGTTACGTTTAAAATGGCTTAAATAACCCTACTTACATATTAAAATTAAAAAAATCGAAGACATCGCACACCATGATTCGAACCCAAAACGTTTAGATAATGACCCAACGCTCTAACCAACTGAGCTAACACGACGTGCATGAAATTGTGTCAGTTCTTCAAATATATAAACTAAATCAGGTGATGAAGTCGTCTGACGCATGCGTAGAACCGATCTTGTCATGAGAGGACGGTTTTTGCTGACCCCCTGTAGAAAACTGTTGATTTTAGGGTGGAAAAAATTAACGTTTTTGGCCAATTTTTCGATATTTGTCGGGCTAAGGAGGGGGTTTTCATATGAGACAAAGTTTGTCAATTTTTATTCAGTCTGTCGAAAGTGTTTTAGCAGACACACATACATACATGCATACATACATACATACATACATACATTTTCGCTTTCATATATATAGATAATATTTAACCCAGTATATATTAATGATTTAAAAAGTTATAAAAATTATTAATGACTAGGACAGGGAATCGAAACCAATACTTATTTTCCTTTGCCGTTAATGACTGAGCTATGTAGACATGTTTGCTGCCAGGCTTAACATTTAAACATTGACTAATAGCTACTACGTTAAGCATGCACATTTGTAAGGCCAGAGTTCAGCCTTCACGCAGTAATTTTTATTATTATTATTATTATTATTATTATTATTATTATTATTATTATTATTATTATTATTATTATTTATTCTCACAATTTTATACATATATTCCCGTGTTAAAAAGAAAAACGACCAAATATATAGTTTCACATAGAAGGTAAAATCGTATATATGATGTTTCATGAATGCATACCAAAATCACTCGGAGGAGTTTCGTATGCCATTTTTAAACAAACTATATACGTATACGTAAATACACATGGAAAGAGATTTGTGCTTACCACAAATGTTTACGCAAAGATTATGCACGTGTAAATCATGTAGAATATATACATGAATATAATTACACGAAATAGTTAACTAAAAATAGTCATTTCATAAGAAAACCGGAAAAAAACTAATATGAAATGAATTAAAATATATGTTTAAAAGAATATGCAAATTAGCTAGATATTTGGTAGTAAATGCAGTTCCAGGATGCATCTATCAGAACGTTTTATTTCTTACTAAACAATTATAAAAAAGAGGTGCCTTTCGTGCAAATAACAAAGTGTAATATCTGTGCTGATGCTGCAATTAAGTAAATTTGTCGGAGTCAATGGAGAGGAATCCTCCATACTGAGATAATTATTATTTTGGCCCATACCAGAGTGCTCCATTTGGCCTGCCTTGGGAACGCTAGTTTTACCCCACACCTGGTGTCACATGTTGTTTCCGTGGGGAAGTTGATAAAAAATAATAGCAAAAATGTTACTATGACTATCAATACACAAGAAAAAAAAAATTTCAATATGAATCTTAATACACAAGAAAAAAAGATGTAGAAGATTATAGATATGCATACATATAAATATGCATACGTATATATATATATATATATATATATATATATATGCATATAGATACATATAGTATATTAATTTGCATATATATATATATTCACATACATGCCTATAAGCATGCACTTAATTATATATATATATATATATATATATATATATATATATATATATATATATATATATATATATATATATATATACTAGCATTTCAGCCCGGCGTTGCCCGGGTGTTTGGAGGTGTATGCTGAGCAAAAAAAAAAAGAGTACATTTTTTTTTAATTTGACCCCTATTATGACCCCTTAAGATTTATAGTTTCGGACTCAAATCACTTTATTAAATTAGATCCAGGTTCAGGTAACCTATATCTAAAATTTCAAGTGTCTAGACCCAAAATTGTCGGAGGAGTTTGGTAGAGTTCTTAAAGGTCAAATCGTTGAAATTTGACCCCTTAACAGCCAAATTTTTGGCTGACACCCGTCACATCGATTTTCCCAAATCTCAGTTCCCGGTATTTCAAATTTCGAGTCTATAGACTAAAAATTGACAGAGTTATTGCGTAAGGAAATGTACACAGAAAGACAGACAGACAGACAGACAGACAGACACGTTCACTTTTATAGATATATAGATATACACTTTTGAAAAAAATAGGCGACAGTTTCTCAGAGCCGGCTATCATCTCACCAGGAGAAAATCGATAGCGTACAAAATAATATTATATCGAAAGTAAAGAGTTCTAATGGGGAACTTATTGAATATGCCAAAAGTACGGGGACACTAAAATACATTTATTAACGTTTAAAAAACGATTAAAATATTGGCACAACGAAGGAGATAAGAAAACGGGAGAAATGATTCAAAGTTCCCCAAAGACAAACAATGTGTTGGATGCTTCCTTTTGCCGGCACAAAGAAGGTTGACGCACCGCAATAGAGGCAGACTCCAAAATCTTTAAATGGTTTCTGGAGTCCGCTCTATGTAGCACCTCGAACCATTCTATTTTATATCTATCGGCACAGCACGGGTTGCCAACCAAATGCCGGCCAATAGCAGAGTCCAAGGCTGCAGAAGGAGGGAGACCACCAGACCCCATCCTCCGTTGTCTGATCTTCGATGGAACATGCTGGTTTATACGAGTCAAAAGATGCAAGGATGTTCGCCCAACATAACCAGTATCGAACTGGCATTTAAATTGATATACTATATTGCTATTTTGGATGTAAGCAAACTATCCTTGCGAAAAGACGGAAAAGCAGGTCTCGTAGTATATACCAAACGCAAGGACACAGAATTAAAGCAGTCGTAAATACTTCTGCGAATCTGTTTGGAAAGTATATTACTCTTTTCCCCAATCCACGGTAATTTTAAATAAACCGGGCATTTCAAGGGTCCAAACTTTTTAAGGGATTTAAAATCCGCAACCTTTTTGAAAATATAGTCATCAATAAGGTCAACAGGACAACCATTATTGATGTATATTTCCCTGATCGTATCGAGTTCGATGTCTAATCTATTAGGCGAACAGATCATGAGGGTTCTATGTACCAAGGTATTAATTAAGCCGACCTTATGCGATTTTGGTACAAAAGACAACCAGTTCACATATAGGCCAGTAAATGTCGGCTTTCTATAAATTGTAGTGAGAAAGACCCCACTCTTGAACGTTCGACAAGAACATGCACGAAAGAAAGCGAATTGTCCTTCTCACTTTCCATAGTGAACTTAAGAGCCCCATGCAAAGAATTAAACCTATTAAAAATATCGACTCTTCACCTTGCAATGGAAAAATAGCATAGTGTCGTCAAAATATCTGAAATATGCAGTGGGTTTAGTTATAGAAATGAACATAACGGATTCATGGTACCGGACGAAAATATCCGCGCCCCTCCTCGTTGTGCCAATATTTTAATCGCTTTTTAAACGTTAATAAATTTATTTTAGCGTCGCCGTACTTTTTGCACATTCAATGAGTTACCCATTAAAACTCTTTATTTTCGACATAATTTATTTTGTACGCTATCGATTTTCTGCTGATGAGATAATAGCTGAAAGAGCTCTTGAGAAACTTCCGCCTTTTTTTTTCAAAAGTGTATATAAATTCTGTACCTCCAAACACTAATTTATATATCTTCAGAAGAGGTACACGCAACACCAAATTATATATATATACATATATATATATATATATATATATATATATATATATATATATATATATATATATATATATATACTTCAGAATAGTTTTTATTTAGCAATCAGTTGTTATGGAAACGTGAGATTGTAAGGTTTACAAAATATTACTGGCAGTAATATTCTATAAGTCATCCCATCTAAACAAGGATTGCTCGATATGCAAGATAGAGCAAATAAATCGTGATTCAATTAATTTAAAAAAAACTCTCATTATAATGAATTTCATATCAAAGAATTATTCTAAGCAAGACAAAGAAGAATGCTTTAGAAAGCATTCTTCTTTGTCTCGCTTAGAATAATAAAACTTATTTTTATATGAAATTCATTTCAATGAGCGTTTTTTAAATTTATTTGAATTACAATTTAATATATATATATATATATATATATATATATATATATAATTTCCTATAAAACTTATATGTATGTGTTACTTGAAAGGGATGCCCCTTTCGGATGTAAGTAAGAAGGCATACTTGATAAGTGAAAAGTGAAAATGATATTAAGAAAAGACTAGAATCGAACCCTGACGGCCAGTGTTAAAGTAATTGACTTTGGAATATTAGTAATTCAATCCATTGTTAATGAAATGTAATTAGCCAAATGTTCAGGTATGAATAAAGAATTATTTTGCTTTTCAACACATATATTGAAAATGTTATTTAATGGTGATTAAGGGTAGTAGAAAAGGAGTTCATACAACCTGGGCAGTCCATTATCAGGATGTGTTCAATATTTTCCGGGATATTATTGCCAGGTCGGAGGAGTAGTGATCCAAGTGAAAAATCAGTAATCTGATATAACAAGAATGTTTGGTTCTCCCATACTGTTATTTCAAAGGGCATATGAAATAAATTGTGATTTAAAGATCCGTTACTGAAATAAATCTAGTATCCTTGTGAGTGCGGAGATATTGCATCAAATATTGAATCAATGTTCACTTCTATTGCATATATTTCCGTCGACAATTAAATACGTGCATGGGTATGCAAATTTCAAAACCCTTATACGTTGAGTCATATAGGAAAATTTGGAATGCGAGAATATCCGAATACAGCTGGCTTTGGATTAGTAAATATTCGAATATTTATTTTTCAAGTCCGATATCCACAAGTATGGTTTCTACGGGCAGATTTTCTCATTTTCAGAGGATCGTTTTACTTGATGAGAAAATAGAAGTAAAGCGAGTTTTATAAGAAAACGAAGAAGAATAAAGGGCAGATAGAGTTAATAGGATTAGGAGGGAAGGGGGAAGTTTGGCTCTTTGCAAGCTAGCATCCTATATATTAGAGTTTATTGGGGCGGTAGGTGTTAAGTTTCGGTCAGATTTTATTGCGGTGACCATTAATTTGCCGGGTTCAAATGGGTAATATACATTCTGTTATCTTTTTGATGTGAGTGATTGTGGGATGTAGGTAAATAGATGAGGGGGAAATAGAGAATAAAGAACCTAGCATGTTGCATTACTTTGGGGACTTATTATTTAAGTGAGATAAACAGGTGGGTATACTTATGAAATGGCTTAGTCCACACGGGTGGGGATGCAGAACGTTAACTAATTTGATTTAATTTTGGGCAGCTTGCTCGTAAATTAGAGTTTAATTTTGATAGTGATGGGACGGAGCAATTGAGTTTTTATTATTTATTATCATGGTTATTGTATATGTGAGAGTCTGTTATAGTAATCCGATGTGCTGAGATAAATTCCGATTTTTCATCACCAACCATTCAATACGTAATCACGCAGCTTTCTTGAGACTATCCGAGTCAGTTGTCATAGACTGCCATTTTACATTCATCATTTTTCTGAAGTATTTCTACTAAAATCTCATATGTTAAAATATTATTGTCTAGCCCTCTGGCGAAGAAAGTAAAACTCAAAGAACACGGTTCGAGTAAAAACGTATCCTGATATTGTCAGAGATCTCACTATCACCCTACATCCTCTTTTTGAGTAGACTAAAGGTCGTATTGGCCTTCTGAATGCAAATATGTGTCTCCGCAGCGAGGGAGCTACCTAAGGAGATTCTGCTTCCTAAGTACATAAATTTGCCTATAACATTTAGACTTCTTTCCATGACATAGATATTTGGTTCAATGTATGGTGCACAGGTGCGGGGGGAACAACGTATTTGTCATTTTAATACTGCTTGTTAAGTTTAAGGCGCCACATGTGCTGACAAACAGAATTTATTATATCTTGCATATCTCCTTCATAAAAAAGACACAATATCAGCATCATAAGCACAGAAGATCTCCCTGACTAAGCCTCCAAACGTTTGTGACTTTGCTTAAATCTTTTAAGATGTAATACTTTGCTAGTTGTCCTAAAGCGGAGAAAGATGATTTGATTGCAAATATTAAATGCGTATACAAGAAGCATTGTGAAGTAGATGGGGAATAGATTCGGGACAGGAATATCTCCGTTTCATGTTGTTGTCAAAGATAATTGACCGTTAAATGCAAGACAATCTTTCATGCTTCGTGGAGTTTTTGTAACCTCTCCAGAATAGTAGGAGGCCGTCGGATTTTTTCAAGGCATTCTTGTTTACGGATTGTAACACCTTTGTGAGCTCCACGATTACTTGATAAAGTGTCATCTATTGTTCAATACATTTTTCCTGCAACTGCCTTGCAGTAAATATCATACCAACAGTGTCTATAAAGTCAGTGAAAACGCATAGCGCCTCAGTATTAACTACCGGACGGATGTTTACGATGAGCCTATCCAACAAGACTCTGGACCTCATCTTTCTTGCTTCGTATAGAAGCGTTATCTCACGGTGGAGATCGCAATAAATTTTAGTCCTTTTTATTTGATGAGAAAAACTATTATGACACTTATAAAAGTTTTGGTATTGGTGAAACCACATAAGATTTCTCGATCAGCATATGTAAATTATTGATTCCATAGAACACAAGGAATACACACACACACACACACACACACACACACTCATATTACTCAGACAATTTCTGGTCTAAACATTTCAAATTTTATATAAAGGGTATTCAAAGATAATGCAAGTTTTAAATCGGTTTGGTTCAATAATTTAAGCTACCAATATGCAAATTTATGCATGTATGTTTTCCTGTCTGCCTAAAACTTTCGACAGAAGCGACGGATTTTTACAAGATCTATATCGTTTTGAAGTTCGACCGTTCAGATGACAAATACCGAAGAATTGGCTAAAAACATTAGTTTCTTCTCCGTCAACTGAGCAAAGTTCTACAGGTAGAGGTCGCTTTTTTCGTCGATATTCTCGAAAGTAATCTCCTCTTTTCGAATGTCTAGCCATAATTAAAACCTACGCCACTCCCGCTTCGACGGTGGTCGTAACAGCAAAAACGTCAGGTGATTTTCCCGTTCTTTTCCTCCATTACGTTACGGGTTCGAGCTTGCCTTCCTATTTCCAATTTTTTTTCTTTTTGCCAAACACACACCTCCAAACACCCCGCGAGCTGAAATGCTGGTGTGTGTATATATATATATATATATATATATATATTAGTCCATACATGTAGACATATGAATGCATGTATTTTAAAATGTATGCACATATTAATATATATATATATATATGTATTGATATTAATACCCATATAATTTACTAATATTATATATATATACATACATACATATATATGTGTATATATATCAATGAATTAGTTTACATATATGAATATATATATATATATATATATATATATATTCATATATGTAAACTAATTCATGGATATATAAATGTATGCTTCTATGTGCTCATGCCTGTGCACAGTGTTCATTATACTATAAGGAAACCTTCGAATATAACTTTTTTTTATTATTACAAAGACGTCGCACAACAGCCATGAGATATATAAACGCAAAGTTATACAAATATCGGAAATAATAAAGGAAATAGATAAAGTTTATATAATAGTGAAGATATAGATCAAACAAATGTGATCCAAATCCATTATTAACGATTCTCTTTCAAACCTCACGTTTTTATATTTAACGGATACACGAATATCATGAATACATCTTTGTAGAAGTGATATTCTTATCCTACTATCTACCACACGCAAATGTAAATATTTATTTTTCTACTCATTTTACTCAAAATAAGTCACCCCACATTATGTTTTGGAATTAATTTAGAGCTATCTATTACCTCGCAGGATTACAATTTAATAATTGAATCGTGTGCCTGCAATTTTCAACACTTGATGATGATGATGATGATGATGATCATAATAATAATAATAATAATAATAATAATAATAATAATAATAATAATAATAATCGGAGGAAGAATACCTATAATATTGATAGAATTCACAGAAAATTTACAATAGGGAAATGTTGATATACTGAGTATTCAATATGAGACGATACTGATGATAGTGAAAGTTATACTACTGTCAATAATACCCTTAACTGTCTGACATATCCTATTAAACAGTTAGCGTCCCGAAATTAGAAAGAAAAATATAAGCATAGCAGCCCTATTCGCACTATTATTATTATTATTATTATTATTATTATTATTATTATTATTATTATTATTATTATTATTTTTATGTTTATTTTTATTATTATTTTTATTATTATTATTAGTAGTAGTAGTAGTAGTAGTAGTAGTAGTAGTATTTAATCACTCTAGCTAGTCACATGAGGAGGCATCAAAAATTTATGGCGCGCGCCTACGCGCGTAAAAATATGTCCGCCAAAGAATACAATGCATAAAACAACTTTTTATATCTCGATAACTACTTATTTCAGCAGAATTCCAATGCGACTTCCGTATTCAGGATAGTTGAAAACCTTTAAGAGTAGCCATTTAAAAAAAAAAATTGTGGAGGTGGATCTATTCTAAAAAATTGCCTATTTTTCTTTCATTAGCTTTTAATATTTTACGCACTTGTTTGGCCATTAAATTATGAATTAATCCAAATCATTATAAAGCTTAATTAAATGGTAAACATCTTATAGCTGGAAACTTTAATATAAAAATATAATTTGGTAAATAAATAAATCGGTATTTATGCAGTTTATGTAACTAATACTAGGTATTAGTGTAGTTTAACATAAACACACAAATTGTTTTCATTTTAGGAGAGTTCCGTCCGCGTAACGTAAAAGTTAACAAAGCCTTACCTCCTCCATGTTCGAAAATGGCTTTTTAAATTTGCTTGCGAATGTTAAACTACAGAAGTGCCTAATAAAGTTATTGAGAAACCTATTTTTAATTAAAGGAGAGGGGTGGCTTACTTTATACCCATCTAACCATTTAATAAGCAAAAAAAAAAAACATGAAAAAAATGGGAAATTTCTGTAAATTAACAAAAGTAAAAAATGACAAAAATACACAAAGAAGATATTTTTTACGACCTGGCCAAGCGTAGTATAAACACCCCCAAACTTCCCATATTAATAACGGCTTTCGGAATAATAACCCCTGAATCTCCCGATGTTAAGAACGGTTTTGATGTTGGCGGTGTTTATTCCGAAAGTCGTTCTTAACATGCGGAGGTTGGGGTGTTTATAATACGCTGGGGCACGTTGTAAAACTTTACGATTTAAAAAAAAACACGGATCACACTGCATTAGCACCTACACACACCCACACCCACACACACACACACACATACATATATATATATATATATATATATATATATATATATATATATATATATATATATATAACTACTTCAAGCCTGAAAAATCCTATTAATATTGCACAGTAAAATAGTTGAACTAAAAAGATAAATTATTTTTCTTATTTTTATTTAGAAGTATTTAAACAAGGAATTCCGTTTTTACGCTATCGTTTTTTTTAAATTGTAAGGTGAAAGTACATAAAATTTTCACCATACGCCCTTTAAAATAAGTTTCTAAATATTATTATTTAGAAACTTATTTTAAAGGGCGTATGGTGAAAATTTTATGTACTTTCACCTTACAATTACGTATGGTGAAAATTTTATGATTATTTCAGCACATAACTTAAATTACATGTAAAATTCATTTTTTATATACATACTTTCATTCTTATTTTTAAAATACACTCTAAAATATAAATAATTAAAAATAAAACGGTTCGTTTTTTTTAATATATTAAACATGGAGTAAAATCCTTTCTTTTTATTGCATTAATCCACTGGTAAATTATTTTTTTTTTGTTTGCGGAAATGAAAAAAAAACGGTAACTTTTTATCTATTTTCCTAGTTACCTCGGCATTTTGGAACTATACATCTCGACGGCATGTTTAAATTTATTTAACCCTCCAAAACATTAAACCAACTTCCGGTTTAGTCATGAAACACGGGGCCAAATTTCAAAAGACCGATGTTCATGACATAACCAGACTAAATTATAGTCGTTGTTAGGCAATCATATTACGGTAGCCAGGGTTAATGTCCAAATCTGAGATCTGGCTAATGACAACCTCTCTCTCTCTCTCTCTCTCTCTCTCTGGTTGTCTCTGTCTGTCTGTCTCTCTCTCTTTTGTCTCGCTCGCTCCTTGTCACTGATCATCCCTCTGTCCGCTGCTTGAACGAAAAAATCTTAATCTTAAATCACGCGAGACTTTATATCCTTGTAAGTATTATGGCATTTGGTTTTCTTGCTTTGGTGTGTTCATGAATTTGTATATCCATGTCCCATAGGATTTTGTGAATTCAAGTATAGCCGCCGGTTTTTAATTGTACTATGTGTCTGCGTGTTCAAGATTCAACTGTCTGCGTACTTCTCAGTGTACTTCCTTCCCCACATAATCGTGCATTTATAATATTTTTTGGGCTAGTTTACTACATTCATAGTATGTGTTTTATTGCTTCTTGTCTTTGTCCTCGGAGTCTGCTTTAGTTGTTTTCTTGTTTTGTTGTTCCTTGTTCTGATGTGGTGAATTATAATGCTAGTATCTAGTGTGATTGCTATTAGTAATTCAATTTCCCTGTTAAGGCTTCTGTTTTGTTGCCATTTTGAATTATTTTGGTTAGTCTATTTTTTTATAATTCTTATGAATCGCCCGGGTAATTCTTTCACTTTCCATATTTTTGTCTCATCCATTGTTTTGTTTTTGCCTTGATTGTTTTATAGTGTTTCTTGCTCCTCTAATTAGTTTTCTCGACGGTTTGGATAATGTATATTTTCTAATTCATTTTTTGTGTCAATTACACAATTGTCTGTATAAACTTTTCTCTTTCTCCGTCTTTCATTTCATATAGAATATGACAGTACTATCCTTTGGGTGTAGTGCATTAGGCCTTGTTATAGCGTCCATAATCTTTTGGCCGAGATGCCTGAGTTCTTTTTGGTCCAACCTATTAACGCTCCGGAGTATCTAACTACTGACACTGTATGTGTGTTTATACTATAGGTAGGTATCTACTACGTAGTTTAGATGCTAACAGTTTTATTTTGTTCTTGTGTTTTTTTTTATTTCTGTTACGTTGATGGTGTCTGCTTCTGGAAATCGCAAATATTTTTGCTATAATGTTCATCAACTGTTCGCATCTGTTTGTTATGGTTGGGTGGTAACAAGCCTTTTATTGACTATATTTTTCCCATTCTCGCTGTCATTAGTGAGATTTTGCCATCCAAATTTCCAAACGACGATGCTGGTTGAAGCATCTCGTTCTAATTGTAAGCGTCTCTGTCCTTTCTCGGTTTTGTAAACAGTTTTAGATTATCAATGTACATTGGGTTGTTTATTTTTTTATATTTATTAGTTGATTATATCCGGCTAGGCATTTTCTTAGCATATTATTAAGGCGCGTCGTGATTATAATGAATAGTATTTGTGAAAGAAGACTTCCTTGGAATGTACCGGTTTGTATTTTGAACCTCAGTTATATAATGTTCATCAGTTGGCAGTTCAAGTCAGAATGTTCATATTGTATTTCAAATCAGATGATAATCTTGCTTGGTATTTTTGTCTATTCTCAGGTGTTCTATCATTTACGCTTGACGGTTCATTTCGTACGTTTTTTTTGTAATCAATCCATGCCATATTTACGACAGTTTCTGCTTTTTATCTCCTTCAGAAGATGTTGTTTGGTAAGTAGGGTGTGTTGTTTCTTTCTATTTTTTGTATTTTTATTTTCTTCGCAGAATAGCTCTAGTTTATTATGCATTGGTAAATTCGTTCCCTATGTTGGTGTTTTACTTATAATCGGTAAACACGTTATAGGCGTGTGGTTCCTGGGGGTGGTGCTTTTGTCGTGTCTTTTTGCACCAGTCTGCTTCTTTCGCTACTCAACTTTTCTTGAATATATTATTTCTGTCTTATCTGTTCAGGTGTTGTGTTAGCCTTTCATGTAGTTATATGATGTTTTTAACAAGAATGCATGTATTATGTCATGGTCTGGTGCTCTGAAGTTTATCATTTTCTCAAGGATTTCTTTGTATCATGCAATCTCAACTATTTGCTGTGATAATTCTTACATGTTTTACAGTAATCCAGCATTTTTGTGGTGATTTTGACTCCTCCCAACTCTTATTCCAGTTTTTTTTTCTGCTGGGCGCAGTTTTATGGTTTTGTCCTCCGTTTAAAATTTGTAGAGAATTGACTTGTATTTTTTACAAGGCTCTGTTTTACTAACACTCTTAGGATATATATATATATATGTACCGTGTTTATATCTCTTTTTTTGCTGCTATTTCGGCTCTATGTTTTCCTGTTTTATGTCAAGTTTCTTGTTCACATATTTCTACTCTTCCAGCCTTACATATTAGCTTTCATTTTGTTTATCACTTCCACCTGGTTCTTGTAGGTTGCTGATGTGGATACCTAACCTGACATTCATGAAGGTTTTCTCAGTTCAGTTTACGTCGCCTGCTTGTTTCATACTTCATACTTCATACATACTGACTCTGCATGTGCATAATTTATTGTAATATTACATGTGTTATGTATGGAAGGAGCTTGGCAATCTTGTCTCTTGCGAGTTTTAGTTTCGTCTATTATTAGGGATGAGGTTATTGTTATCCTTTATCCATAGGTTGTATAATTTCTCAAGCTGCTTTATTCTAGATTAATCCGTTGATTAATTAGGTTTTCTATCCAGTGTAATTGCGTTTTACATACCTTTTTTATCTGGAACTTCTTAAGGATTTATGTGTGACGTGTTTCTGTGTTAGTTTCAATATTTATTCCCCACGGTATGTCCTTAAGTTCAAGGTTTTACAGCAAACTCTTTTTTTAGAATAAGATTTACTCGGCCCGCAATCCTTTGCTTCGTTTCATGGTACACATTGTAAGTTTACCGTAACCGTTTTCCACCGTTTTCCGTTATCCTTAGATATTAAGGTGACTTCTGAAATGACATTATATTACATGTTGATTTTCTTTTGTTGTACATTTCTCCCTCAGTTTTTTAATTGATGTTGTTTGGTATGGATTTCCACTGTTTGATAAGTATTATTTTTCGATATCAGAAATCAAAAGCGCCGCTTGCCTCTTCTATGCGCTTCGTATTCCGGTTTCTAATATTTGCGAGAAGATCCATCATTAACAGGATGACGAACGGGTCCCCAATTCTGGCCACTGATCCTGATTCACAGACGTTTTCTCTGGGTCCCACGTTGTGTATCTTTACATTTTCATATTGCAGTGTTTGCATAAATACCAAACCCTTAATTTTCTTACTCGTCTCATATAAATAGTATTTGCCTCTGATCAGGATGTGAGTAAAATTGTCCTATTACACGTGCATACACGTGAATAGACATTAACTGATATTGGGAAATGTGTATTTACTTAGTGTGATTAGCCTACATCGCATTTTCACTGGTAGTAACAGTTTCCTCCGCCTTCACATGAATTAATAATTTTACATGACCAATTATTTATACATTCTTGTTCATTTCTTGAGATTTTATACTCTTTATAGTGATTTGTTAAGAATCTTGGATATGACTTTAGCATATTCTCTCTCTCTCTCTCTCTCTCTATATATATATATATATATATATATATATATATATATATATATATATATATATATATATATATATATAGGCATGTGCTTATTTGGGCAAGGAGATGAAATATTATTTTTATTGTGCCATAATAACATGCAGTTAATTTTCATTCGCTACTCCACTCCTATCTAATTTTAAAAAAATGACGAAATATCCACAGTATTTACATTAGGGCTTTTGATGTGGAGTCAAGGTTTAATTCTTACTTATATTTTTCATCATGCAGGCTCATTTTCTCCGCAAAGAGAATTAATAGACATTATACTTAGTTTAAGGTGATCAGTATGTATTTTTGTAATTTGAAGATAATTCCCCCTCGAATCTTTATATTTATTAGGAAAATTTAAGCATGGGTATTCAAATATAGTTGCGTTCTAAATACATTCTTTGCCCAGTAGGATTGGCTATATTGTCCAATAATTTACGTTCTCAGGGAACGTAATGAAAATGGTCAGTGAGACAGTTTTACGAACCTTCTGTTAATGAATTTCTACTAGTTGTGTTACATGATAAGGGCTGTCCCCTTTTCATGTAAGTATAAAAATAGAGAGATTTCGTTAAAACGAAGATGATATAGCATAGAAGATATTCGAACCTCGTAATTTAGGTTTAGAAATAGATTACGTGTGAGAGTTAGAAAATGGAATGTAAAACAGCTTAGAGATACAATAGTTTCAGGAAAAGAATGTGCACTTTCAATTTTGTTATGACAATTCAGTTGAAAGAATGCAGCTACAAGATAATTAAATATACATGTTTTTAACATATTGGAGGTATAGGTTACTGAGTATAGGTTAAAATTTCTTTTGTAAAAAAAAGGAATTTTTTGGACACGTATGTCCAGTACACGTGTGTATGACGTCATGGAAAATAGAAAGTTCTAGAGATATTTAGAAAATTTTTAGAGTAAAGCAGACAGAAGGAGGGGGCGAGTCAGAAAGAGAGAGTCTGAGGTCGACAGACGACAGTCCAGTTTGACATTCGAACGTCTAGAAGCGAGACGGTCATTTTGAAACTTCATATGTGAAGCTTTGAATTCTTTATGAGAAAACCACGGCCGGTCGTGAGAAGAAATAAACCCATCATGTGTTTTGATAAAGCTCGTCTTTGTGGTGTCATTCTACCGAAAAGGTAAAGTGAAAATTGTTATTATATGTCTATATATCTGTGTTATAAAATGTATTTCCATACACGTCTCGACATCTCATATCTACAATGTGAACTCTACACCTCATATCTACACTAAGACTGTCTGAACACTATCTCCTCACTCAAAGAGCTTACTTCTCCTTCTTCAACACATCTAAGTATGAATATTTTAATATATATGAATCTTCATAACAGAAACAACGACATTCTTCATAACATGAACAATCTCTCTTACAACACATTTCTCTCTAAGTCTCTCAACAGCATCCCTCTCTCTCTAAGACTCTAAGACTAATAAGACTCAAAGACTCTCTCTCTCTCTCTCTGAATAAGACCTATATAACAGTTGTCGGTGTCATGGAATTGGCTTAGTTAATATATTTACCGTGTGAGTCGTTTTAGACTTTCTACATTTTAATAATAGTCTTAAAATATTCAAGAAGATATATTAATTTATTGTTAGGAAAAAATAGAACAGAGAAATAATATGATAAAATACATTTGTTGCGTTAATAAGTGAGTAAGCATATACAATGTATGTGGTTACATTTTAGGACTTGCTATAAGTATTACCATTTTCATGCTTTTGGGAGAGGCACTATAGTGTAGGTATCATTTTCGGTTAAGGCATCTATTTCATTTTTCATGGCAATTTTTCATTCATCACAATGTTCTGAATTAATTGCTTCCTTAAAGCTTTTTGGCGCATTTTCCATTGAATAGAAATAGTCGATTTGATAATCTTTTATATTGTCGACCACAAAAAAATCGGTTCGTCTTCTATTTCTTTTGGGATATCTTTCCACATCATCATCATCATCATCATCATCATCATCATCATCATCATCATCATCATGCATACTCTTGTCTCCGTCATATTAATTGTCTCCGTTTGTTTTAAATATTTGAGGAAATATAATGTTATCTTCATCATATGATGGGATTTAGTTTGTAAAATTAAACGTCTCTATGAATTTTACACATCGGATTCTTTTTATTTTGTTTTTCTCTGGAAAAATACTAAATTGGCTGGACTGTTTTTATCGCATCCAAAAATATACCTCTGTCGACTTTAATATTCAATTTACTCTTTTTATCTATATATGCGAAGTAAGTTGAACCAAATATATGACTTCTGCTTAAATTTGTTTTTTTTTTTTTTACCACAGAAAGATTCATATGAATTTTTAGATAAAACACCTGTTGCGAATATAAGCTGCCACCATAACTGCGTACGTCCAGAGGCTTTTGGGGAGTTTTGATTCAATGATTAGGCATCTTGTGTGTGTTCAAAAAGTGTGTGCCATGCTCTTTCAGCAGTCCCGTTATGGTGTGGTTATCTAGACGCTGATTTTTCATGCTTGGTATGATGGTTAATTAGTAAAAGTTTAAAGCCTTTATTCGTGAATTCCGTAGCGTTGTCAGAGCGAATACACTTTACTTCACCATAAGGAGCCATATCGGCTAAATATTTTTTAGTTGCTAGCAGGATATCAGACTTTTTCTTTAAATAGTAAACAATTATTAAACCTGAATGGTCATCTATGAAATTCAACACATATCTATAATGTTCTCTGGTCATCGGTTCCAGGGGGCCATTCAATTAACAATGCACCATTGATAGGATATTTTTGGCCTTCTTGTCTGGTGTCTTGCCTTGATAGTTTGTCATTTTCCCTTGCGTAAAGACGCCACAGTTGAAGTTTTTGATGTTTGTATTTTCATTCCATCAACTTCAGTCGTCAACTGTTTGATATCAGGATTATTGCAATGTCCAAGTATGTTATGCCATGTCTGTAGATCATGGTAGGCGGTCTTCGATGGGACTACGCTATTTAAATAATATAGTCTTCCATTTTTTTATTTTGAATATAGTTCCATTCGGGTATACCAGTTTTGATTTATTGGATCTAAAGTGTATATGTGTGTCTTGTTTAGTGGCAGCTTGTACAGAAAATATATTCTGTTTAAATTTTTGAATTAGAAGAGCGTTTTCTAGAATACAGAAACATAGTTCATCTTCATTGTTCCTTAGCGATATTTTAGCATCGCCTCTTTTCAAAATGGTATAATTTACTCGACTCCCGTCAGCTAGTTCTACAAAATTATTTTGTGGCTTAACGTTGGGGTCAAAATCGATAAAATCAGATTCCTTTGTAATCACATGTGGCGTGGCCCCACAATCGACAAGGAAATTATTATTGTTTGTTGAAGCATGGAACGTACACGAACATAAAATTTATGTTCGCTAACAGAGCTCTCAACATTTTTAATGGAGTCGCCATTTTGCGTCCTGTATCTATATTGGAAACTCATGTGATTGGGTCGTCCACAAGTATAGCAAATAATTTTAGTACTTTTCTCAGGAGAAAAAATGTTTTAAGCAAAGTCGCGGTTTTTATTCCTGGCATTGGTATAATTTAATTTTGGTGTTTTATATGTGTATTTTTTAACTGTCATGATGTGTGTAGATTCGTTTTTTTCTGTGATCATTTTTCAGTTTCATCGTAACTTCTGAGTGCTACCTAGAATTGGCTTAAAATCATGGGTTTTATTTCTGTGTTATCACGGTGGTAAATGGTTTGAGTCACTCGGTAATCCCTTAAGGACCATGGAAATTTACAGACTGTCACTTATAACTTCACCAGACATTTTTAAAAATTTGCAGTCGTTTCAGCTCTTATAATATAATCAGTAATAGTTTCGGCTTCCATTCATTTTATAGGGAGTTCAGTATATGAAGAATTAATTTTGGGGTTTCCCTTTGATAAATAATGCTCTCTCAATGTGTTAAATGCTTTGTAGCCATCGTCCAGGGCTTCTCGCATTGCTATTGATAGACGTTGGTCATCCAAACACTGTATTAATTCCGCAAAGTCTGTTGCGTCTTTTTCAAAGAAATCGGGGTCGTTTCTGTTTTCAGATTGTGTTTGTAGTACTTGTGTAGCTTTCGGATTCGTAGATATCCTAGAAATTGAACTTGCCACAACTCGAATTTTGATTCGGATCCATGGAAATAAAGACGCAAGCTGGGCATATAATCTCTAGAAGCGTAAGCTATGTTGAGTTTCTGAACAGTTTCCGAATGTTTGTTGTTCTAAACAAGTCTTGAGAGGTAATTGGTATGCAGTAGACAGTTCCACAGAGAAAAAATATTCTTACCGTGTCGAGACGGAAAAAAACATGCGACATTGCTACAGAAAAGGTGTAATATTCATGGAACAATTCTGGTCTCTGGTTCGTGGTAGCAGAACGTGAATTAATTCGATTCGTCAGTTCCTAGCAGCATCGTTTATAAATAGAATCATCCGACTGTGTGGGATCATACCCCATTGGAAATAAAAAATATTGCAACACACTCCACTGGTCTCCCATCACATCATTAACAACTTCTACCTGCTTTAACGTCAATAAATTTTTACCTCACCCATAAAATCTTCGAATTTTCGACCTTTTGTTTTGTTCTCCACATTTAATTACATTTCCGTTGCAAATGGGATATGACCTGATTTCTGATTTCAATTATCAAGTATCAGCAGTTCGAACGGAGTAGGAGGAGTATACTACGAATGTGGTATCTCTGATGTGATAACTAATGGTTTCACAGTCATCCTTCTTGACATATCTCGCCGTTTGTGTAATTGGTTTTCAGTTGGGCTTAAAAGTTTAGGTGTATAGCATATAATATCACAAAGTTATTTGAATTCTTTAGTGAATAATTGATATTTCTCACACAATTATCGGAAACTGGATATGGAATAAATATAGAACTGAACTGGTAATATTTTGGGTGTAAAAGAGGAGTCGTAAATATTCCGTGGCAATTTTCCTGGAGAAGTGTAGAAAAAATGGACGCGCACATTACCAAACAAGCAACACAATTAGGCAATCTTCTGACACGTAATCCACAGAATTGAGTCTCGTGAAAAAACTACGGTGTTCATGCGCAACAATGCGCTACATACACTCTGATATTATACACAAGATGATAGAACAACGCTTAAAGTTATGCTAGAGAGTAAGGGTTCTTGTACTCAATCGTAATCCATAATTCAGGCAACCTGTCGACCTGGAAACCTTAGAAGTTTCGGAGAAGGGCGATTCAGTATAAAAAGCACGACTAATATGCCTAGTTGTAGGGGACGGAATGAGGCGGGAACAGCGCACATTGCCCTGGGCAAGAAATAAGATCAAATACCGTGTTTCTTCTGGGTCCTTGTGATCGCATCTTTGGGCCTAGCTAATAGGCAATGAATAAGAATGCAGTCATGGCGATGACCAGAACTTATCTATTTTTACCGCAATTAAGGTTTAAAAATTTAATAAAGGTCCTCAATAAGCTTTAGATAGGCTGTTGACCAGGACAAAGAGAAGTCTCTGTCCGATTTTGTTTGATACCAAAACGTACGATATCGAAAGCACAGGTTTACCATCAGAGATTTTGTTTCCCTAGAAAGATGACTTGATGAGATTAACAGATCTCTCAGAAACAAGATGGGTAGCTCAGCGTCTGAATTTCAAAACATATTTTTGATATGTAGATAAGATAACTTTACAAGTTAAATATCACATTCCCTATTATATAAGGTAGAAAAATTGAAGAACATTGTACACTTTTTGTTAGTATATAAAAGAAAAGTTACAAGTAACAAACATGACGTAGGCAAATTAGATTGGTATTTATTCGATTTAATTAAGAAATAAATTATGCTTAAAATTGTGAATAAATGTACAAATGAAATAAGAATAAAATAAAATTTTAAAGTATGATTCAAATCAATATTAAGCTTTAGTCTGATGCAAGAAAACAAAACAAACCTTTTTAGCTAAAAAAGGGATCCACTATAACTTATACAGTATACCTCCTATAATTTGAACATCCGCTTCGTTCAAATTATAAGACGTTGTTCAAGTTTCGTGATAAAAGAAATATGCTGCAGTTAACTTTAATTTTCTAAGTATTAAGAAATAGTAAATGAAATTCATTGCTATATGATACTTCAAGTATATATAGTTGAGTTTACGATATATTGCAAGTAAGAATTGTGAAATATTATTACAAGGAACAGAAACATTGAAAATAAATTAAGTCAACTCTTACTTTGTAGGTATTTATTACCTTAGTTACCATCTACAGAAATCATACATTTATGTAAAATACGTGTTTTATTTAGTTATTGATTGAATGAGTCTCATTTCAGTTTCTATTTTCATCGATTGAGCTCTCGGGCGCTGTCATTGTATTCCGTAACCGATCACGAAAACCTATAATTTTTTGGTTCTGTAACTTCTTTATGATTATATCTCTTCCAAGTGGCATTGTTTGCAAAACATAGTTGTCACTAAAGTCAAGACATTTTTCTATAAATTTTATAACCATCTCCATAGAATTTTCTGCATTATCCCATGATATTGCTTCATCAGAGTGGTCTTTGTTATTTATATTAGGGTCAAGAGAATAAAAGCTGTCGCTATTTTCATCACCATTACTGCCTTCAGGATATTGATCAGTAGTTTCCTAATCTTGTTGCACCCACATTTCAATATCATTTGCATTAAGTGATTTAAGTACAGCGTGGTTCGTGGGTAACAGTCTGGTTTCAAGATTTTTTTCTAGACCAGGTGTATTCTCTGATTCTCTCAGTTCAGAATCCTTTGGCTATGGGCATGATTTACCCTATGCTTTTGTTAATGTGCTTTCTCGAACTTGATTCCATGCACATGCGAGAAAAAAATATGGCAATTACATATAAAATCTCTAGATTCAACATAAATGGGTGGAGGCAAAACTGCCCTATTTTTCTTCTCATCATTTTTGTTTTCTCATCACATTCGCAATATTGAATTTTTTCTCCCACAAAATAATTATATATATATATATATATATATATATATATATATATATATATACATATATATATATATATATATATATATAGATAAACCATATATATATATATATATATATATATATATATATATATATATATATATATATAGATATAGACATTGATAAACCAGACTACATTAATAAAGGAAATCCAAAACTATATTAGCAATGTATAACATGTATTTATAATTACATATAATAAATTTATATATAAAAAAAAATGTATATATGTAAAATAAAATATTTTTAACCTTTATATATCTAATTTTAAATAAATAAGAATGTAAATATAAAAACTACTAATTATAGTGGGGGTGAAAAGTAGTTAAATGGATTAATCCAAAGCTTATAAATACAAGACTGATGAATTAAAAAATGTATCCATTTTAAATGTGGAAATTGATGAATCGCACAGGTAAGAAATTAATTTTTATACCATGAAAAGGTTAGTAATTGCAATTAAGAATAGGAAATTGGAAAAAAATGTGTAACATGTCTTCTTCCTAAGATTAAGGGTGGTGGTGTTTGATCAACACTGCTGGGGAGCCATGAAGTAATATACTGTTTTGTTTTTAAATCCCCGAAACAGTGTTTCATGGTAAACAACTTATGATCCCTTGAAAAAGAAAAAAAATTGGTATTATAGTAAATTCGAGAGAGTTGATTCAGGGATTGCAGGTGATTAAATGACTTACTGACTAAGTGTTTTTTTTTAACGAATGATAAAAAGTAATTTTTTGTGTAGTTTCAAATGTTAAAAAAACTTCAAAGACTATATATATATATATATATATATATATATATATATATATATATATATATATGTATATATATAGGTCCAGATGGTTGTCACATTTCTGACGGTGGAAGTGGGGACGTCCCCCTTCTCTACTATTAATTACTTCCAAGGCATGCTCAAATATGTAGACTCCGGCAATCTCCCCCTGCAGCTTGTGTTCTCGGCTGGCTTATCACTAACCCAACGGATCTATTCTACTTAAAGGAGAGGGTGCATCAGCCAAGTGACTGGCGCCATAAAATCAGTAAGTCCGGAAAGATGGTGCTCGTGAGACCAGCAAGAGAGACTATATAGGAGAAGTTTCCTCTGATATTAACCCCCGATGTCTCATGCGTGTATTTTATTTTTTTACACGGAAATCACCACTTGCAATGTACAGAGGCCATTTGAGAACAAAAGTTAATTTGTATGCATTAGTCATTGTATTTATAGCGTAGTAAACATAAGTAGTGGAAATTATTTGTAATTGGATTACTAAAAAGAGGGGGTTTATCAAGAACTTATTCACCTTGGAAGATAATCAGATTGTAGTCAGCTGGAAGGCAGGAAAAATGGAAGAGAGTTCCACAGACGTGCAGTTCTAAGAAAGATTTGTTCATGGAAACTGCATTTAGCTTAAAACATCATAAAACGTGTGGAAAATTATTGATAGTGATTTTGGCTAGACGAGTGTTTTCGTGAATGTTTAAGACGGGGGCATAGATTGAAGTTCAAATGCCCACTTGCCATGAAATTAACGATAAAGCAGAGTCAGGCTCGCAGCCTCTCTTCTGTCAGAAAGAGGTTGCAGGGAATAGAAAAGGCCATCCCTCACTAAGATACAAAGTCTACCTTGAACTCGGTCAAGAGAGGATGAGCTGCTTCCAGAAGCTCCTGTCCAGATGTTTCCACAGTACACAATCCTTGGCCGTACCTGGGGTTTATATAGGCGGAGAATTGGATCAGGAGTGCGATATCTACTGTAGCGGTAAAAAGATCCCACCATTTTTCCAACGACCTTGCAAATTCAAAATTTGATATACGTGTTCCATTTCAGGTCGGGAGTAAATGTAAAGCCCAGAAGCTTGTCAAAACATGAAGCCTCCCCAAGATGAGACCCATTCATTTCAACCGATGCCAGATGGGGATCAGAGCGTAGATGATGTAAATATAGAAGCCTGGTTTTAGATTCTTTTTCCCCATCGTACCACGTGCTCAAGATCAGAGGAGAGAGATCAGAGAGAGCTTGGTCGTTTAAGGTCTTTGATGTGCTTCATAGAGTGTAGTGTCGTAAGCATAAATCTCTACGAATGATATAAAGATGTGATTTGGAATTCCATACATGTAGTTCAAGAAGAGAGTTAGGCTAAGGATCGAGCCATTAGGGTTTAGCATTAATACTGAGGACATCTGATTTCTGCACATAAATAACGAAACTTGTGAATCTGTCAAAGAAAAATGATTTAATAATTGAGACGACATTTCCATCTATACTAAAGGTGGAGATCTTATGAAACAGACTGTATGATGGGAAACGCACGTAGATATATTAAGGACAATTGCCTTAGAGTGGAAGCCTCCGTCGAGAGTGTCGTTCCTACTATGAGATATAATAGTAATCACGTCTGCTGTAGATCAAACAGAACGAATGCCATATTGCTTGGATTAATAAGGTTATTTTTGTTGATATGGTTGACTACTTCTCTATTTAATACAGATTTCAGCAGCTTTCTCAGGACGCACAGGAGATAAATTGGTCTGTACTGAGAGTGAGATGAGTGATCACCTGAATTCTTAAGCATAGGGCATACTGATGAAAATTTCCAGGCTGTTGGGAAGCATTTATCCTTAAGCCACTTCTTTAATAACTTTGTAAATATGGACGCTAGTTCAGCAAGAAGCTTTTTGAGCACTGTAATTGGAATTCCCTCTGTTCATTGTTATATATTACAGAATTATATAATTGCAATTCCGTCTGTTTATATATATATATATATATATATATATATATATATATATATATATATATATATATATATATACAGGACATGGGAACTCTGACTTCGAATCATACTGCTGCCTTGAAGATTTCCTTAAAAGGCTATGATACTTCATCCAGAAAGAAAAGGCCTAGTGGCGGACACGATATTGCGACTGTCTACCCAGCTGAGATTACTTTCGGGCAGAAGCTGCGGCCTCCTCTGCTGCCGATCGTCATGGTTTCGCTCTATTGGACATGAGTATTTGAGGTTCAGAGGGTGTCTACCGAATTCGCAACAGATATTACACCTAAACTGAGGAAGCAAGTTAGGAGCCAAGGTGGAGTGTGCTGTAGCGATCGAGTAAGGATAACGGGGATAGGTGAGAGCACTGGGATCTACTACTCAACCTCTGCGCAAAGCTGGCATAGTGTGATTGCGGCAAGTGTACCGAGTTGACCGAGGTACTCTGAGGCAGCTGCAAGGATTATCAAGCAGCCGTATTCAGAGATAACAGTGCTTGTCCTGGAAGGGGATACTTCTATAAAAGGTACGGTAAATAAAGATCATCCAAAGACCTCCAACTGTCCAAATGCGGGCAGTGGATCTCAAATTCAGCGGTAACAAGAGAAGAAATAACAACCCCATTTATTTAACATAGCTGTATGGAAAGTGAAAACTAGGAACATAGAAGAAGGCACTCATACACGTGGATCTTTAAACTATACATATCGACATAGCCGCATTGCATGAAACAGGGCTCAGCGGTAAGGGCCAACTTAGTGAAACAGGAAGAACCTACCTCAATCAGGGCTGTTCTGTAGATCAACCCAAAAACGCTGAAGTCGCTTTTGCTTTCAAAAATAAGCTAGCCAGTAGATTCACAGAGAGCACTAACGGAGTCTCCGAAAGAATAATAACACTGCGAATCACCACACACCTATACCTCAACAACATCATTATCTAGGTGTACGCACCGACAATGACCTACCGAGACGAGGAAAGGAGACTTTTTTATCAGCAGAAAGACATCATAGAAATCGTCCCTGCAGCGTTTAAGCTACTTCTCCTCCGTAACCGCAATGTCAGTGGGACTACAATACGACGGCCGTGTAATAATAATATCCCTGACACACTTCCAGTTGTCTGATTGTCTGATCCAGCTGAAATGTTGCATGTGCAATGATTTATATCTCTACGGGTATGGGGCAAATTACAGCTCTGAACTATTTGTTGTTTCTGTTTTACAGGTGTTTTAACTGAGTCAGGTTTGAAATGGAGCTGTTGAATGTCGAGCAGTGATTCGTTTTTTGTATTTGGAAGGTCGCACACCACAGTGGACTTTTGATGAAATGAAAGAAACTGATGGTGATAATATTCTATCATATTACCTTGTAAAACCCTGGCATTGTGAATTCAAACCTGGCCTGGAGTCTGTGGAAACAGCTCACAGACCTGATCGCCCCCCTTCTGCTATTGATGAGGCATCTATCTGTCAAGTTGAGGTTGCCACTTTGGAATATCGGCGTATTACTATTCGCCAAATTGGCTAAGATGTCAAGATCAGTACAGGGTCTGTGGAAACTATTATTCATGAACATTTACATATGCATAAGGTGTATGTCAGAAGGATTCCCAGGTTGCTTCCATCATTCCAGCAACGAGAACGCGTCAAGTGCTCGAGGATGAATTTGGGGATGTGCCAAGAAGACGAGTCAAAGTTTTTCAAAAGACGGATTATAAAGGATGACACCTGGGTCTATCCCTATGATCTAGAGACCAACACCCAGTCAATGCAGTGGAAGTACTTGGGCTAACCACCTCAGAGAAGGCAAGGATGCAGCCCTCCGCTGGCAAGGTCATGCTCACAGTCTTCTGGGACCAGGACGGAGTAGTGTTTACAGATTTCCTGACAAAGGGTACTACAATAACAGGAACCTATTATGTTTATCTTTTGAGTAAATTAAGGGAACCTCTCAAAATCAAGAGGCGGGGCAAGATCAGCAAAGGTACCCTCCTCCTGCAGGATAAAGCTCCGGTCCACAACTCACATGCTGCCAGATCAGAAACGCGGGCGTGTGGTTAAGAAATCCTCCCCCATCCTCCCTACTCGCCTCACCTTGCACCCTCTGATATTCACCTCTTCCCAGCCATGAAAGGAAAGCGTTTCCCAGAGTTTTGGAAGAAAAGCGTTTCCCAGTTAATGCAGTCTTGAATTCTGAAGTCACGTCGTGGTTGGAGGACAACCTGGGATGTTCTACAAAAGCAGTCGCCAGAGCTGCATCAAACGTAACTCTGGGTGATTCCTACGTAGAGAAAGACTAATAACTGTGCCAAGTTTCGTTGGGAAGTGGGTCAGGGGCATTTCTTATTGCACGCCCCTCGTACATGGAACCCTGTTCTCGGAAATTTTGGAAAGGGGAATTCCAAATAAAACTGACAACTGCTACTCTCTTTGTGCACGGAATTTGAGCTGGCAATTACAAACACTTACATCCAACATTCGGATTACTAATACTATACCTGGGAACATCCCAACGCGAAAAAACGGAAGGAAGGGCCTCAAAGATGGCATTGTCCGTTCTGTCGGCGTATGCACCATCTGTAAAAACCACAGAAGAAAGCGTCATGTCCTTTCATAAGACTCTTTGAAATACCATGCTAGCTGTACTAATCTAGTAGAAGCTGAGTGTCCTCGATGCTGTACATATGCGCGTTGGTCATGAACATGACATATGAAATGCACGGGCCGTTATGGCATTGGCAAAGGTCACAGTAATGGTTTACTTCCACTGCAGCTTTGTTCAGAAATTAATTTGTGTCTAAAAATTATTTCGTCAAAAACGTAAGCTTTAAATCACATGGGCACCCCTCCCAGATCAAAACATGGACATATGATTGATTTTATACTTACACGAAAAAGTGACATGAGAGGCATGTGCAATGTGCGCGTCTTGCCTTATGCTGACAGTAACACTGCTTACAATTTGGTACCTGGAAAATTTAAGCTCTTCATTTGTAGAAAGATTCGAATGGCAGGCTCAAAAACGTGTTGATGTCCCCAAAGTTATGTTTCAATTTGCATAGCTTTGGAGGAAAAACTTAGCCCAATTGAGTTTGGTGGCACTTACAAAAATTTAAAAGAAGTATATGCACTGAGACTGGATTGATGACAAAGATTGAGATAAAGGCTCTCTTGAAGGAAAACGTCTCCTCCATGAACACTTTTGAATGACATTCTCAAAACTCATCAATCGTTGAAAAATATCAGAACTATTAGGCGGTTCTGCAATGTACAAGGAGAATGGAGACTGTGTGGTGGTGCAATATATCTGCAGATGTTTAATGTGCTTTGGACCGAAAAGACACCAAAAACGTATATAATCTTAAGCGGGTGTTTGGCCCAAATACTGCTTTTTCTGTATCTTTACTGTCTAAAGATAGGTCAAATCAGATAAAGGATACAGATAAAACTATAGAGGGATAGAGGGAGAACTTCGCTGATTTTTCACCCCATCAATTGTTGGTGAAAATGTCATTGGCGGCCTACCTCAGCTTGACATTCTTCATCACATGGATAAGTCACCCTCGCCAGATATAGAGGCTAGGAAGGCGCCGTCAGTATTCACATTGTCCTCTTACAACATGGACGGATGAATGTTACTAATGCATTACACACACTTATCCAAAGTCTTAGATGGGTCCATCAGGACCATAGGATTGGATAAATCGCGTATTTGTCTCTATTTTAAGGGGGAAAGGGACGAAATATACCTACGATCACAGCCGTGGAATAACGATTCTTGAATCTGTAGGGAATGCCCTGGCGATAGTCCTTTTGGATACGCTCATCGAAAACATATGTCCGTTATTCATTCCGAGGCGCTATGCGGTTTCACTGATGGTAGGGGCACTGGGGATATGATATTTACTGCAAGGCAGCTGCAGGACAATTGTATTGAACAAGAGATACGACATTATGAAATATTCGTGAACCTCACAAAGGCGTTCGATACCTAAAACAGAAGGGCTTGTGGGAAATTCTTGAGAAGATTGGAGGTCCTCCCACCATTGTCAGGATATTTTAAGAACTACACAGAAATATAAAGGCTCGTGTTGCATTCAACAAGCAAATACCTGGGGAGTTTGTCGTTGACAACAGTGTAAACAAGTGGATATTCCGGCGGCGAATATTTTATTTCGCAGTCATTCTTGCATATGCATTCAATCATTTAATTATTGGGATAAATGTGTCTTTCTCCGCTATACGACTACTGATAAATTATTTAATTTAAGAAGATTTAATGCCAAGTCACACACATTTGGAGATCTAGTTAGGGAACTACATTTATCTAATGATGCTGAATTTTTGTCTCATTTAGGGTGCGATATACAAAATATAATTTATGATTTGTCGGCAGCATGTGACACCGTTGGCTTGAATATCAACATTAAGAAGACGAAAATGATGTTCACCTCTGCATCTGTTGCTACATACATTGAAACAACTACCTATGTGGGAGAAAGTAGGCTAGGTGTTGTAGACACATTTGTGTACTATGCTGGCACAATCCTCCAGAAATATCTCACTTGATGAGGAGATACGTCTTCGAATTGATATGGCTAGTACAGCATTGAAACACTAGAACAACTGCGAGTCAAAACCTAGATCAGTGTTTACACGACCCGTGTATTTTCTGGTTTCCTTTACTCATCTGAATATGGGCCAACACAACATTGACACTTAACGCAACTCGAGAAATTCCATAAGAAATGCCGCAGGCGAATTCTAAATGTAAAGAGGCAGTTTGCAAACACCTGACACATGTATTTTCGGGAGATCTGAGTGTTAGAGTTTGGAAGCAATGGTGATGGGGAACAAGTTGCGCTTGATAGGTCATGTTGTTCGAATGGGGGTGAAGCTTACTAAACAGTTGATTTACAGCGAGGATAAAATTGGGTAACGTTGTCAACATCGAACAAAGAAGCGCTTAAAAGATTGCATAAAAGACGATTTAAATCTTCCAATATTCCTGTGTAGAACGCTGAGACCCTGGAAAAAAATTCAGTCCGAATGGTAGAGACTAGTAAGAAGAGTGTCTGACATTTTTGCGAGCGAAAGAATCGATCATGCTGAAGTCGGGAAACTTTTGGAAAGGCAAGGTGTCAGTTTTACATAATGAATTGAGCAGTTAGATATGTGAAGCCTGTAATCGTGTGGTCCTCTAAGAAGTGGCTTACATTAACCATAGACAAACACATATCATGAGCAGCGGAAGACAACCAAAAACGAAGTCAGAAGTGAAATTAGTTTCACCACACAACATAATCTGTCATACGTGCGGCACTGTGCAAGTAAAATGTTGGCCTGAAAATCATCTTTAGGCACACGAACGTGGTTTGGGTGTCGCTGACGATTAACCAGAAAACTATGATGAGCTGGCTTGGGAGCATTAGGATAGCTAAGGTGTATAGAGACGAAGCAATATATATATATATATATATATATATATATATATATATATATATATATATATATATATATATATAAATGTAAATGTTGGTTCGGTCTAAAATAATAAAACCCTATTTCTACGTTACCAATTTATTTGAAATTTTCAGACAACCCATCTTTAGAGTCGAGGTATGTTTTTTTATGTTATTGAAATAAATTTACCTCGCAAATTATTTAAATATTAAATAAAATAAATATATTTTTAACCGTTACTGCGAATCTGTTCTGTTGTAAAACTGAACTTCCTGTTCGATTCATTTCACAGCAACGAATTGACGAAAGATTTCAGTTTCTGTTAACTCGATCAGTAAAAAAAACAAAAAAAAATTACTAATGCAGAGAGTGATCCGTGCTGAAATAATGTTATTATTAAAAAAGCCATTCTTAACATGGGGAAGGGAGGGTGTTTGTACCTATTCTGTACTTTAACCTTACAATTGAATAAAAATTTATCATAAACTTTAATTAAACTTGGAAAACGATTAAAAAAAATAGCGCGGATCACTCTCTGCATTAGCACACACACATACACACACACACACACACACACAAAAAATCCCATATTTTAAAAATGTAAATTCATTTATGTACTTACCAATTTTTTAATTTTATTTATGTTAAGGCTTTTCACTCATGAAACATTACGTTTTAATTGTTTCGTTTCTTTTCACGGCATTGTTTACATAAAAAAGTTTGTTTTAACTTTTTCTAAACTATTTCATTTTTACGACATGCCTCAACGTATTATAAAAACCCTAACCCCCACCCCATGTTAAAAAAACGCCCTTCCATAAACCTCGAAAGCCGTTCTTAATATGGGGAGGTTGTTGATTCCGAAAACCGTTTTAATATGGGGAAGTTTGGGTGTTTATAATATGCTGGGGCGAGTCGTAAAATTAACGAAGTTGCTATCTATTATTTATTGCAAAAATTGCTTGAAATTTATTTATTTGACAAAAAAATTACATTTTGGTACTTCTTGGGCGTTGAGTTCCATGGCGACGAGTAGAACAAATAATAGTCGCTCTCTTAGTCTCCCACCCCACCCCGCACGTAACATATTTTATTTACTGACGTTGCCGTAACTAAACGATTATTTGTAACATTTACAAACATTTATTTATTTATTTATTTATTTTGAAAAAAGTTTTACATTTTATGAATATTAAAAGAAAAATGGGTACTCATGCAGAGAGTGATCCATGCTGAAATAATAACGTTATTATTTAAAAACCATTCTTAACATGGGAAGGGAGGGTGTTTTGTACCTATTATATACTTTAACCTTGCAATTGAATAAAAAAAAACACGATTTAAAAAATAGCGCGGGTCACTCTCTGCATTAGCACCGAAAAATGTTACTAAACATTTATTAATAATTTCTCACTTTTACTAACATTTAATTTTACATTTCTTTTTAAATGACGACTTTTATCCACTTCAATAAAGTGCCCAGTTGTTAACTTAAGGAGAAAAAACCCGTTCCAATAATTAGAATTTTTATTTTTTTATTTTAAACAGTACAAATCATTAGAATTAAAAAAAAATAAACAGTTCAATTTTTTTTATAATTCAACAGTTCAAATAATTTGAATTTTACAAAATAAACAGTTCAAATAATTAGAATTTAAAAACAAAAAAAAAACAGTCCGCATGATTAGAATAGTTCCACGTGGTTAGTTAACCCTGTAAAATTCTGTGATTTGTTTCACAATATTTGTAAAAGCATCTGTCTGTGACATATCGCATATTTTAGGGTTAATCGGCCTCTCCCGGAACTCAGAACAAGGCGGACGTCGGGACAATTTCCGTAAAGGATAACACCCTTTTTTTTAATAGTATTTTTGGGTGAGTATGCTGACAACAAATATCAGTTAAATTTTGCAAATAGCCCCCCCTCCAAAAGTGGTGTTTATTCCGGAAGCTGTTCTTAAGATGAGGAGGTTGGCGGGGGTGGGGTGATTATAAGGTGGACCTAATCTAAAAAAAAACAAGTTTTTTTTATGCGCACATAAGCAACTATTTTTTATTAATTTTTTTTTTACTTTTTTATTTAAAAATTAGTAAATTTCAATGAATAGAATAATAAATCATTTATCATTAATGTGTTTTTGGTTTTGTGTTGAATGAAACTTTTTTTTTCATTACAACAATAATGAACCAATTTAAATCTTCCGGCATGCGTTTAAGGGTTACGAAATTATCAAGAAATCGTTTAGTTACTAAGCCAACGTCAGTAAATAAAAAAAAATGTTACGTGCGCACGCATTAGCCTTGACTGGGGGGGGGGCTCAGGGAGCAACCATTAAATAATTATGCTGGACGCCATGGAACTTAACGCCCAAGGAGTACCTAAAGTTGCACTTATGCACTTGTGTTTTCGTGCTATTTTTTAAAATAGTATTTTCCTGTTAAATTCAAATTTTACACTATGTTTTCTTTTATTAATTTGTTAAGTGAAAGTACAGATAACCCGGTCGGTTTCTAATGCGAGGAAAATCTAGCCCCCCCCCAAAAAAAAAGGGGTACTCTGGATAAAAACATTAAAATTGCCTCAGTCTCGAAAGATTTCTTTTCTACTGAACGAGAAAAAAAAACGGTGAAGTGTAGTTCACCTTCTGTTTCTCCCCCCTCTCTCTTCCTCTCTTAATATCTCTCTTTATCCATCTCTCCCTTTCCCTCTCTCAATCTATCTTTCTCTCTATATTACCCTCTCCATCTCTCTTTGATCCCCTCTCTCTCTCTAACTCCTTCTATCTCTCTCCTTTCCTCTGTCTTATCCCTCTCTGTTTCTAACTCCCCCTCTCTGTTTATCTATCAATCCCTTTATCTCTCTATCTCCTTCTCTTTCTCTATTTTCCTCTCACTGTCTCTTTTCTATCTATATATCTTCCTCTCTATCTGTCCATCTCTAATCCCTCATCCTATTTTAGTCTCCTAAATTAATTTCAGTGAATAAGGCATTGCCAAAACATGGATAAATCCTATTTTAGTCACCTAATTTACTGACTGTGAGAATAGAAGTTATTTGGAAATTACTGCTACCTTGAACAGCACCAGATAGACTGGTAACACCTTTCTAATTAAATTGATTTTGGCAGACAGTTGGTAACAAAATGACATAGCCTTAGCCCTTGCTGCATGAGGAATACCTGCGACCTTGCTGCCAAGTAGAAGAATTATTTATTCTACTTTAAAACATTCAATTTGTCAAAAATCTTATGTTCGACATCTTCAAAACATCCAATATCGAGAAAAATATTGCAGAAATGCCAACTTATTGTTTAGGATGAATGCACAATGGTACGCAAAAAATCACTTGGGGCTCTTGGTCGATCCTTGCAAGATTTGCGTGGCAATGTCAGACCATTTGGGAATGCAGTAATATTGCTTGCAGGAGATTTCAGACAAATGTTTCCTGTTATTCTTCAATCAACACCAGCAGATGAAATAAATGCTTGCCTCAAATACTCTACTTTTTTGTTCCATGTGAAGCTATTAAACTTCTCAAAATATGCATGTCCAGTTGCCGACTGTTTGATCCGCACAAAAACTTTTGCATCACTTGTGGAAATTGGGTACGAAAAATGCCAGCTGATCAGAGTTAAGGGCAAAATTCTTTGACTTTTAACTTCTGTAATTTCTGTTTATTTCATCAAAAGAATAGTTAGTTTAAAAGTTTTTTTGCAGATATTCAAATTATAAGAATTCCATTTGACTGAGTGAATGAGCTATTCTTGCATGTCAATACAAAGATGTCCATGAACTTATCGCTATTATTCAATGTAAAATTCCAAGTGAGGTAGTCAAATACAAATCCATCGACACTTTGTGAAAGCAGATAAAGTGGTTAATTATCCAACAGTTATATTTGCCAGGTATGCCACCGCATGTATTGCAACTGAAATTCGGTGTACTAATTATCATGTTGTTAAATATAAACCAAACCAAGCTTTGCAATTGCACATAGCTTGCAGTAAAAAAGAATTAACAAACAATATCATAGAAACAACAATCTTAACAGGACCTTTCACAGATGAATATATCTTCATTCCATGCATTCTTATGATTACACAGGATACATCATTACACTTTAGCAAATTGCACTTTCCAGTATTATTATCATTTGCAATAACCATCAATAAAGCACAGGGAACAATCTTTACAATTGTGGGCCTTACAGTTACACACTGACTGTTTTTTCACATGGACAATTTATGTTACATATTCAAGAGTCACCAAACCGGAAAATCTCTATTATCAGCTAAAATGGAACAGCAAAAACTGTACCCATGCAAAATGGAAATTAAAACCTATAAGAAACATGCTTTTTCTCATTTTGGAACTTTTTCCATTGCGCCAATTTGAGCCACAGCAACGCGTGGCAGGGTACAGCTATTATATATATATATATATATATATATATATATATATATATATATATAATGATGATTGCAATGTGTTATCAGACTAGTGCAACTCCCTCGGTCCCTGAAATGTCATGAGCTGGAGGGCAACCTTTTTAGACCTGCCAGCGAACCCACACGCTCAAGCAGGCATGCCACCGAAGACGGTCATTGGTACACATACATATATATACACACCCGCATACACATTTACAGAATAAAAACTCGATTAAACCTAGAACCCCATCTTCCAACGTAGACCCCTACTACAAGGTCTCCTTCTCCAACATCAGTGGTCTACGTTCCAACCTTCCAGAGGTTGAAACCCAATTACAGGAGACGAAACCGAACACATTATTTCTAAGTGAAACTGGAATAGGGCAAACCACTTCCTTGATGAGTTCATAATTAACGGATACTCTCACTTAACATCTAAATCTGACCCCCAAGATCGCCATGAACATGTAATATGTGCCTACATAAAGGATGGCTTCCCGTGTGGAAGGGATATCTAGAAAATATCCTAATTTACCCTATATGTATTTCAGGTTGCACTTGCTAAAAACACGCCCTCTATCGGCCCCACAACAGCGAAGTTACTATCTTTAAGAGCATATCTGAGAAAATAGACCACATACTGTCTGCAGATCCCTCGGCTAACGTCCACATCTGTGGTGACTTCAACGTCCATAACGTGAAATGTCTGACCCATTTAAATAAGACAGACGATAAGTGGAGGTTTTGTCATGATTTGCCATTGCTTATGACCTCACTCAGAGTGTTCGCGAACCCACCCGTGTGCCCGATAAACCCGATCAATATGCAAACCTCCTAGGCCCTTTTCTCTCAACTTCCGCTGAGCTATGTCTATGTTCCTTTCATTCTCCTTTAGGATCCTCCGACCACTCCGTCGTATCAGTTAAGATTAAAACAGAATGTAATAAGTCCCCAGACGTACCTCTCCAGCGTACTGTATGCCGATACTCTATGACTTATTTGGATACCTTCCGTATATTCATATAATATTTACCTCTGCAGTCCATGTTTAAAAAGGAAGTGTCCTCTATAGTATCAGCTCTGACCGAATGGTAAATTGTAGGCATAGACCAATTCATACCATCTAAAAAATTCCAACAAAACCATAACAGACAGCCATGGTGCTCCCCAGAATGTGCTGCTGCTATCGCGCACAGAAGTCACTTTTTTCCATAGCTACCAACCTAATAGATGCACTGAGACTAAAGCTGCTTTCAGGACTGCCAGCAACCACTGTAAAAGAGTAATAAAAAATGCAAGAGAGCTATATGCCCAGTTTGTTAAATCCAAGGTAGCTGATCAGCTGCTCGGTTCCCACCAGTTCTGGCAAATAACAAATAGGATCCTGAACAGAAGGGTGCGTTCTATCCCAACCATTATCAAGTCAATTCTATACAAAGTGTAAACGGTGGAAATACAAAACCATAAAACTGCGCCCAGCAGAAAAAAAAACTACTGGAATAAGAGTTGAGAGGAGTCAAAGATCACCACAAAAATGCTGGATTGCTGTAAGACATGTAAGAATTATCACAGCAAATATTTGAGATTGCATTATACAAAGAAATCCTTGAGAAAATGACAAACTGAAGCGCAGCAGGTCATGACATAATACATGCATTCTTGTTAAAAACATCATATTACTACATGAAAGGCTAACACACCACCTGAACAGATAATACAGAAAGAATATATTCTAGAAAAGTTGAGTAGCGAAAGAAACAGACTGGTGCAAAAAGACACAACAAAATCACCACCCCCCAGGAACAACACGCCTATAACGTGTTTACCTATTATAAGTAAAATACCAACATAGGGAACAAATTTAGCAATGCATAATAAACTAGAACTATTCTGCGAAGAAAATAAAAATACGAAAAAAAAGGGCAAAACAACACACAATATACTATATAGCAAACACCATCTTCTGAAAGAGATAAAAAGGAGAAAGGATCGTAGATATGGCATGGATTGACTACAAAAAAGCTTACGAAAGAATTCATCAAGCGTAAATGATAGAACGCCTGAGAATAGACAAAAATACCAAGCAAGATTATCATCTGATTAGAAATACAATATGAACATTCTGACTTGAACTGACAACTGATGAACAATATATCGCTGAGGTTCATAATACAAACTGGTACATTCCAAGGAAGTCTTCTATCACACATACTGTTCATTATAATCACGACGCGCCTTAATAATATGCTAAGAAAATGCCTAGCTGGATATACTCAACTAATAAATATAAAAAATAAACAACCTAATGTGCATTGATGATCTAACACTGTTTATCAGGCATATCTAACACTGTTTATCACGCATATCTAACACTGTTTATCAGGCATATATAAAATAAAAGACGGAGAAAGAGAAAAGTTTATACAGACAATTGTGTAATTGACACAAAAAATGAACTAGAAAATATGAATAATACAAACCGCCGAAAAAACAAATTAGAGGAGCAAGAAACACTATAAAACAATCAAGACAAAACAAAACAATGGATGAGACAAAAATATGGAAAGTGAAAGAATTACCCGGGCGATTCATAAGAATTATTAAAAAATAGACTAACCAAAATAATTCAAAATGGCAACAAAACAGAAGCCTTTACAGGGAAATTGAATTACTAATAGCAATCACACAAGATACTAGCATTATAATTCACCACATCAGAACAAGGAACAACAAAACAAGAAAACAACAAATGCAGACTCCGAGGACAAAGACAAGAAGCAATAAAACACATACTATGAATGTAGTAAACTAGTCCAAAAAGAATATTAAAAATACACGATTATGTGGGGAAGGAAGTACGCTGAGAAGTATGCAGACAGTTGAATCTTGAACACGCAGACACATAGTACAATTAAAAACCGGCGGCTATACTTGAATTCACAAAATCCTATGGGATATGGATATACAAATTCATATACACACCAAAGCAAGAAAACCAAATGCCATAATACTTACAAGGATATAAAGTCTCGCGTTATTTTAGATTTTGATTTTCTCGTTCAAACAGCGGACAGAGGGATGATCATTGAGAGAGAGCGAGCCAGAGAACAAGAGAGAGACAGACAGACAGAGAGAGCCACAGATATATATATATATATATATATATATATATATATATATATATATATATATATATACAGAGAGAGAGAGAGAGAGAGAGAGAGAGAGAGGGGCATTAGCCAGATCTCAGATTGGAGGTCTTCCTCTAATGTTTTTGCCATTTCTTTAGAAATGTGTTCATTCGTCTTCCTGTCGTGCCTGCCATAGAGTGTAGTTTCATCAGCATATATACCCATCTCAGAGGCAATGTTGTCCGGGAGGTCATTTATGAATATCAGGAACAATAGAGGTTCAAAGATAGAACCGGGGGGCACCCCCGCATTTATATCTTATTGTTTAGATGTACGACCGTCGAGGACAACCTGCATTTTTCTCTTATCTAAGGAGGATTTAATTATGTTAAGTATCCTACCAGTGATACCGTATGATCTTATTTTCCTGAGGAGACCCTCATGCAATACCCTGTCAAAAGCCTTCGATATATCTAGAGCTACCGCTCTGCCATCCCCCGGGTTGTCCAGTGAATTGTATATACGTTCAGAGATTACAGTTCGGATGTCTGCTTTGGAACGGTTTTTTCTAAATCCATATTGTTTGTCACTCAAAAGTTTAGCATCTGGAAGGTGATGGACTAGAGCATGGTTAATTAAGGTCTAAAATATTTTGGCAAAAAGTGGGAGGAGGCTAATGGGGCGATAATTTTATGGGTCAGTCCTTTCGCCTGAATTCTTGAATACTTGTACAACAGAAGCAGTTTTCCAACAGCCAGGAAAGCAAGCTTCATTAAGCAATTTGTTGTAGAGTTTAGAGTGAACTGGAGCTACTTCGGCTGACCACATTTTAAATAGCACAGCTGGGATAAGATCGGGTCCACATGTTATATATATGTGTCTTATTATTAATGTTTTGTTGTTATTATTCGTTGTTATTGTTCTTTGTTAAAAGTGAGTCTTATTAAAGTGCAGTCTTAGAGAGAGAGAGAGAGAGAGAGAGAGAGAGAGTTGTTGTTGTCGGAGAGATTGTTCGTATTATGAAGAGAGATTGTTCGTATTATGAAGAGAGATTCATATATAAAAAATGTTCATACTTAGGTGTGTAATAGAAGATCTTAGAGTGAGGAGATAGTGTTGAGACAATCTTAGTGTTTCTATTGTGTATGCAAGATGTGTATGTAAAGAAATTTTAAACCACATAATATACATATAATAATAGACAAATAATAACAATTTTCACTTTAACATTTGGCAGAATTACAACACAAAGACGACGTGTATAAAAACACATGATGGGTTTATTTATTCTCCCAACCGGTCGTGGTTTTCTGAGTCAAGAATTCAAAGCTTCGCATTCTAATTTTCAAAAGTGACCGTCTCACTTCTAGACGCTCGAATCCCAACTGCAGAATATCGTCTGTCGTCCTCAAACTCTCTTCTAGTTTCTCCCTGCTTCTCTCTGCTTAACTCTAAAGTTTCTAACTATATCGAGCACTTCCCATTTTCCATGACGTCATACACATATTAAAACATGTGTCTACTTTCACGTGTTCTGGAAATGCGTGTCCAAAACTTTTTCCTTTGTTTACAAAAGGAATTTTAACATATATGCCCAGTAACCTGTATTTCCAATATGTTAAAACATGTTTATTAACTTATCTTGTAGTTGCATTTTTTCAATTGAATTTTCATAACAAATTTGGCAATGCACATACTTTTCTTGAAACTATTTTATCTCTATGCTTTATAATGGTTTGTTTTACATTCCATTTGCTAATTCTCTATCATAATCTATTTCTAAACCTAAATTACGAGGTTCGAATTTCGTCTATTTTATTTCATTTTCATTTTAACTAAATCTCTCTTTTTTATACTTACATGAAAAGGGGGCATCCCTTATCATGTAACATCCCTTCCGTATATATTTCACAAAAAAGTATGCATTTTTAAATTTAGTACATTTTTTCTACATTCACACAACCACCCGGCTAGGAAAGATCAGGCTTAAAAAATCTTTTTCAGTCAGCCCTCCTCGGCCGACTTTATATTTTTATAAGATCAGAACCTTTCTGATCTTCTTGGCATTTGCTTTTTGGGTGTAGGGCCTTTACCTACGATTCACATCAGTTACTGTCCAGCCACCCACATGCCGCAGACTAGAGGTTGCCTCCTCCCTTTAAATGGACCACTCCCTTCGTCCCGAAAGTACCATGATCGTCTCGTTCCGCATGGTTAGTCTTATCACGTATGGCTTTGTTTTTTTTATTATATAACTATCTCATACGGGACATACCAAAGCTCATAACCAATCTTCTTCTTGCTTTAACTATCAAGATATACTTTTTTTCACACTGATTCACTCGGATTTCCTTGCTTGGATTCTTGAAACTTCGACGAGGATTTAGAAATATCACCCCTAACTAACTAACACCTTTTGCGCCACAACACCTTAATTGCGCACTAAATTCTGTCTAATTGCCCGATATTTTGTGATTTTTCTTTTCTCTCATCAGAGCATCCAAGCTCCAGCAGATATATTCCACATTCATGCGTCTCTAAAAAAAATACAAGGTGATAGCTTTCTTACGTAATCTATGGCATATTTTTGCCTGCCTCTTACTTCATTAAGCTATATGTTATTGCCTCGGTACTACATACCATCGGTTTACTGGTCCCCTTTGGAATTTTCGTATTCTTCCCAACGTCTGTTTATTAATTAAGCCAATTCTTACCACTTGCTTGGAGTCGTTACGTGCGAACAGCCAAGACTAAACTAGTTTCATTCAATAATTGCAAGAAACCCTCTCTACCACCTAAAGCAATGGCCAACGACTCTTTATCTGAGAGTACATATTTCAAACTCTTGGCCTAACGTTCACAGGTAATAGGAGTTGGAACATTTACATTGAAGGCATTTCCAGGGCCGCTGCAATAAAGGTGGGCTCTCTCTACCGTGCTAGACAACTACTAACACCCGAAAGTATCCTGTACCTCTATAAGGCCACCATTCGCCCATGTATGGAGTATTGCTGTCACATCTGGTCTGGTGCATCTGATACTAGTCTCTCGCTCCTTGACAAGGTGTTAACGAGCATCCCTCCCCCCTCTCTGGCTTTCTTACTCTTTCTATTTTCTCTCTCTGTGTCTCTATAAGAGAATAGAGAGGGAGAGAGGGAGATAGAGAGAGAGAGAGAGGTGAGTAAACGTGGAGGTAGACACGTTTACCAGAACCAAAGGTCAGCTGACCAAATTACGTATGTGTGACGTGGTTGGCTAGATCTGGGAGATTTGATTTGAGCTTTGAAGAGGACGGACGTTTTTCCGTGGTCCCCCCTCTTAACTGGGGAGGGGGGAGACGAACGCTGACGTGTGTGAAGAAGAACTAACACAAGCCGATTTCACTTCCAGTTCTGCAGAACCTCTGGGGAAAGTGAAATAAAAAACTATAAAATCATTTCATCGTCTTGGAGTGATAAATCTTCGTCAAACAGGTATCAAGTCTCCCTCCAGGATGAGAAATTGCCAGATGGTTCAACAGCGAGAACAGAGGTAGGTTCAGAAATTACATGTCACACACACGATTCCCTTTATGTTAATCAAACACACAACCATTTATATTAGAGACAATCATACGCACACGGAATCTTTGATGTTATACAGTGTATACACCCAAACGTAAAAAGTGCCCCTAAATGAAGAACTCTATATAACATATTCAAATGTAACGAAAGCTCAATTTGGTACCCCTCAAGGATAACTTCGATGATAACGAATATATAACAAAGGTTCAAAAGAGAGTCGCAAACCTGATAGGCCCTGAACTGGCATCTAAGCTTCAGCCTCTGTCCCATCGACGAAATGTTGCATCCCTCTGTCTTTTCTACAAGTATTTTGGTGGTGAATGCTCTGACGAACTGCACTCACTTGTGCCCCCACGATGTGAGCACCTTCGACAAACCCGACAGGCTGCTAAATCCCACACCCACACTGTAGAGAATCCTAGAGGTAAAAAGTATGTTTACTCCAATAGTTTCTTCCCCAGAACCGCTAGACTCTGGAATTCCATTCCAGGTCCCTGCTTCCCCAACAGTACTGACGTGCAGAAGTTCAGGTGTAACGTGAACCGACATCTTGCTGCCCAAATCCCTACATAGTACCCAATTAGTTGTTGCCCCTGATAGTAGCCCCCTACACCAAAGTAGCAATTGGCTTTTTTTTGGGTGGAAATGTAATACAAAAAACCAACAAAAAAAACACCAATTATTATAACTTGAAATCTATAGTTTTGCCCGCCAGAGTTTATAATTGAATAAACATCAGTGTCCGACAGGGTCAGTAATAAAAATAAATCATCTGTTCCCACTGTACTATTCAATAGTGAATTACGAACCTCTGGCTGAGTTTTCACTGATTTTCAGGATTCGTCTATTTCCTTTTAATCCAGGTGAAAAAATATGACGTCGATTTAATTTGTTTTAAAGACCGCCAAACGATACTGGCTTTTTTTTAGAAATACACTGTATATGAACGTTGCAATGATCTCCAGTTATACAGAAGAATGGCTATTTACATAGATCAATATACATGCCTCCACCGTTATATAAAATAAATAACATAAATCTACTTGATAGACACACAATAGAATGTATAATGAAATTATTTTCTGGCGAATTATTTGGGTGGTGGGGGTTTAGGACAAAAACATTCGTATCGACCTGGACCTCACATTTTGTTTTCTCGTCTAGACGCTGAAGTGTCTGACAAGCAAATAAACACCGAAACGTTTAATTATCAATATCGTTTCGTGCACATCGGTTCCACCGGATATGAAATGTTTAAGATGGCCGACATTGTGCCTCGCCTTTATGCCACTCCTGACAATGTATCTAATTCAATTTCAATCATTTATTTTATTTTATGGTCATAATAATAATAATAATATAATAATAATAATAATAATAATAATAATAATAATAATAATAATAATAATAATAATAATAATAATAATAAACACTCGAAAGGAATTGGATGAATCATAATGTATTTATTCGTGCTAATCTTTATAGTATTTCCACGTCTATTTAAAGAAATCTATTTACATTAATACGTTCTTTCGTTCACGTCTTCACCTTCTTCACAATTTTATCTGAGTTGTCTTTATCTTCTTTCGGTACAGTTTTTTTTTTTCGATTTTTCTCCTTTTTGCCTTTTTAAAAAAAATTGTTACGCTTGTATGCTTCATAAATGTACGTGTGTTTAACTACAAAAAAATCAGAATAAGCTTATCATGTTGCTATGACTTTATACGGGGTCGTAATACTAATATGCGCTTGCTTTACATATCCGTTAAATGGTGTAATCGATACTGAATGAACTATTGTTTGGTGTTATGGTATTAGTGAATATCTTGTCAATACCCTCCTGCTATGGGAATATTGCAACTCCTTCAATTATTACTTTAGAATATATATAACATTTTATCGTCATTTGCACAAAATACATAAAATATAATAAGCTGATATGTATCCATATTAAATACTGCTATCGTTCACGAATGTATATATTCTTAATGACGAATTAACTGTGATATTTTTTTTTATTCCCATATAATTGAATCTTTTTTTAAGTTCATATGTTACATCTATTGCTATTCTCAGTACTCGTGATCCCAGTTTTATTTATCGGTCTAATAATTCATGTATTCCGAGCGGTTTACTATAAATTAAGCATATTGTAAAGTTATTACTTGATACGGGCTCGTAATACTAATATACATTTACAATACAGTCCATTGAAATGGTGTAATGGATATTGATGTAATGTAATGAATGAACTATTGTTTTCTGTTTAGGTATTAGTAAATTAGTTATCAATACCCTCTTGTTATGGGGAAGTTGCAACTTCTTCAATAATTAGTTTAGAGTATATATAGTGTTATATCGTTATTTTAACACAATACACCAAATGTAACAAGCTAGAGTGTGTCAAAATTAAAAAGCGCTATATTTACGTATTACGCATCTAACGAAGGTATTTATTCTTGAAGATAATTTAAGTCTGGCACTTTTTCTTCTTCCTATAGAACTTAATATTTTTGAAAGTTCATATGTTAAATCCATTGCTGTTCTCTGTACTCTTAATTTAATTTCCATTTATCGGTCTAATAATTCCTGTCCCGCAAGCTATTTATTATATCTACAAAAATCATTGAGTATTGTTGTTATATTTAAACTGGAGAATCTATCTCCCGTGGCATGCTTCTTTATAAGATTCAGATAATTTTAGTTTCAATTGGTTTGTGCATACGAATTTAAGTGTTGGAATTTATTCCATGTTTTCTGCTTATACTTTTACGTTAGTTTTACTTATTTGTGTAGTGGTTTTATCAATTCATTGTTTGAATAATTTCTTATAAAATAACTTTTCATTCTAATAACTTATTTAAAAAATCCCACTTGTACAATAGTATATGCTGTTTTTCAGCTATGCCCTATCAAAATATTTGTTTAATAGGTATTTCCTGACTTTGCGATCATTATATTTTGTTTAGTTCGTAACTACATAGAAACACTTCCAAAGATGTGTGGGTTGGACCTTTTATTTTCTTATAATTTACTTTTAAAAGTTCTCAACGTTAAATATTACGTAATTGCTCAATTATTATTCCCTGATATTTTTAAGGTTGTCAACGAAAAAAAAACTACGGTGGAGCTGTAAAATGCACATTCCCTCGTCGTGTTACATGAAAAGGGTTGCCCCTTCTGATGTAAGTAAAAGATACTATATAAGTGAAAATGATATTAGAATAAGGCAAAAATCGACCCCTACAGGGAAGTGTTAAAGATAATCGGTAATAAAATGTTAGGAATTCAGTCCATTGTTAATTCTACTAGAAATAGTTAAATATTGTTTATGTCGGAAAAAGAATCGATAGTCCATTCTTTTAAAAATCGGGACATTAAATATGTCAGTTAAATAAATGCATAATAGGAGTTTAAATATATTGTTTGAAAATAGGTTAGAATTAGATTGAGGTTTCTTTGTTTGCCTCCTCGAATACGTGTTACAGGAATCATACCAGTCAGTTATAATTGTCGCCCTTATTATTATGCGTCTGTTCTGAGTCCCCGTATTACAAGTCGCCGTTACATGTTCCCAATATGTACCCCTATGAAACACTTGTATGTGTTTTCTTTCTTTTATTTTTCAATTTATATCAACGAAGTACACCATTCTTATATAAAATATGTTAAGAAATTTATTATCCAATGTATTCTGCAGTCCTTTGACTGCTCTACGCGTTTGAATTCGCGAGCACAGGCATGTTATTTTTGCGTATTTATACATTACTCCTGTATACTCAGTTGCCCACTTATACATTAATAATGTATTCTCACTATTCCTTACCTAGCTATAACATATACTGACCCAGCGGGTCACGGTTAGTGTAGTAAACATATAATTGTGTGTGAAGTTAGAAAGTTTGTTTTTTCTTTCAACGAATTTATTTTATAAAACTATTATATTTTCCCCCGTTATTAAGCTTCCGTAATGTTCTTTGGTCACCTTGACACTTTTTCGAAACGATTAAATTTTATGTATTGTTCATTAAACAAATCTACTCAGTTATTAATCGAATGGTGTGTGAGAGCTAATTTTGATTAAGGAGACCAGTATCAAACATGGAAAAACTCGTTGTCATTAATATAATAGTTCAACATATAATCCCCATTGCGTATTTTTCAGACAGATAAACTCATAGTATGACGCGAAAAGTGTATTTCAAATACGTGTATCTTACGTAGTTTTATTTAGATCCACAAATATTCGAATTGCAAAAACAATATACTTCCAGTGCACGTTTCATAGAGAAAATGATGTTCAATCTGACTAGCAGCCCTTATTTATAAAGCACTGATATATCATATAATTCGTGGTTAAAAGATTCAACATAAAAAAAAATATCTTTACATCATGATCAAGTGATGGTATTTTTAAATAGGCGTATTTCACGCTATTTACGTATGGAAAAATACTACATAATACGTGTTTACCCATACAAAAATGTCTCATAATGAGACCTTTACTGTCTCAGCATATCAGTCAGCTTAATAACTGCCTAAATCTAATTTAATAAACACGTTTGTAAAAATATGATTATGTCACCGAGGCAACGGAATGATGTACTTTTAATTATAATTTTGTTCTTACCGAATTTAACATTCAACTGATTAATCTAATATTTTCAAATAACTTTGGACAAATGAAGATAAAAATTATACAGAACTCATACGTGTTATCCACGGAGATTCTGTCACGGTGAAATTATTACGGTGAGATTGCTTCAGCATTCCGGAAAAATAAAGTTACTTGAAAAGGATAATTAAGAATGCGTATTGAAGTGACTATTATAAATATCCCATGAAAAGATTACCCCGATCCTTGAGTATGTAGCGAAGGACATAAAGATTAATGACATTACAGTATTTCTAAAGGCTGCCGATTTGTAAATAATTTTTCTTCAATATGTTAATTATTTTCTCGAAATGTCATATATAATTTTATTTGTATTACCAATTTTTAAAAATATTTTCCCGATGAATATATCACTTTAAAAATTATTAATCGTTACATTCTATATGTGGATAACTCCTAACAGTTTTGCAATTAATAACTGTGTTATGTTTTATAATGGTGTGAATTCATATTTCACAGAATATATAAAAATATTCCAAATATCAACAAGCTTCTGAGAAGTAATAACAAAATAAAAAATAATATTCTAATTTGCATTGTTTTCCGATGAAATAGTAAATGTTATTATATTACAATATCGAAAGTAGTTTATTCCAAAGAGAGGCTTATATACTTATTTATTTTTTCTTCCATTACAAACGAAAAGCAACTGACTTTAAGCTATTATTAAATTATTCGATGTTACATTGTTTGATTGTATTTAGTTATGTCAAAACCGATTTTTTAAAATTTTAACCACTATCAAATATGAATTTATATTATACCACAAATGCGAAACAAAAACTATTTAAAGAAAGTTGGCCTTTGTTACGTATTTTTAAACAAAATCAAAACCGATTAGACTCACTCCTTCAAATGAAATAATGTAAAATTCATAAAAATCCGCGTTTTTATTTACTGCAGAAATGTGTTCGGTATTTATCGACGTCTAGATTCTAGTGATTAAATTAACAGAGAAGAACGCTATAATGAAAAGTAAATACGCCTCATATATGATTTTAAATATTTGAAAAGAAATTGAATTCATGGAAAATTCATGAGTTTTAATATATATTGGAAAATCATGCAACATATGAGTGTTAGCTGAATTTCCACTAATGTCTTAGCAGCTGTTTTCACATTGACTATATCCAAAAACTGAAAATTCCCCTCTTTTCTTTAATGCATGGGTGGTTTTATTTCAGTTAAAGCTCGATAGGAAACAAGTCGAAATATTCAGTGTTGTTTAATCAACATGTGTTCAATTATGCACACATAACAATTGTATCAGATAGAAAGTCTATAATTAGCCATTAATATATCAATGTATGTATGTATATATATATATATATATATATATATATATATATATATATATATAATTATGTCGTAAGATTATCCGACACATTGTGTGCGGATTTGAAGATCAAGGCGCTGTAACTGATGCTTTCCGCGCTGGCAGACCTCGAAACGTCATCAAAAATGAAAATAGGGGAAAAGTGCGAGAGATTAAGTAATTAACTGCAATCCAGAGATTCTGCAATTTGTCATGAATGATGTTTGGGAAAGAAAATGTGCGAAGAACATTAGCAACATTTTTCAGAAAAAAAATATTTGACTATTTTTTATTTTCTTAAATTTCGCATTGTCTTAGTAAGATTGTTTTGACATTACAGAAAAATATTATCGGAAATGAAGACTATTTAAATTCAAAACCTTTCACTTATTTTTGGGCACCCTGTATATATACGTGTGTTTATTCCTTTTTAAATCTTATTTCACTTTATTAATCAAGCTAAATATTTAAATGGTGCATATTAAAATATGTATTTAGGTGATTTTATACTTTAGAAATGAAAGTCTTTATTTTTTAAATGTTTTAAATAAAGTTTTGTTTTCTATTTCAGAAAGAATCTTACTGTTTAAATGAATAGTAGAATGCCGATTTTTATGGAGATTCAACGCGACGTTTCAGAAAGCACACAAAAATAAACGTATCGTTATTAATCAAGGGAATTTATGTAAAGAGATTCAAAGGTCGGGCTGTTAAAAATTATGCCCCCTTGCGGATATTCAGTAGAGAATAACCAGCCGCAAAGGAAACCAAAAATAAAAGATTAAAGAAAACTCTTTCTCACGAAAAGAGTAAAAGAAAGAAAGAAAGTCGGTGCTTTTGTGATGCGTCCATCTAAGATACACAATCAGCAATGGCTAAGAACTGGAACCGGCCGACAGACAAATGACGCAGCTTACATGGTTGCGCAGATAAAATCTAAAATGTGATTTTAACTCAGGCGTAACAGATTAAGGAAAATTATTATTACTTATGAGAAATAATCGATTTGTCGGTTTAAAACATTAATACATCGTAAATATTATCTCTTCTCTCTCTCTCTCTCTCTCTCTCTCTCTCTCTCTCTCTCTCTATATATATATATATATATATATATATATATATATATATATATATATATATATATATAAATAAAATTAACTCATTTTTTCCCGTCTGATTTTGGCATTAATACGATTAAAAATCAAGATATTTCATGCAAATATAATATGCACAAACGGCAGAACAATATCTGAGGTGTGTTATAGGCTTATTACTTCTCAAATTCCTCGATAATCTTAGATCTATATACTTTTTCTGCTGAGAAGTCACGGCCAAATCGGTTAAGATCAATGGAAGTGGTAAAATATTTTCTCTCTAATAAATTCCTCCTCCCCCTGCCACCACTTAACACCGTTTGGGGATCGTCCACAAGGAACAGTTGAGAAGAGAACACCGGTTTGGCTTCGTAGTTCTTTCATGTGAAGTTATTTAAAATCACTGAACTAAGCTGCAGTGCTCTGTGGCGTAGTGGTTAGCGTGCTGGACAATTCACATTGTATTTTCACGTTCGCGCCGACCTACCGTAGTCGTTTTTTTTTTCTTCTAAACAACTGGAATGGACTTTTCTTGGTGGCCGAACTGTTAACGTTGCAGATGTTTTTTTTCACACTTTATTTTCCTACTTTTACTCATGACTCCGGATTTGATCCTTCCTACTTACCTACCATAACATTTTTTAAAACTCCCCCCGTCCCGGAAACAAACACTCGGGCAACGTCGGGTACCCCCGCTAGTTTGAAATATTTTATTTTAGTTGATCTTATTCCCTCCTCACGTTTTAAGGGGAAAATATTATTTTAAACTCAAGCATTATTGACAGACGATATATAATGCGAATTGAGGGACTCTGCTATACGGGATTTCAGAGAATTACCAGATATCTTCCTCAATGAAAATGACTGTTGATTACATTTCACACCTTGACAGACACAATGGCATGGTCCATACAACATGCACACTTAATCAGTTAAAAGCACTAATAATTGTACTTCCGCAATCATCATCCAAATAGGAATCATTGCAAGTGTCATCAACATTTATCCTCGAGTTTTGGCATTAATATTAAAGTGATATATGGTAAAGCTTATAAAATTCTATTTGAAATATTATCCTGATATCGAGAATTTCATTCAAATCAAACATGATGGATCGGATAAGTAATGAAGCTGCTTGGATAATCTATTATAGATTTTCTATTGCAATCTGTCTAACAACACTTGAAGGTATACTAGTAAGAACTTGATTTCTTTCTGGGGGAATTTTGAATGTTTACTTGAGAGAAATTTAATGCCTGCTATACACGACCGTCGAGCATCCAGGTTCTCAATATAGAGGATTGTCAGAAAAACTTAAATGAAAATACTTCATCTTTGAACTAAACCGGAAAAATTTATTTAAAGAATAAATTGTATGCTGTCTCCCCAACCGATTTAGAAGGTTCCTCCGGTTTAATGAAAAATATACGTTAAAAATGCAAAATTTGACTAAAAAGCTCATATAATATCTGATTAAGAACCATAAAATATGCTAAGAGGCTGGCCTCAGGAAAAAATGACCCCTGAACACGTTTAACGAAACGTTTGATAATGTGAAACAATGATGTACCTCTTCCAAATCATTGTAATGCCGTTGATATAAGCTATCAGACGTTGATTAGAAAGTTCCTGAACTTCTTTCTTTATCATTGGTAATAACGAATACGTAAAAACTAAGCGTTGCGAAATCCAAATTTTGTTGCATAGTTTGTTAATCAAAAATCGAAATGTAGATAACGATATGTAATTAAATTCTGGGCGAGAAGGTTTGACTAACCGACCTCTACCTATCAATTTAATTTAAAATTACATATAGCAAAACGAAAAAAAACTAAACTAAAGCCTAACAAGAGCCAGTCAAATGTTACTTTAACGTATGTATCCATATGACCATCCCTTTTGGATACTGCTATACATTTCAAATATTCTTTGTTTAATTATAAGCAGTGTATTTGGAACATAATCGTAAGAGACAAAAAGACGGGCAGACGAGGTCCTAATATGTAAATTAGATTTCACTAAAGGAAATTTTACAAATGGATAATAATCTAAAATGTAAGTTAAACGTTGAAAATAATTCACATAAAATATGAGCAAATAAAAAAAAAACAAAGCAATAATAAAAAAGGAAGCGACGTTACAGTGATTTTGCTAATAAAAAGGATTTTAGATTGGACCATAACGAACATAAAATGAATCGAGAAGAAAATAAAGAGATTTCAAGTGAAAAATTGAAGAGGGTGGAAAGGTGTTTAAAAGAGATAAATTAACTAAAATGAATGATAAGGATAGAAGATCAAGTAAAAGAAGGTTATGCGGAAAATGGTTAAAGAAATAAAAATCATAGAATGTTTTATTAGAAAAAAATGCAAAATTTGCTCATTACACTTGAAATACTGCAAGTCAGTACAATTGGGGAAGCAGGGATCTGGAATTGAATTCAAAAGTCTAGCGGTTCTTGAGGAAAAAAACTACTGGAGAAGAAAGTTCCTTTACATCTAGGGATATCTACTGTGTGCGGGTGGGATTTAGCTGCCTGTCGGATTTGTCGAGGGTGTTTCGTCGTGGGGGCACAAATGCTTGCAGTTCGTCAGAGCATTCACCATTAAAATACTTGTAGAATAGCCAGACGGATACAACATTTCGTCGATGGGACGGAGACTGAAGTTTAGATGCCAGTTCAGGGTCTATCATGTTGGCGACTCTCCTTTGACTCTTGTCAAGGAGCGAAAGACTAGTAGCATATGCACCAGCCCAAATCTGACAGCAATACTCCATACATGGGTGAATAGTGGCCTTATAGAGGCACAGGATACTTTCGGCTGTTAATGGTTTTCTAGCACGGTAGAGAGAGCCTAACTTCTTCGCACCGGCCCTGGCAATGCTATTAATGCAATTGTTCGAAACTCATGTTTCCTTTGAACGTTAGGCCAAGGAGTCTGAAAGATGTACTCTCAGATAAAGAGTCGTTGGCCATTGCTTTTGGTTGTAGAGAAGGTTTCTTGTAATTATTGAAGGAAATATGATTAGTCTTGGCAGCATTGAACGTGATCATCCATTGGTGTTCCCATTCCACTACAAATTGGAGGTCATCCTCTAGTTTTTTGCCGTTTCTTTAGATATGTGTTCATTTGTTTTCCTATCGTACCTGTTATAGAGTGTAGTGCCATCAGCGTATATACCCATCTCAGATGCAATTTTCTCGGAGAGTTCATTTATGAATATTAGGAACAATAGACGTCCAAGGGTAGACCCTTGCGTACTCCCGCATTTATATTATATTGTTTAGACGTACGATCGTCGAGGACAACCTGGCTTTTTTCTGTTATCTAAGTAGGATTTAATTATGTTAAGTATTCTACCAGTGATACCGTATGATATAATTTTCCTGAGGAGACCCTCATGCCATACCCTGTCAAAATCCTAAGATATATCTATAGCTACCGCTCTTCCCTCCCCCGCTTTGTCCAGTTAATGGAATATACGTTCAGAAATTACAGTTAGGATGTCTGCTGTGGAATGGACTTGTCTAAATCCATATTGTTGGTCAGTCAGAAGCTTAGCTTGATGGTGATGGACTAGAACAGGGTATATTATCGACTCAAATATTTTGGCAAAAAGTAGAAGGAGGCTATGGGGCGATAATTCAATGGAAAAGTTCGTTCGCCAGAATTCTTGAATAGTGGTACCACAGAATCAGTTTTCCAACAGCTCGGAAAGCATTATTCATTAAGGCATTTGTTGTAGAGTGTGGAGAGAACTGGAGCTACTTCGGCTGAGCACTTTTTTAATAGAACAGCTGGGATGAGATCGGGATCACATGCTTTTGAATCGTCAAGGTTTTTATGATCTTATGCATTTTAGCAGGGGTGATTTTCAGATCGTCTAGCGGGGCGTCTGTCCGTAATGGAAAGTCAGGTAGGGGTTGGTTGAAGGGTACAGTGTGGAGTTTGAGGCAAACCGAATGGCAAGCATGTTAGCCTTCTCGGTTGCTGAGCAAACAACATCGTGAGTGTTATTTATTGGGGCAATTATTGATTGCCCATTATTTACTACGCTGTTGTAGATTTTCCAGAAGTCACGAGTTCCTAATTGTTGTGCTTCGATGCGTTTTTAGTGGTTTCAGTAAATTATCTCTTAACTGTCGCTATTTCTTTCTTAACGCTACTTCTAGCTTCTATATACTTGTCTGTTTGAACTGGAGTTATGTTGGATAAATCTCCGGTATGCATGCTGCCGTTAAGCAATGCCAGTTGCGCAATTAGAAGTAAACCATTGGGGAGAGTGGGGATTGATATACATTTTCCGCATGGAAACATGTGCTTCAATTACAGTTTTGAACCATTCAGTTGTCTCATTTGCGCATTGTTCAGCAGGAAGAGAAAATATTTCCCCATGGAGCATATCTGATAATATCTCTGATGGCTTCCCAGTTAGGCTTTTTTTATATAATATCTCGTTGTTTTGAGCACTGGCTCTTCAGTTTTGGCTCTAGAGTTTAGGGCGATTTCAACCATTATAACTGCATGATCAGCGTTCCCAATTGGCATTCCTGATACAATCATCGGGAAGTGTGGTCAGCAACAGATCTAGAAGTGTTGCGTGTTGTTCTTGCTGGTCTGAAAAACAGGTTGGAAACGTAGCCATTTGTAATAGGGTGTGAGATATAGAGAAACTAAATGTGTTCTGGCCGCTGCGTCTGTGTAAGTAGAGAAGGCAGTTTTGTATTGGACATTACAGTCACCAAATGCATGTACTTGTGCGCTAGTGTCGACCGAGAGTGTTGTGTCTATGCTGTCAGAGATTTTGTTAATTATGGTGAAGTCTTAGGTCGAGGGAGAGCGGTAGAGAAGGTAAAAGTAGCTGATTTTATGCTGCGTGTTTAGTCTAAAACACATAACGTCTAGATCTTCCGATTTTAGGTTTGGTTTTCGAGTCAAAGGAAGAATATTAGGAATGTAGTCTCGAAGCCCGTGCATATGTCTGCCGGAATCCTTATGGTAGAGCGGGAGATATCCAGGCATACTAAAGTAGTTAGAGGGGATGAGGGAGTGTGGGTTAGTCGCACTTATTGCTTATATATCCGGGGTATTTGTTAGTAGAAATGATTCAGCATCAGCTAAATTAATTCTAAGCCAATGGATGTTCGTAAATGCAATCCCCTAGGGGGGATGTAAGTTTGATTTGTGTGAAGCTAAGCCTGGTTTAAGCTTATTATTTTATTGTACTATCATCATATTTTTAAAGAGTTTCAGGTTATGTAAGGGGGAGCTGAACAAGAGGTTATGCACAGTATCAGACATGAAAGACAAATAGATCATCAGTGGATCTTTCTTCAACTGGGATTGTGGCCTCAAGAAAGCCCACTGGGGATGAGTGCAGGTCTCCATTCCATGCGCGACATGACACTACAAACATCCCGATGTTATACAACAGTTGATGGAGCAGCCTCTCTAAGTACTACAAAAGAGTTAAGGCTCCTGTCCTACCAGTCGGAAACAGCAGCCAGGAACTGTCAATCCGGTACTTCAACCCATCAGAAGAAGGCCAATCCAATATAATTGCGCAGGAATATGTGGTACTCAAGAACTCCCAAGTGCCCACTTTTGAGGGGTGGGATGTGTCGGGAGTAGAGAAAACGGCGCTCATTGCCCTAGACAAGGAACAAGATCTACCACTGAGTGATTCTGTCGAATAATTGTGATAGCGTTTCTGCACCTGACCTGACTAACAGGCAAAGAAGGAGTATGGGAGCCGGGAGATAGACAGAGCCTATCTACTCCTTAAGCAGTTTAGGTTTGCAAACCGGTAATTTGTTTGAGTCTCACCCTCTAGAAAGATTGTCATCCAAGACTGATGAGGCCTCGCTGCCCTTGGGTTTAGCTTCAGAATTTTCCTTCACCTAGACTGGGAAGATCTACTGGGCCCGTCAGCACTGAGAGGGGTTGCTCCGTGCGTGGGCCCTAATCCAGTATTTCTGCGACGCCGTGAGGAGTATTAATGTTACTGGGTAAGTTTGTAGAGATTATATATCTGCTGAATAGTTATACTCCTCAAAGTGATTTAGTGGCATTGCGATTTCATTCTTATTGGATAAAGGGGGTAATTGAGCTCATGCTGTGTAAGCAACTATGTTTGTAAGCAGGCTTGTTAGAAAGGAGTTAATGGTTTAAGACTGTTCCTTTATATTTTTAAAAATTTTTTTTATTTATATGTTAGCTTTGTAGGATAACGTTACAGTATTAGTACGTATAATGAATTGAAAAGAAGTGCGCCAAATCTGTGTATATTTTTATGACAGGATGGTTAAGATGTAAGTGCAATACAGTACGGGTAAAACTGGGGGTAATTTGTGAGTTACGTGTAATTAAGTAAATAGATATATGGGCAAGTTTTCTGTAGATGCGAATAAGTAGAAGTTGTAGATATTAAGTGTGTTTTTTATCATTGAAGGAAGATAATTTCTGCTTTCAAGTAAGAGTCATGCGGCATTTTGCATAACAAGGAGTATCGGTCCAGTTTCGTATTAATCGTTGCAAAAATATATAGGACGAGACATTGCCATGTAATGCAAATGGCTTTGCTTCTGGGTACATATTTTGGCTGTTAAGTACCTAACTGGATAGGAATGAACTCTAATGCATGTCTAAAAGGTAGAAATGTATAAATGTTTAGTGATGGCTATTAAGCCGTCAGCATGTGGAGGTAAAGGGCTGGCAGTTTAAGATTCTACTACAAAAGTTTGCGTAATGTAGGAGTTTTAGTGGCAGCTTCGCGGGGTAGAGCAGAGTGTTAGCTTTCAAGAGACGGGGGTTATTAACTTGCAAGTTACAGTAGATTTTCATTAGGATTTAGAGTTTAACGTAGAGTGTGTTTGTTTTTTTTGGGGGGGAGTAAATCATGCAAGTCAGACAAAGGCAGTCTCCGAGGAGGTAAAGTGTATATTGGAATTACGTAGCTAGCTGGCAGGTGTTTTTCAGTTATAAGAGAAACAATTAGCACATGCTGATTCGGAATTCGTATTTCGTATTTATAGGCAGTCATTAAGGTCAGACACAAAGCATTGTATCTATTTAGAAAATGGTCTTAGTAACACAGCAAATATGACTGTATATTTCAGTTACAAATATAGTGAAATTTTAATAAGAGCAATATTCAGTGCTTTGGTATAGATATCAAGGAGGCCACTTTATTAACACAAGTGAACATATGGTAATTGTAGATATTAAGTATATTACTTAAATAAAATTCTTCTTACTTCTATAATAGAAGAAAATAAATCCTCGCTTCTGGTAATTCAGAAATCTTTCTTGCCTTAGCTTTACAATTTTTGGATTGAATTTTAAGAACTACACAAGAAGGCTCGCAAGCAAACACAAGAGATAAAGACAATATATACGTATATAATTATAAATAAAATAAATTTAAAAGAGAAAAAGTAAAAAAAAACACTTGGCATTTTGTTAGGATGAGGATGGATTAAGTACACTTAACTTCCTTGCTTTTGATATCTTGACTTCTCGACTACCAGCAAGTATAACAATGTTTTAGATGAAAGGGCGTCCCAGCAATGGTGAGCTCAATCTATCCAACTTATCGAACACACAGCCTATTTCAGTAACTGAATCCTACACGCGGTCTACAAAGAAGTCTCCAGCTATACAACTAGTAAATACACTGCACACGGGTCCCTACAAGTTTTTCATCTAATAAACACTGAATTAGTAAAGTTGAGAACACTATTTTCCTCTCCCAATTAATCATTTGAATATGTTATAGTATTTTTTAAAATTTTTGTTGGTCTCTTGACCTTTCTGGGGTCCAAGACAAGAATTCCACTAGTCTGGTGGGGTGTCTAAATTTGCATTATTAATTGTAACATCACTTGGAGAAGGTGCACCATTTCTCATAAAAGCTAGAGTGGGTTAGTATTACCACAGAGATCTCTTTTGGCTGTGAATACTATATGATTTTGAATATTTGGCCAGGAATTACTTGTATGGAAAAGTATTTTCATGCAAGGTTGTCCTGACAAAACCCTTGTACACAGAGACCTTAGACCAGTGCTTCCCAACCACTGTGCTAAGGTACACGAATGTGCCGTGGAATGATTATTGGTCTTCCATAAAGAAATAATTGCTACAAGCCCTTTAATTTCATTTTGTTTAACAAAGACATTTATTTTTTTAACCAGGATGTCACCATTCAATTCCAAATCTACAAATTTCTGAAAACTAAACGTTTCAAGCAAACTAATTGGTAAGCTTTTTTCATGGTTTGTAGTGGTGATGGGACGATTTTACAGAATATCAGGAGTTTTTTCAAACTATAGAGAATCAGCATCTGTAAATCTCTATCATAACTAGTGTCGGGCTTCATTGGTCTGCTTTGAAAAGAAAGCAACTTTGCGCACTGTCACTGCATACCACTGGTGAGCACAGGCAAGAATTTTTGTGCAAATCGCTGTTATTAAAATGGCAATTACTCTCATACAGTTGAGGCTACTTTCATCGATTGTGATAATTTAAGTTTTAATATAAGAATTGTCACTCCATGGCAGAAATATGTCATAGAGACTGTAACCTCTTTTCTAAATGAACACATTAGTGAATACAATCTGACGGTCGTTTTGTGTTTCTCTATTATTTAAAAGTAAAGTATGGTAAAGTGTTAATTTAAAGTACATGTTAAGCAGAACAAAAGCATAAAAATACTACTGTTACTACTACTACAACTACTACTACTACTTTTACTACTACTACTACTACTACTACTAATACAACTACTAAAATCCATAAAATACAAAATAAAATAATTTTACAGAATTTGGTGTGGCTATTTAACAGCAACAAAAGTGTTAAAATGTATAGTTATCAATGAAACAGTAACTATAAAAATTACGTGCATATGTCTGAGCACAGATATTTGTAGACATGTAACTGTTATATTGTTTGTTTCCTTTTTTTCTTGTTTATATTGAAATATAAACGCAGAGAAAAATGTTTGTAGTATTATTATTAGTACGTACGGCAGTAAAATAAACAATGAATATGTAAACCATACCCCAAACAGAAGGAGAACTGAAATAGTAGTACAAATAATATATGGTTTGTGTACAGATGGTCGAAAGGCAACATATAGGGATTGAAGCGAGTCAGATAAGATAATCATATAGAAGAGAAATTGTCTATTTAAACTGATATCATCTAGCGTATATGCTAATGTGGTTATTGGTAGTTGGAACGTGAAGTGGTTGAATTTCATAAATAATGTGACCTATGTATTTTGGGGGCAAAGTTTAATTGTGAGTCTGTAACTTTCTTTGCTAATGCCTTATGAACAATGGAATGTCTGAAGGTGGATTCAGTATTTTAAGAAGAGATTGTAATAGTAAATAATAATTAGGAAAGGAATATTGCTACCAGAACTAAAGTACAAGTAGTTTGGATTGTGCATTTATATAATATTTTATAATAACGTATAAATCGACTATAAATGTGCGCAACCCCCAACAAAAGATTTTGGATAATTTTCTTATCATAATGAATTGATAGATGGCGTCTGCGTGTGACTAACACTTTTTTTCTGTAATTGGACAATTATTTCCATTTTATTATATTAAAGACTAGTTTACCCATGTAAACGTATGCTAAGAATGTAGTTTTGATCAAGAAATTGTATTCAGAAACTTGATCTATAAAACACAATCTCTGTTTATGCGTACTTATCTGTGTCTGAAATTTAGACAGAAAAATTCTATTTAATTTATTGGAGTCTTTTTTTTTAATTTAGAATTGTATTAACGGTTTCAAAATGAAAATGTTTTAAAATTTCCATGTGATCATTCACATTTATTCAACAAAAACGTGATTAATTAAAGCGCATGCTAAACATGTAAAGCGTTTTCTATTAAAAAATACTGTAAGAAAATATTTTGCAAATTGCGTTTAATGTTAAAATCTTGACGACAACTAGCACAAACCATAAACCGCTAACAGAATAAGATAAAGCCATGTATATTCACACAGAGAATTAATGGTTAAATATATATATATGTATATATACATATATATATATATATGGTTTTCCATTTTAACAGAATATATATATATATATATGTATATATATATATATATATATATAATATAAAGTTGAATGTATGTGTGTGCGTGTCCTGTTACGAGTAGGCTCCTATATGTTGGACTATTTTAAAAAAACTGATTTAATATAATGATAGAAGATGTATCGAGACACACGAATGATTGTGTTTGATCTGGAAGAACGGTGGGTCATTAAAATTGTGGGATCTGCGTTCGCGCCTGGTTCACAAAGTATGGAAATAAAAAAAAAGTAAATTGAAAAGTAATTACAGGTGTTTTTGATATAGATGTATATAAGAATACTTTGATAAGTATGTTTTAACTTAAATACTGATGATATAATAAAATTGCGGGATCTGCGTTCACGCCTTACTTCCATGGAATGGAAATAGGCACAAACTTTAATAAAGACTTTTCATACCTATCTCCGTAAGTATACTTTGATAATTATGTTTCAGTTTGAAGAAATATGTTATAATAAAACTAGGGGTGTTCATTCGCCCCTGACCTTCATAGAATGGAAATATCTCACAAAGTTTAACAAGTTTATTTTTTTATATATATAGATCCAGAGAATATTGTGATAAGTGTTTCAGTGTGAACAGGTATGGTATAATAAATTATGGGGTTTATATATTTTATTTTTACTTTCATCATATTTTGCCTTGGTTTTGATACCCCCAAATTCAACCGAAATTTACAACCCTTCCTTTTTATAACCTTTCATATTTTCATAAATCAGAGTCCATTTTCTGTAGGCTGTTTTTGAACCCAGTCAACGGCGGGTACTTTTGCTATATATATATAATTTGTTACGGAAACGGTGGCATGTAAATAGCTCTAAAAACCAAATTAATGTGCATGTGTAAGACAATAATAGGGTTACAAGTTAAATTAGTTATTATCGATCGATCTATCTGTCTATCTATCTATGTATGTATGTATCTATCTATTTATATGTCGAGTTTTATTGTTAAAATACTTTATATTGGATGTTAATTTATTGTTTAGGGAACAGAATTGGTATGAAATGTAAAAATGTGTCAAGCTGAAGATGTTTGTATAAATGAGCTAAGTTTAAAAATAACAAAATAACCTTGGGCAGTTGCGTACCTGACACAGGAGACATTAGGAGACGTGTGCTTTTGATTATACTGCAACGGAACTGACAGGTCGGAAGGCCAAGAAACTTAGATCGGGGAGTTTGAGTTTACATGTCTACATGCTTGTTCTTTCAGCCCGGCGACCGGGCTGAAAGAACAAGCATGTAGACATGTAATTCAAACTCCATGTGAATGCCATTAAGACTGCTGTAATTAATTTCTATTTTAAAAATATAAAATGTTGTCCTGTGATTTCACAAAAGAAGATAATTCAGGGTTTTTTGTAATTGTTTATAGTGTTGATCGTTGCATGTTTATCACAGAGCCTAGCAGTGAAGAGAGGAGAACTTCTGGAGAAAGAAAGGGTGTGAAGTCTATATGCCTCTTCTTATAAAATATGATGCATTTATGTAAATACGAACTGTAATATATCCCCGTGTGATACACTCCAGTATAACAATATCTAGACGGGTATTTAATACGTGGTTATACAACATGCATCAGTCTATATGTCGATTATATATCAGTTTTCATATACAACACATATGCATGAATAGTGAATTGCTTCATTTTCAAAATTCAGATATTTGAATGCAGGCAATATATATATATATATATATATATATATATATATATATATATATATATATATATATATATATATATATATATATATATATATATATATATATATATATATATACAGGGAGGGAGAAAAAGAAAGTAAGAACGAAAGCGAAATAGTAGGGTAGACTAAGAAAGAGCAAGAAAGAGGGGTAAATATGCAGACAGAGAACATTAAAGAAACAGAAAAAGGAAAATAAATATGATAAAGGTGGTCGAGACACAAGTCGAATGAAGAAAATACATGAATATATGAATAGTCTCAATAATCGATAATTTTCTATGAGTTGCAAACATCAAACTTTTCGGATGTTTTGTTAGTAATCATTCCTGTTTTGGTGGGAAGTTGCATCCGGTAAAACACTTGAAGTAAATCAAAGGAGGAAACAAATCGAGAGCAGGAGAAACATGATAATTAACCAAAGATGCAGCTATGTATGTTTTCTGTAATTTGTTTTCATAAGTCAACTGTTTAACAGGCAGATAGGGTGTGATTTCAGAGTTCAGGAAAAATAAAGCAAAACAAATAAACAGGAATATTAAGGAAGTATTTAGAAGAAAATACAAATAGAAATTATAATCGCATGTGATATTTACTCATCCACATCTGCTTTGTTAATGCTTATTCTTCTCATATTTTCCTTATATATTTACGTTTTGTATATATATATATATATATATATATATATATATATATATATATATATATATATATATATATATATGTGTGTGTGCATATATGTACATATATATATATAAGTGTATGTGTTTCTGTGTATCTATGAAATGCTAGTTTATTTGGAAGCACAGTAACTATCCCATTCCATGTGATTGTATGCTTAACTAGTTAGTATTGATCTTGTTAAAATATGTCGATATTGAGACACAGGCTGTAGTACAGAAAAGGCTTAGTAGCACTAATGAACTTTAATAAAGGAAACACACCAACGGCTTTGACAGAATAAAATGAGAAGAACTCATGAACACAGTAAGAATATATATAAGCAGGTTTAGAGTTTGGGAATGAAACATATTAAAATGTAGGTTTGGAAAAATAAATTCATGCGAAGCCATCATCGACGAGAGTACAAAAAATGAAAAAAGTAAATAAATATATCGTTCTAAAAAAATGGTATCCCAAATGATGTCAAAGACCTAAGAAATGTGAGCTAATAAGCCGCGCATAGCGTCAGTGAAGACTACATTAATTTGATAGGCTGCATTTTCCTTTACGAATCAATGGTCACAAGCTGTTCTGGAAACTATTTTATTCGCTTTCGCACTGAAAATTTTGAAAATGTATGTCGGCATAAATTAACTGAATGCGCAGTGGGAGACTATGGAAAATGTGAATTGATTTGGTTTTTCAGAGGAAAGTCATTATCGAAATCCAGAAGCAGGACAAAGCCTTATTATAATTAAATAACATGGCACATATTTGCATGTGTCGGAATCGCGTGATTTATTCAGTCACGTATCATTATATTAAGAATTCCCTTACAAATGTTTGTACCATACCGTGTACATAAATGGAGATTTATATTCAATTAATTGTATTACATTGTGATTGAGTATAATTAAATAAATCACAATGACACTAGATTAAAATGTCTGGTCACATTATTAGTGAGAAATTATTAACTTACCTAATCCTTAAAGGTGGTTTAGTGAGTTTCATCCGTTTATGGACGAGTCAACCAGATTATTTTTTAATTTAAGATTTGGCTAAGAAACAGAAAAGATTATAAAGTAATCTACAATAGCAACAAATATAATGAGTTAATAAATGCTCATAAACAAAATCACTTTCAAACTATACACTTTACCTCGATTAAAAATTTAAACTTTTAACAAAATGAGTGTTCTCCTTAAAATAGACGATAATTATATGATATGATACTCAATTGGAAATATTTCCCATGTATATATTTATATTTCGCAAAAGACTCCATAATAAATGCCGAGAAGTTCGTTAGTGATCATGACTGTATATTTTACTCCATAAATAAACTGGATATTTTTTAATCTGTCTTATTTCTTAAAGATATTCTTATATTCAATTACAGTCCTCCTCCCCCGTAAGATTTTTTAGGCGTTTTACATAAATGGGGCTTATTTATTTATTTATTTCATTATAATCTAGATCAACTTTTAACAAGACTAATTAATTGAATGTTATTTCATACATAAACGTAACTCATAAACTTATATACTATTTCTATATATATCTGATACAAACTTTAAAATATATACGGGTATTTGCTTTCAAATTTCAGCTGTACACATCAATGACTATTAGATTTCAACAGTAAAACTTGCAATCATAAAAGATTATATCTCTAAAATAAACATGAACAAATCAACTGAGAAACTATTTTCAATGTCACCATTTAATACCAGGAGAGTTTTGTATTATTGAAATCGTTTCATAACGCTATTTAATCTAAGGATCTAATGATGGAGGATAACCCTCACAAAGAACGAAATTACTTATTATCTATAATTTTAAAGGACGCTATATAAAACCGCAAAGAGATGAACACTACACAACCAACGCGTCAAATGAGCTTGACGAAAATGTAGAGGGAATACATCATTAAAATCAACATGCCATACTATCAAAGGTAGAAACGAAAGAGGTGTACATCATCGGGTCTATGTTACAGCTTTTCAAGAGTAGAAAATAGAGCTGGGTAAAATATCATTAAAAGTATTTTTTCGCTTTATTAAGAAATATTGAATGATGCAAAAATATACCAGCTGAGTATAACAAAGGTACATAGTACACAGATTTATAGTAAATATTATAAACAAATATATTAGCTCCGGGTGTGTGAAAGTGTTTTGAGCGATAAAAGGGTCCAGTGTACGAAATGCAGCAGAAGCAAGGAACTTAATTTGTGAGCGCAAAGTTGGATTTTGTGGGGAAAAGGTCAATAAGTCGATTGCTTTCTTTCAAGGCAAATTCATCTATAAGAATCATAGGAAAAATTTAAGAAAACAGAATCTTAATCCTAAAAAAAAATTAACAAAACACTTAAAATCTTATGCTACCTGGTTAACTTGTAGATAAACTGATTTTGTTTTACTAATCGCAGAAGATGCTCGAAAAGCAATGTACGATTAGATAAAGGTATGATCAGCATAGGTATTAATTTCCGAGATAATATTCTAAAAATTATCATGTCTACAAATAGGAAACAGCAAAGCATCGATAATAGAGGACAGGGAAACTCCAGTATTGAAAGACAAGCGGGATGCGAAAATACCATCATGAGATTTGATCAGAATAAAAAAATCAAAATTGAAATCAATGAACTTAAACCTAATACCATAACGCTTATTTGTGTGTGAGACCATGATTACACACTATCGAACGTCTTTAAAATCGAAACGGGCATTATGAATATCACTACAGTCCAGACATTCGTAAAAATTATAAAATGTGCCGGTGCTTAAACTTAAATTAACTGTTTATTCTTTTTTTTTAATTTAAGCATAGAGAATCAACGGTAGTAATACCATAAATTTTCTGTTCTTAACATTTAACGGTGATCTAACTTAAAACTTCATCGTCATACTTTAACTTAAAAACTATTCAAAACTACAGTATTGTGCATCTACAGAAATGGCATTTAAATGAAATGTTATGAAGAAAATTAGTATTCTATTTATTGATGTGCCTGACGTATTAGCACTTTATTTTATAATGTTTAAAATCAAGAAAGCCACTATATTTAAACATTAAAATCAGGTTTCAAGAAAGCCACTATATGTAAACATTAAAATCAGGTTTCAAGTTGGACCTGACGTTTGTTGGGCAGTCAATCGAGAGACATATACGTCTATGGAGACTTATGGACTCAATAAAAAAACTCTTTTAAAAGATAAAGTGTAGCATGCTGTGAATGTTCAAAAACAGCCTAGGTATTAATAAGATTTACTCATATATATTTTAATTACATATTATTAAAATAATAATGTAAACAAAAATGCATTATAGCTTAATCCATTAGGTGTTATAGAAACAATTGTCTCCCATAGTGGGTGACATTAATTAAGTAAACTATATATATTGCACATCGCACTGATGGTATTTTTATGAATTTCATTATTAGTGAAAGCATCGTCTATCGGAATATATTAAACAAAACAGGTCTTGTTCAATATAGACAATAACTGAAATCTAATAATATGTTGTTTCTATTCAAGCAATTTAATAGGTGAGTTTAAAGGAGTACATACAGGTAAGTCATTATGAATTGCTGTACATAGTACATCTTTATTTTTAGAAACTAAGCACACCTCCTCAACGTGTATTTGTAATTAAATTAGAACACTTTCCTCATTTATGAAGATGCTATTCTTATCCGGAAATATCACCATCATAAAATATTGCCGATGCAAAATAGGTAACTCCACAACGTTTTAGAAATAGACACAAATCATTGTACATAAAAGCATTTATTATCAGCAAATATCTAAAATTTAATACGAAAAACAGTGACTTTATTCAGAATATTGCCAAAAGTCAGATGCGAAAATAAACCACGTTTTACATATAAAATTCCATATTGTTGTGGGGGAATTACTCTCCAAATAGACTGTTCTATCCTTTATATAAACCATAGACCTTTTGATCCCAGGTGTGGATTAAACACCAGAGCTCCCGGAGTCTTTATCGTCACGTTGGTTTGTTATTTTTCCTGCGATTGTTTTACATATTATTATTATTATTGTTATTGCCGTGTAAAATTTGTTTTATTTGTTAAAGTTGTTATTGCTGTTATCTTCCTGCTGTTATTTTTGAACGGGACTTTTACCTTATTTTTTTTATTTATTTTTTCCCCCTCTCTAACCCGTCGGCCATGGCGTCCGCCAGCAATGCGCCGTCGGAAGAGGACAAAAGTGGCGAACAAAAGAATGGGTGGGCAAAACCACCTAAAGTTAAAATAGACGTTAACAACTTTTTAACGGAAGCAAGGAAATGTTTGCAATATGTTATAGAAACAGGAGTTACGTTAGAAGCACCACGGCTACAAGAATTTGCCAAGAAAACGATCTCACTTTTTGTGGTAGATCGCAAGACCAAAAAATTGATCAGGTCAACTAAGGAAACTGTAACTAAATTACTGGCAACGGCAGGAATGCGTGCGGATCGTGTAACGAAATGCAGAGGCTACAATACCTGGGCCGCCCTGTTTAAAACAGAAGAAGAATGTGTCGCACTAACTAAAAAAGAAATCATTACACAAGACTACATTTTAAGAATGGAGTACCTAGGACGGAGGAGAACGACTGTTTCCATTTTCGAAGTGCCAGGGGCGGTCCCAGGTGAATATCTAGCTGCCTACCTCCTGAAATTCGGTGATATTACTGGTATAGAGGTGGACCAGTACAACGGAGTCTGGTCCTTCGACATCCTTTTAAACAAAGAAGCTTTCCTCGAAATACCCTACTTCCTGGAAGCGGGAGCTGAAAAACTCCCCATTGTGGTCACAGGGAGGTAGCCGACCTGCTGGATTTGTAGTGAAGTAGGTCACTTAACCTACACTTGTCCGAAAAAGACCAAAACCAATGTGACAAACACAACAAACCCTAAAGAGATGATTGTTGGGCACCTCGAACCTGAGGCTAGAACGCCAACTACAAGCAAAAAAATTGAAGTGATTAAAGAAATCACAACAGAAGAATTCGAAAAAAACTTCAACTCCGAGATGGAATCGCCTAAAAAGAGAGAATGGACACTGGTACCGTTTTCTAAATCGCCTCGTAAAACGTACGCGGATAAACTGACCAAAGAGCAGATATTAGACATTAGGACCAGTAAAGACCCGGGGGGGGCAACAAGTTTTAAGGCCCTGCTAAAAATAAAGGACTCGCTTGATGAAAAGCGCAAGCAAAGCGAGAAGAAAAAAGAAAAAGAAAAAATATTAGATTTCCCCGAATCTCTCTTCCCCGAAAAGCCTGCCCCTCCTCCAAAAGAGAAAAGATCACCCCGTAAAGCGCCACCCCTCTCTCCCGCAAACGTACCAAAAAGAGACCCAAAGTTGACAACCCTAGGCTCCCCATCCAAAAAGACCCCTACACCGTCCCCTAAACCGTCTCCATTCTGTTCCCAAACAATACACCCCAAAACTCCCCCCGCTTCCCCTATGAAAATTGACATGCCCCCTCCTCCATCACCTCGCCCTTCTACTTCTGAAAAGAAAAGACAAAGAAGTCCCTCCGTGGAAAAAGACCAAAAAAAGAAAAGACCCCCTTTTTTTCAGGGCAAAGACGTGTGTAAGATCACGGCTAATATAGAGACCATATCCAAAAATCACGTTAGAAAAGACTACCGAAACCTCTACGCGGTGAAGCAGATAAGCAAACTGGACATTACAAACCCAGAACATTTTCCTAATGCCAAAAGACTTTTAACTGTGGTCAGAAGTCGTGAAGAGGCCAAAGGAGTTTGGACTATGCTGGAGGAAGCAAACTCTGCTTTTAATATCATTCCTCCAGCAGCCTTTTTTAGCGACTCCGACATACTTAAAATGGAGAAACTATGTGTTGGACGGGTCCCCATAAAAATCCACCCTTCACTTTATAGAGCGATTAAGTTAACATTTCCTCTAGACATCGGTGGTCTGTCCCCTGATGGGGCCATCACTAATGAGATGACCTCAGGATCATTGGGGACAGCTGTCGGTGTCTTGGCACCGTCCATGTTTGTTAAGGATACCCAACCCTAGATAGATCACAATGGCTTTAAGGTTAGCTACTTTGAATGTCCGAGGGTTGAGGGACGCCTCTCGTAAACTTCGAGTTGCACGCGACCTTCAACGCCTCGGGGTGGATATACAGGAAACGCACTTCATTCCCAGTGATTATCAGGGTGTGCTGCTTAGAGACTTTCAGCTCTATTCAGCACATTTTGATTCCCACTCGAGGGGTGTTTCCTGGCTAGTTAGACGCACTCTTGATGCTTCGTGTGACCCAGTCTATGCTGATCCAGAGGGAAGAGTGCACGTGCTGGATGTTACCGTAAAGGATGTGGCATTTCGATTTATTGGGGTTTATGCTCCCAATAGCCATGGCGAGAGGGTTTCCTTTTTTCGGGGGATTGAGCCCTTCATGAATTCGTCTCGACGAATAGTTTTAGCGGGAGACTAGAACGCGGTCCTGGATCCCGATTTAGATCGCGGGGGTAATACTTCAAGGGCTACTAACCAGAACCGGGATGCTAAGGCGTTTCGAGACTTTATTGACAAGTTTGATCTTGTCGATAAATTTCGAAACGAAAAGCCCGGGGATGTAGTTTGGACTTGGACAGGTAGACGCGGCTCCGATCCGGTGCAACTTTCGAGTTACATCGATCGGTTCTTAGTTAAGAGAGTCGACTTAGGGCTTTTAGACTGTCCAAGTTTTCATAACATAGTTTATTCGGACCATAGGTTAGTCCGGGTTCGGGTAAACAGATAGCGTTAAACCTAGGATGGCTAGTTACTGGAAGTTCAACACGTCGTTGTTCGACGTGAAGGGCTTCCGGGAACAGCTTTTACTAACAATACAGAGGGAATTGACGGGAGCCATTATCGGGAATAAGTGGTGGGGAAAACTTAAACAAGTAATTAGGTCCTTCGCTGCTGATTTTAGTCATCGACTCAATCTTAATTCTAGAGCAGCGAAAGCGGCACTAGAGGATAGATTAAAAAGGGCGGTGGAGGAGGGGGATAGTGATAGTTATACTTTAAGTAAGGCTGAACTGGACTCCCTGGATAACAGGAAGGACCAGGGTCTAGTAGTTAGGGCTAGGTTAAAAAGAGTGCCGAACGAGGCAACAAACATAGCCGTGTCAATGCGTGCGGAGGAGCGTCGACGTGCGACTGATCGACACATCGCCAGTGTCACATTGCCGGACGGACGAACCGTAACATCAAATGATGGAATCCTGGAGGGTTTTCGAGCTTATTTGCAGGAGCTTTTTACCATGGAGCCCGGTCTGGAGATTGAACAGTTTGACACGTATTTAGCTGACTTTTCTCGCCTTGAAGCGACCGAAGCAGCTACGTGTGAAGGTAGCATAAAAGAGGAAGAAGTCCTTGAGGCTCTGAAACAAGTCGGGCTAGACAGGACCTCTGGGATTGATGGTCTGCCTTACGAGGTGTACTTGAGGCTGTCGCCCATTTTTATTCCTTTGCTGGCAACACTCTACAACTCCTGGTTTAGGAACGGGTCTATACCTCAGTACTTTACCAGGGGAATCATTAAATTGCTTCGCAAAGATAAAAATGGAGGGGATGGGATTAGCAATTTCCGGCCCTTAACGATGTTAAACACAGAGTTAAAGATTTTGGCCAAGATCTTAGCAAATCGTCTGCAGGTTGTTTTACATCGTCTCATAAGTCCCGAACAGACGTGTTCTGTTAAGGGTCGGACGATTCAAGATAATTTGCACGCGATACGCTTGATCATAGAGAAAGTCGACACAGAAGCCGCGCTGATCAATTTAGATCAGTCAAAAGCATTCGATAGGGTGGACCATCGTTACCTAGGTGCTGTTCTTTGCTCGGCTGGGTTTGGACCCCAGTGTCGCTCATGGATTCGCCTCTTGTATGCTAACCCCGGTGCTATGGTGGAGGTGAATGGGGTGAGATCGAAGCCCTTCAGGTTAACAAGATCTATCCGTCAAGGTTGTCCGTTATCACCCATGCTGTATGTCATCGCGCTTGAGCCCTTTTTGCGCCAGCTTAGGGTGAATCCGGTCCTTCGCGGGATTACTTTGCCAGGTGGTTCTACCCCAGTAAAGTATACCGCCTATGCCGACGACATGACTGTGCTTGTAACGAGCAATGCCGAGATTAGAGTCGTCGACATGGAAACAAGTCGGTATGCACAGGTAACAGGGGCCATAATCAACCACGTTAAGTCTATTGGCTTACGTGTTGGTGCCTGGAGGGGAACGCCCCTTCAGGGGCCCTTTGGCTGAACTGATGGGCCCTGCAAGCTACTCGGCGTCTGGTTTGGCCCCGACCTCCAGCTGGAGAAAAATTGGTCGGAAGTGTTGAAAGCGGTCAAGACCACAGCTCATTTGTGGTCTTTGAGAAATCTAACTTTAAAGGGTCAGGCGGAGGTATGCAATACTCATATCTACCCCCTGATCCTATACCGTCTATCAGTGCTTCCACTCCCGAAGTCCTCACTACTTGAACTAGTGCGTGCTCTTTTCGCGTTCTTATGGCGCGGAAAGCAAGCCATGGTTGCTCGGGAGATCTGTTGCCTGCATCCGTCTGAAGGCGGTCTGGATATGCCGAATATCAAAATACGTAGACACACTCTAAGGCTGATATACCTAAACCGAATGTGTACACCTGACTTAGGGAACGGTGTCTTCTGTTGTCTCGCAAAGCGCTATATAGGGTTTTAGTGAGGGGATCTGTCCGAGACGAAAAGATTGAGGAGTTCGGTTTCACGAATGAGGAGCGTCGCTCGATGTGGCCTTGGGCGCCCGGGATGAGCTGTTTCGATAACTACGAGGCATCGCTCACCTGGCTGGTAATCCGAGATGCCCTCTGGGTTCACAAAAAACTTTTCATAGCGGGTTTTACAATGACACCTAGTTGTGTCCGATGCGGAGAATGGGAGGAAGACCTAAGCCATGCTTTCTTCCGCTGCGCTATCGTTCGACCGTTATGTGAGTTAGTTGAGAGCTTCACGGTTCGGATACTGAACGGGCGTTTTTTTGTGCTGGATGCGGTTTCCCCGTGCTGCAATTGGGCGCCGAGTATGAAGAAAGAGGAACGTTATGTTTTTCTGTGTTTGCTAGCTGTTATGAGAGGCGTGATTTGGTCGACACGACAGAAGGAGGTTTACGGAGATGAGACCTTCACTGCTCCCCAGCTTGTTCTCATGTTCAAGCATCGGTTAAAAATGCGAATTAAGCTGGAGAAGGTGAAACTCACTCCTGTGAATTTCAACGAAAGGTGGGTGAAAGCTTCGCGACTGTGTAGAGTGACTGGAGCTGACCTTGAATTCGTTTCTGATTTGATTTAGGTCAAAAAGGATTTTGGGTATCCTGAAATAACAAGACATCAGTATCGGACCGATTAGTTTAGTATGGGTTAGTTAGGCTTTATTGTTTGATTTTTTAACTTAGCTAGAGTATGTATGTGTTCATCGTCCCAGTCCCTCTTTTAGTTTGCCCTTGTCCCCCCCTTTTCCCACCTTAGGTTCGATAACCCCCATTCCCGACCCCAATTAGGTGACGGATGGACTGCTTTGTCAGTGATGCAGGTCGTCTTTGTGGTGTTTATTCAATAAAGTCAGTTTTCCTGTGGACCTGCGTCTTTTCGACTGACAAAGCTTTCTATCTGCCACAATTAGTAGTGGGGGGCTCTTTTACTAACTACTATTTTTTCATTGTAAATATTTCATTCTTTTTGTATATAAAATTTTTAGCCCCAACCCCCCACATCATGTATATATCATTTTTCGGGTTATAATTAGGATTCCCATAGAGTGATTCTGGTATTCTGGTGAAAGAGTCTAGTTAAGTTAACTTTATGTTAGATAGGACCACATTAACCCCCCCCCTATTTTTGGCCATGTGCCACATTTTGTGTATATTTATGCAAATAAATATTAACACCAGAGCGATTCTCCCCTGCTCGGTGACGTTTACTACTCTTTTCAGATGTAACATTTTACGTTGTTGCTCCAGTAATCCATTGTTTAAACTCTATTCCGTTGTTCCATTGGATTCGCAGACGGTACTCCCGTTTAAAACAGTGTTCTAAAAAACTAAACACTGACGACATTGGATTCAAGGAGCATGCTAAAATTGAAACGATTAACGACATTGAAAAAAATACTCGCGTTGAAATAGTATTGTAAAAATAATAACGACGTCGGACTCAATCTTAAAGATGTGTCTAACATATCACTTGCAACTTCACGCTGAGTAAAAAGAAAAAAAACGCTGATCATTACGGAAAAAAAGGGTTGAAAAGAAAATATCGTCAATACTTTCAAAGATAGCGCTATACTTTTGCAAAAAGAAAAAGGTTCGTCGCAACCTAGAAAGGAAATGTTTTAGACTTTTGGAAAAAGAATTCGTCACTTGTGGTTTTCGCTGCTAAAATCGGGCGTTACTTTTTTTGTCTAAGAAAAATATAGACTTGATTTTCTTTTTAGACAATGAATTTTTTTTATATATTAATGTTTTTTTTCTGCTCGTTTTATTGCCTGGAGGGAGAAATAAGAAAGAATAAAACGGTTTTGTAAAATTCAGCGAACGTTTTGAAATTGCTAATGCTGACAAAGCAAAATTGACGAATTGAAAGTAGCGTTGGAATATTTGACCAAGTTGCATATCGATGCCGCAAAGTGTCAGTCGCAATCCGAAAAACACTGGACCGAACGTCAAATAGATTCGAGGAACAGCAAAAGGAATTGCAAAAAACAGTTAGCGGAATGTCAAATACGAACTGAGGAACAGCAAAAGGAAGTTCAAAACCAGTTTGCCGAGCGTCAATTACGAACAGAGGAATTGCTTGGAAAAATTGTTAAGTATAATGCGAACGCGTAAAGAAATTCAGCATTTTCTCAGAATACAATATCGACCGCGATAGACAATTTTAAATACGAGGAAGAGGAAAAACCATTCGCAGCGTATTCTCGGCGTTATTATTATTTTTTTTTAATATTGACTGCAGCAACTGATCTGATCAATAGTAAACAAGCCTTCTACTACGAATTTGGAAAGGGCTGAGTATGATACATTCGTGGATTACATCTTGTCTTGGAAAACAGCAGATTTACCATTCAATGAGACGGTAAATTTCTTAACAGAACTTTTCTCGCCGAAAACGTATCTTTTCCATAAACGTTGGGGATGTTTGAATGTGGTGAAGACGATTATGACGATTTTGCCACCTACGCAGCTGTAGTGAACGAACACTCTGATGACTTTAAGTTGTCTGAACTGGCAGTAGACAATTTTAAATGCTTTGTGTTTGCGCAAGAGTTAACCTCGGGGAAAAAATGCGGAAAATACGCGCAGAGTCCTTACTAAATTAGAAAATGAATCGAAAATGATTGTCAAAAAGTAGAATTATAAAAAAAAGACGCAAGAAATATCGAAGCAGGCATCGCGAATATAAAAAAGTAACTAAGAAAAAACCGTCAAAATGGCACATATACACTAACCACCGAAACTCAGAAAAACTAAAAGCACCGAGCGCTTGTTTCACATGTGGCGGCATATATTGGGTAAGGGATGACCCATTTTTAACGAACATATTACATTTAAGCAATAAGATCGGTCATAAAAGTTCTCACTGTAGGAAAACACAGAATAGAATCCGTGTACGTCAAACCAGAACTAAGGACGTCGTAGATGAAAATCTACGCAAATATGTAACGGGTAACATTGTCTGCAAGGCTATTAAATTCCAATCTTTAAATAATAACTCACAAAACGTGGAAAATATTGTGAAAGCCAACTATGTAAAAAAAAACTAACAGAATGACGACGGCCGTTTATGGTACAAAAATACATTTTGAAGGTGAATTGATTACAAACGTCACTTTACGAGGGAAAACAAAGAAAAACTAAGATTGTGTGTGCTAAAAGATAGATACGCAAGAAAATAGATACGCGCCCAGCAGAAACGGAGAAACTTATAACTTATTTTAAAAAATGATTCACAAACGTATTTACTCCTGACCTGGGTAGATCTAAATAATGACCGCAGGTTTTAAATTGAAACCTCGTACACAACAGGTGTTTAAAATGAAATGTAATGTCCCGTTCGCTTCCCTAAACAAAATAAATCAGGAACTAGACAGATAAGAACGCATCGGTATACTGGCTTAAATTGAATATAGTGAGTGGGCTGCTCCGGCAGTTTACATAAATACATGGTCCGGGAAAATTTGCGTTTGCGCCGACTTCGCGACCGGACTCAACGGGTCCTTGGAAGATTTTCCCTATCCATTACCTAGTCCAGAAGAAGTGTTCACGAAATCAAATGGGGGCAAGTCTTTTTTCTAAGCTCGACCGAAACGACGCTTACACACAGATTCCGGTAAACGAGAAAAGCGCTAACCTCCTCTGTATTAACACTCATCGGGGTGTGTACAGATACGAAAGACTCGGGTTTGGTATCAAAGTTGCACCTGCAATATTCTAGCAAGTAATGGATACTATGCTGTCCGGCTTGGACACCGTAATAGCATATCTTAATGTCATTATCATAGTGAGCTAAAGCAGGGATGAACATGAAAAACATACCAGACAAGTATCAAGTTGATTACAAGATTATGGATTTAAGATCAAAGCAGATAAATGCGAGTTGTTTTTACAAACAATTAAAGACCTGGGTCAAATAATCGATGGAGATCGCAGACGCCTAGACCCAGATAAGACGACATCTATTAATGAAATACCGGCACCAGTAAACATAACTCAATCGCAGTGTTTTTTAGGTTTGACAAATTATTACCAAAGGTTCATCATAAATATAAACTAATTACGCTCATCACTTAATGAATTGCTGAAAAATTATAAGGCTTGAGAGTGAACAGAAGATTGTCAGGCATCATTCCAAGAAATAAAAAAACAACCTACTTCGAAACTATTACTAGCGCATTTCAACCCGCAGTTGGACATAATATTAGCTAGCGACGCTAGTCAATATGGCGTCGGGGTGTGCATGCTTCATCGAATGTCGGATGGCTCGAAACAGCCTATTGCGTTGGCATCACGGACTGTCTTGCCAGTGAAAATGAATTATTCTCGGATCGAGAAAGAGACCCTAGGAATTATATTTGCCGTTTCAAAATTCCACCAGTTCATGTACGAAATACATTTTTTCTACAGACCGACCATAAGCCGTTGGTATCCATTTTTGGATAAAAAAGGACTTCCAACATTCCCTGCGAACCGACTATTAAGACGTGGTACTATTCTGCAGAACTATAGTTTTAAAATTCAATTCATCTGCTCAAAACAAGAAGCCCATGCAGACGGTCTATCGAGACTGATTCCTGCCACAATAGTACCTCTTGAATATTCAATAATCGTTGCACTACGTATTAACAGTGATGTAAAAACCATGATAAGCAATATTATCTGCGAACTGCCGGTCACACTTCAGGAAATTAAGTCAGAATAACTAAATGATAATTTCATTCAAACCACAAAGCAGAAATTAGCACTGGGTGACACCAGTTCAGACAGTTTTCTGATTGCGACGAAATGCTGTTATACGGAAAAAGGGATGTCATACCCCAAACCCTACAAACAATAATTATCAGGGAGTTTTACATGGGCCATCCAGGAATAAGCAGAATGAAAAACATGGTGAACCGATGCAAAGGCGGTGCTTTGGCTGCAAAAGCACCACCGCTAACAAATAAACCTTGGCCTAAGGCCGACTAGGCATGGTCGGGGATCCACATCGAGTATGTGGGACCTGTGGAGGATTGTTACTACCTGATTGTAGTTGACTCTTACTCTAAATGGTCAGAGTTACTTAGATGCAAAAAACCGACAGCAGCAACAGCGACAGATTTTTTATTGCAATTGTCTGGTGTACGACAACGCTACACAGTTTATCTCGACACAGTTCAGAGAATTCTGCGAGACGTATCAAGCAAAAAATATTACGACACCCTAGTACCACGGTAGAAGCAACGGCCAGGCCGAACGCTTCGTCGACAAACTTAAAAGGGCATTAAAAAAGGCGTCAAGTACACCAATAGAAAAGACCCTTCAGCAATTTATGCAGGTTTACAGAATCACGAGAAATACGAACAAACCAGATGCAGGATCCCCAGCAGAAATCATGTTTGGACGGAAAACAAAATCCGTATTTTATAAACTGCTACCGAAACACATAGCACACAACAGTACATCAAAAATGCGAACGAAACGGTTTAACAGCGAAGATAACGTGTACCCTAGACATTTTAGAACTAACGTTTCTTTTTGAGAACAGGCCACGATCTTACGAAGAATCGGCCATGTTACATACTGCATTCAGGGCCCAAAGTTCCAACATCAGAGTCATCTGAACCAAATCAGGAAACGCTTCCACGAGGATCAAGGATAACCACCACAGGACGGCAGTGAGGCGATTGAAACTGTGTATTACTGGTTCGACATCGACCCTCCCCCAAAAAGAGATGTCAGAACCAAGACGCTCCGGCAGATAGAGGAAGCGCACAGACCCCTTGTTGGTCTGCTCCAAACGGGGGGAAATACTGATTTTCACAACCGCGGAGCTTGGGAAGGGGTGTTGTGGGGGAATCACCATCCAAATGGAATATTCTATTAATTATATAAAGCATAGACCTTTTGATCCCAGGTGTGGATTAAATACCAGAGCGCCCTCGCCTGCTCGGTGACGTTTACTACTCTTCTCAGTTGTAACCTTTTACGATGTTGTTCCAGTTATGCATTGTTTAAAGTCTATTCCGTTGTTCTGTTTTCTTTGTGGCTTATTGCAAGCCATAACACATATCCAGCTGTTTCTAATGTCTTGCACTTTTGAATATTATGATCTACTGGACTAAATAAGACTAGTGATATAAGAGTAAAGGAAATCGTACAACATAATTTGTATTTTTCCTTAGACAAATTATGTTCGCAAACAATATGTTCAAGAGCTCGTGTATCATTGTAAATATATCATTTGTAATGAGGTGGTATATATTAATGATTACATGACAATAAAATATAACATCAGCTGGTTTCCTTATTAAAAAGTATAGTACTTTCTTAGATGCTATGAATAAATTCATGAACTTTCTCATATACACACTCGCACACGCCAACCTATATAAATACTTATACACAGATTATATATATATATATACTTATGCACACACACACACACATATATATATATATATATATATATATATATATATATATATATATATTATATAGTAATTTATAAAATATATATGGCGATTAAGCTACACTGAATAGTCTGCGTTTCATCCAACTATAGGATTCGTCAGGCTTATGCGCGAATTCTGTGGCTGCTTCTTGTTTTTATATATGTTGAGGATTTCTAGTTAGCCAATCAGCTTTTAGTATCCACCGCGCCCCTTCCTATCAGCCAATGGGCATGCATTTTATCAAACAAAGGATCTGTTTTAGACGTTCTTCTTTATATATATATATATATATATATATATATATATATATATATATATACCTATGTATACACACATACATGCACATATATATATACATATACATATATACACATATATGTGTGATCGTTTAAGTATATTCATGTTTATTTAATTTATTTATTTGTTTGTTTTCTATTGATATTGTTAGTTTTAAAGCTATTTTGTATCGTTATCCTAGAGTAAGTTTTATTTTGTTAACACAGTTATTTGCTATTTCTCGCCTACCGTTTCATAGATTTTGAGGTTCTTTAAAGTACAGGATAGAAAATTTTTCATGGAGGCATAATTTACCCCAATCTGTTATAAACAAGAGTAGCGTTTTTAAAAACAGCTCATATTTAAAATTTTTGCGGAACGCTGTCTGAATCAAAATTGGAAAATATCTTTAATATTTGTCATTGAGAGGGAAGGTGTTAAAAGATCGGTTCTTTTATTGGTATATATTGCCTGTGTTATATTACTAAAATGTATTCATTAAAATCTTGCAAATTAATTTGAAATATAGACTAAATGTTCTGAAATTCTATTTATTATCAGTTAGAAGTTATCTTAATCACTACATTCTCTATTAAACACGTAAATTGGCCCTATATTATGTACACAGTTAATACTATCTTTTGTTGATGGAGGGTAGACCATGTATGGTGGATGCGTTATGAGTAGCTCCCGTTCCTCTCGTTTGCCCTTATTTGTCACTGTCCTCACTTGTATAAGTTATTGTTTCTTACAAGAAAAAAGAAAAAGTTGTAGGATAAGTTTTCAGTATCTTTCTTTTACAAGAGTGTAACCACTTATCAAGGTCCGAAAACCACTCAGGGATAAGGGTTATTGCGTGTACAATACGTTAGTGTTGGGATTTGATTAAATGTCTTACTTAATGAGACGGCCCATCAGGTTTCTGTTTATGTTGGACTTGAAAACATCCAGGTTGTCGTCAGATGAGAAACAGGCAAACGAACGGATCACCTGAATCCTTAAATACAGGGCATACTGATGAGGTTTTCCAGGGTGTTGGGAAGCACGCCTCCTAAGGCAACACTTAAACAGTTTTGTAAGTATGGGGGCAAGTTCTGATTCAAGCTTTTTCAGCACTATAATTAGAATGCCGTCATGGCCAGTTGCTTTACTGGAATCAAGGTTGTTGATTATGTTGATGAGGCTGTCCTATCATCAGGTGTAAAATTGTCGTTTGATGAATGTATTCGGAGCTATGCAGTAGTTTCTACTAGGGTTTCTCGATGTCATATTAGTGAGTAACTGTTACGGCTTTACCTATCATGTGCTACAAAAATATATATTTATTCGGTTCTTTTTTTTCTCTTACTTTCCCTCTCTGCCTTGTTCTAAGCAAGTCTGTCGACATATTCCACAAATCCCGAAATAACATCATAAATTGTGCCCAGGAAACACACAGAATAAAACGCAAATGTTCAACTACGAGCATAAACCCGTTCTTCCTTGTCTTCTTCTCCAACATCTGGGGGTCAACGTTCCAACCTTCCAGAGGTTGAAACCTAATTACAGGAGATTAAACCATTGCTTATGACCTCATTAAGATTGTTCGTAAAACAACCAGTGTGTCCTTATTCTGACGGTCAGTGTGTAAGTCTCCTAGGTATTTTCCTCACAACTTGGCTTCATATATGTTCATCTTCCGTTCTGTCTCGACTGGAATCTTCCTACCACTCTGTTGTATCAGTTAAAAGATAAATAATAACATGTAATAAGTCCTGAGACGCACCTCTCCATTGTACAGTATATCGACACTATGGCTGACTGGGATAGCTTCCGTTCATTTATATCTGATCTATCTCTGCGTTAAATGTGTAAAAAGGATGTGCCCTCTATAGCAACAGACGTGACGGAATGGTTAATTGTAGGTATAGACCGTTTCATACCCTCGAGCAAATTTCAGCAAACACCTAACAGCCGGCGTGGTTCTCTACGGAATGTGCCGCTGCCATTGCACCCAGAAATTACTTTTTCAATTCCTTCCAAAGTTACAGATGTGCTGAGACTACACTGTAAAAGAGTAATGGAGATCGCGAGAGAGTTGTCTGCTCAGTCTGTCAAGTTTAAAGTGGCTGGCCTGTGGCTTGATTCCTTCCAGTTTTGGCAAATAGCAAACACAATCCTGAACAGAAGTGTGTGCTCTATCCCAACTATCATCAATGTACCTCACGTAATCTCAGACAAAGCCAAACTCTTTGCCAAGAAGTCTGAAGCGAATGCCACTCCAGGCGATCAAGGCCACGAACCCGCGTATTTCTCTCCCGTATCAGAAAACACTCTATGCGACATACACATATCTGTGCGTGATGTTACTAAGGTTATCAAAAACCTTGATTCCATAAACTTAACTGGCCCCGACCGCATCCTAATATATTGAGAAAAAGGCTTCAAAAAGAACTAGCTTCAACCTTACAAAGCTGTTTAAGCGTTGTTTTAAGGAGAATTGTTTCCCAAGCAAAAAACTCATCGATATGCCGGTATTTAAGACTTCAGGTGATCCGTCATCTCTCTCTCTCTCTCTCTCTCTCTCTCTCTCTCTCTCTCTCTCTCTTAGTACATACATCTAAGTCTCTTTTGCGTCACGAGTAACTAATATTAATCTGTGGTTAATAGAGAAGTATTCCACCACCTCACCAACAATACACTTCTTAGTGGCATGCAATATGGTTTCAGTTCGGCTAGATCTAGAGCGGATGTGTTTACGGTTATTTCACATAAGGTTAGCGAAACTTTCGAAGGAGTCTTCCCTCTAGGGTAATTGCTCTTGACGTATCATAGATCTTTGATAGGGTATAGCATAAAGGTCTATTTCACAAGATCTCCAGCTATAGTATAGCTGGAAATGTCTTTTCAATTATCGCTCTTGTATTTCAGAAATAAAAAAAATACTTGGAAATTCAAAAAAGTGTGGGGAAGATAAGGTTGTTAAAGAGAGCGAGATTTTTAATAACATCATATACGTGTTGATATATTTTTAAAGATATGACGAATTAATATTATTTTGTGAGAAAGTATCACATGTTTGTTAAAATTCCAAAATTGGTGTGTAATTGAAATAAAGTGCGTGTGTTTTGTTATGAAATTTATTGATTGAGATTATATGTATTAATCTTTATAGGTGTTTCTATGGTAGTAATTTATAAATGTGCCTAAAATAAAATTGTTCTTTTAATAAAAGTATACTTATTAATGGTGCTACATTATAGAAACCTGCACGTTTTTTAATTGTTCTTGAATTTGAGATAAGCGCACATTCTAGAAGTTTCCGGCGCGGGTAATTCTTCGTCCAGATATTCTGGACGGCATATTCTCAAGCACGTTTTGTTATTGTAAGCATATTTTAGTTAGCTTCGCAGTATGTTTGGGATCATTGTCGTCCTGAAACACAAAATTGCTGTTATGTCCCAACACACCAGAAGATTTACGGAGGATATCCCTGTGTATGCGCTTATTAATCCAAGCATTGAGGATTTCAAATTCACCAGTACTATCGAATTAAAAACACCACCGTAACATAATCGAATCATCGCCAAAGTTTATTTTGCTGTATGGTGTGCCATTTTCCCGGCATAATTTTGTTGCTGTGCCCCCCCACGAAATGCCTATATTTGTTTCGTCGAGGCAGATAACCTTGTTCAAAAATGCTTGTGGTTCCTTCCCATATCTTTTTACATAATTTAAACGTGATCTGGCATGTTGCCACTTTAAAAATCGAATCTGTACGATTTAGAGCTTTATTGATTGTATCCTTTCTCACATGAACCTAAGTTTCTCTTAGGTATGTTTGAATTTCACCATGAGTAACAAAAGTGTTACTCGGTCGACAACATCTTGGAAGATTTGCAAATGCTTCACAAGGACTTTTTAACATTCTAATAATGTTTCAAATTTTTCTTCCTGTTAGATTCTGTTGCTTTTATTCAATACCCATTTACTACTTTGTGCTTACCACTGATTTTTATGCATATATGTTGAAAATTCTTTAATTTAAGGCATTTTAAGAAATGAATTGATTGACTCCGATACAAGTGGCTACAAACCATAAAATTGTATGAAAATTCTTTTAATATAAAGCCCACTGGTTTGTCAGTAATAACCTGCTTGGATTATTCCAACACTCAACGCAAAAGTAATCTATAATTATTTTAGAAATGGGATTTTTTAAGTGTATCCAAAACTTTTGCAATTGCGAGTTTTTATTTCCTTTCTAAACCCTGATTACAACCCCAAATATAAGTTACATTAGTAACAGAAATATACTGGCATCCTGAATCCTAATTCCTAAATCCTTAATCCTAATTAGAGTTATGAAGACAAATGTACCGTCTCCAATACATTTGCGTGGCATTAAATATATATATATATATATATATATATATATATATATATATATATAGTGATCTATATTCCACAATTTTCTCTGGCGAAATGATAAAATAAAACGCGGTCGTTGGCTGCAACCGCTGCTTAGCCAATTAAAAAAATGACACCTTTCTCCAGATATTCGCACATTACCACGTAGGTGGTCACGAAATCGATGCTCATTACCTCATAAAACCAACGTTTATATGTTGTTTATTATATTGCATACATTTTTGGTGTATGTTATCCGCCGTTTTGTTTTTCGTAATATCACCTGAACAAATCGCTCGTGATTCTCGTTGTCGAAATCACGATTATTTCAATGGATGCTTAATGAGATTTAGATTTTTTATTATTTAGTTTTGCTTTGCTACTTTAATAATATTGTAAATAATTGTCTACATAGTGTGATAAAAAAATTGGAGTCCCAAAGTTTTAACTGCTAAAATTATATAATCAAATTATCACTTTTTTTATCTTTCTGTACCATTATTTGCTTGGTCCACCGACCATTGTTAGTAATTTATCCAAACAGCTTACACCCCATAAATGCAATGAGTTTTAACCTACTGTATTGATGCATACACTTAAACGTTGCAGATTGGATTTATTCATACAGTATTGTGTTGCAGATTGCATAAGTGTATGGGCTAAAAGAGAGAACATCCTATTAATATGCATAGAATCATGTCGCTGATTCTATTACTACATGACATAGAGATTTGCAGTGTCAATAGATAACTGCAGACTGTTTTATTGCATGCACGAGAGCGAGTCTTATATTATCAATGCATATGATAGACTTTAATACATAGTAGCATTGCATATATTCAGCTTGTGGCTAGTGGTATTAATGTATACTGTAGATTACAGTAGAATACCACAATTGTTACTAATGTATACAATAGACTGAAATACTGCTAATTATTAGATTACGTAATCAACCTTCGTTATGTAAAAAATAAGCGTGGAATATTTTGTTAATTTACAATATAAAGGTAAAAACAAATTGTATACAAGCAATGTAGAAAAATCAAGTAAACTCCAGAAAAACGTAGCAGCGTGTACTTGTATATACAGTAAAGAATAGAGTAATTTATTTATGTTCACCGTGGTGGGTAAAAGATTGCATAGTTGTATAGAGTATATGTAAAAATGTTTTATTTACAGTGCCGGCAAAAAGAAAGTTCGCACATAATTTTTTCAAAAACTGCAAATGTAAGCCAAAGTTAATGTATTTGTTTAAACAACCGTAACCTCATTTAATTCGCCTTGTATTCTTCTATAATTTTACCTGTTGATATGTGACTTTTCAGTGAAATATTCTAGTGTTCACGTCAATTTAAAAAAATAACTTCAAATTGAGAAGGCAAAAAGAAAGTTCACAGGAACAAATTCACTAAAAACCAGCTTAAATTATCGCCCTTGAATCATTTTAATCCATCCGCTAACAGGTAACAAAGTATCTCTAACAGTAATTGTTGTCGTTCGACGTTATAGAATGGAACTTTTCGTTCATATAACACGACGTTCTCTTTGTGATCGTCTGGAACTACTTCTATCTCCACCTTTCTAGTTTATCCAATTTGGAAATGCCCGCAGATTGAAATATGATGAGTAAAGTGTTACAAAAACTGTGCAAAAGCACCAAAACACCGGAAGTATTCGTGATGTCCCTAATCTGGTCGTACTAGAGTTACTTTTAACAGGGAAGACAATGCTATCAAGATCCGCAGCCTAAGAAACAGATTTGAAACGGCTCCCCAAATCCAACAACAGCGCAATCTTAAAAGTGAATCTTTCTACTGTCAAGAACAGATTAAAGAAATTTAATTTGCGAGGATATGTGACAATACGCAAGCCAATGATTTTTGTAAAGAACAAAAAGCGCCGTCTGGACTTTGTCAGATGCAATGCAAATCACGGCTCTTCATATTGGTCAAAAGTGCTTTTTAGCAACGAAAGCATGTTAATAGGATAGGCAGTGATGGTAGGCAGTACGTCCGTCGGAGGAAAGACGAAAATTTAATCCTAGGTGCTAAGTTTAAACGCTACAAGGTAGGGGAGGTTCAGTTTTAGTATAGGGCATTATTAGTACCGATAGTCCAGGGTCTATATTTCGTTTGCAAGGTCGAATTATTTCTACCAAGTACATTAATTTGCTGACTGAGCATTTTCTACCCTACTTTGGTTGAAATTTGGATGATAATCCCATCTTCATGCAGGATAGTGTTCCCATTCATACAGAGGGAAATGCCAAGAGGTTTCTGGACGAGAGTGATATTCCGTGTTTTGATTGGCCTGCACAATCTCCATAAGTCAATCCTATCGAAAATGTATGGCATTTAATCACGCAACAGCTACGCAATTATAAAATTTCACATTTGGAAGAACTTTGGACAAAAATGAAAGAATGGTTGGAGTCCCTTTCCCCGGAGTATTGCTGCAGTCTAATTAAAGGAAATCCCACAAGATTGCAGGCTGTTTAATTGCGGAGCAGCTTTGCTACTAAATATTAACTAGTTCATTGTGTTCCTGTTGTATTTGTGGTGCATTAATGCCGTAAAGTTACGTTAAAATAACAATTTTGGGGGGTCTCCTCAATTTGGAGTATTTTTTTTTTAAATTGACATGACCACTAGAATATTTCAATTAAAAGTCAAATATGAATAGGTAAAATTATAGAAGAAAAAAGGCGAATCAAATAGGTATAATTTGTTTAAACGGTTACATTAAATTTAGCTTACATTTGCAGTTTCGGAAAGAATTACAAGTGCGGACCTTCTTTTTGCCGCCTGCGTAGGTATCTCGTAGACGATGGTCGGATGTAGTAATGTATGTAATAGAGGTTAATTCATTTCTGCTGAATCGCATTATATGCTATCTGGAAGTAACGTGAGGTATACGTTTTCACTTACTGAATTACATTGCCCTTAACTCTATATTAAAAAATAGAGATGATTTCGCTACTAGAAAGATAATAAAACACTTTCGCAATACAAACGCAGATGTTAGATATAAAGTCAATATAATCACATTCCCAGTCCATTTATGCCGCTTGTTTCTCGGATATCAGTTTATTTTATTTAATATCGTCTCTGAGAATCAGTTTCTCAAACGAGTCCTATTTACAAAGGGTCACTTTTTACTCAATTATTATTTGCTCCTCTTCCTCCTCGGTTAGACTATAAACGTAGATATCTTAACCGTTTGAGTTTATATATATATATATATATATATATATATATATATATATATATATATATATATATATATATATATATATATTTATATATATATTAACATTTTAACATATTTTTTAAATATAATGCGCAATGAAGCGCCGAATAACAGTATTTATGCTCTTTATTTTTACATACATTCATCACCCATAAACTGCTAAGTTAAAATTAAGGGCTTAATAAAATATCTAATTCAAGTTTCTCATTTCATACTGATGAAGAGTGCGGACCGTGGTTAGACAATAGAGGTATTGTACAGAAACTCCATAAAAATTGGGTGCAGCGGAGTACATGCCATGGATCAAAATATAAAAAGTGATTGGGCATATTAGTTCTAACATAACTGTGAAGCTTATTTACACTTAACTAGGCCGATAGCCATTAGTCGCGTGCTCTCGTATAATGAATGAATGCGTGAATGTAGAATTGACATAAAATTCTTAAAGATAAACTAAAATGACCGAAAAATGGGCTAAATTGACTTAAATAAATAAATAAATAAAAAGTAAGTGACTTAGAATGACATTAATGAACTTAAGGATGAATTGAATGACCTTAAGAATGAGCTGAATGCTTAAAAAATAACTGGAATACTTCGAAAACAACTTGAATGATCTGGAGAATGATTTGAATGGCTTTGAGACTGACTGGTTGTAAAGTGGGTGATCATTTTACATTAAATTAATGCAGAAAAGTGATCCCCCACTTTATATCACAAAGTTACAAACATAAGTACAACATGTAGTAAAACAGATACTACACTTTGATCTTGGCCAAAAAGCCAAGTAAAGCTTAAAAATCTAAGAACAGAATCTATTAACAACTGATCTTAACCAAAAAGGCTAAGCACAAAAGTGTTACGGACAGACCGCCTGACCGACCGACCGACCGACCGACCGACCGAGCGACCGACGGAGTGACTTATAGAATCGCTTGCACGCGACTAATAAAAACGGGGAATATATTTCATGATGTTTAGTTAAACATAGACATATTTAAATAACTGAAAAACAATGCATTCGAATATAAATTTCTCAATTTTCTAAGAGCGACATTTTTTAAAGATAAATTCATTCTTGTCAAAAACATATCACGATGCTGCACTTAAAATAGTTTTAGTTCGATCTATTTTTAATTCGCGTGTTTTTAACATAGATAATTAAGAGCTGTTTCCTAGGCGTGCGGCTTAATATGTGTTTTATGTTGACAGGAGAATATAGTTTTGCATTAGTACAAGGTCCGCTATCATAAAAAATGCACTTCTCTTTTAGTAATGCTTACATCACTCTTTTTTGTAGCAGAAAAATATGAGTATTTGACTATGCTACTGGATTACGAGTTATTACAATATTATATTGTACTTTTAATCTTAACTGGTGTTAAATCATATTTTCCGATGTTCAGACGCCATTGAAATCTAACTGCTATGTATTTCTGGAGTGATTTATGTTTTTCTATTCAGCAACAATTAGTATCATTCCAGTTATATTAGTCTGTGTTGGAGCATTAAAGAAACACGTTACGTGTCTTTACACACACACACAAACACACACACCCACTTCCAATTATATATACTTATAGAAAGACGGACACGCATATACGTAGATTGATAGATAGATAAGTAGATATATATAGATGTATTTGTTTTGTTGCACTGTATGAAATCTTAAAGAGAAGAACGGACTATCTAACAGAAAGAGAGGGGTATAGCGACCTTAGCAAAAAACAGCTTATAAGTGAACCTATGCGATAGAGTTAATGCCATTTACTATTTACTAAGTAAAATCCTACTTAGTTCATATGTTTATTTTAGATTGCTTACTGTTGTGATTATCGCAGTAGTAATCTTAATCACGGAAATGACGCAGTATCTTTATCCTTGCATTGATAGTGAAATACTATTTTTATAAAAAAAGCATTAAATAACTTACAAACTTGACTCGAAATAAAGAAAGATAAGAAACACTATTGAAACTGAAACTGAACTTATTCAATATTAATATAAAAGAAATGTTAATTCAAATGGGGAAAAGGTGTGTGTTATTTCTGTAAAACAATATTATTTTAATTAATAATTTGTTGTTTCATGGAATTATAAGACAAAAATCAGTTTATTTATTACTTCAAAATTATATTTAAAAAATGGAATAACTCAACCCAGATTCGAGTTGTATTGAAACTGAAGTTTATTCAATATAAATAAAACGCAAATAAAAAAAACAATGTATGTTAAGAGCAAGGGAGAACCACGTGTGTCAAAACAAGACTTAAAAATGTAGGAAAAAAATTATTCAAAATGCACATTAACATGAACTTAAATTAATATTTATAATGAAAAGGATTTAATTTCAAAGAAATAATAAGACAATGTACAGTGTAAAATATATCGTAATAAAATAAACTAATACAAATATATTGGATAGTTAATTTAAAATCGGTTTGTCAATAATATTATTATTTCACTATGGCAAGAAATATCAGTATATAAAAACCTGATTCAATGATGAATGATTTATCTTTGATATGATAAATATAATTACCTAAATACAGACCCATATTTATAATGTCGTGCATGGCACGGAACGAAGTTATCACGTTTCAAACATCGTATTAATTAATTTTTATTAAGAAAATCGGGTTTTATGACGAGAAAGAAGGACGCGCAAGGGGCAGCATGTATTTTTAAATATCAAATTTAATGTAATTGGCTATCGTTCACACAAATTCAAAAACAATAAATTCTCATTTTCTCTAATAAAAATAATTTCTCGTTCTCAGACGGTACGTTCTCCCTGATTTTCCAATCCAAGTTGTTGAAGACATCCAAGTTGTAGTCAGGTGGGAAGCAGGCGGACGGAACAGAGTTCTACAGGCGTGCAGTTCTAAGACAGAAGCTTTGTTTATTGGAATCCGCGTTTTGATTTAGGTACATCAATAGAGTGGGGGAAATTTTTCACAGTGGATTCAACTAGACGGGTGTTTTTCGTGAAAGATTGGCGGGGGCGACCAGAGATTGGAGTTCAGACGAGCACCTGCCATGGAAATAACGATAAAACAAGGATAGGCTCGCAACGTCTCTTCTGTGGGAGAGAGGTTGCAGGTTAGAGAAAAGGGCATCCCCCACTAAGCCACGAAGTCTATTTTGTACTCTGTCAAGGCAGGATAGGCTGTTTTTAGCAGCTCCTGCCCAGATATGGCAACAGTATCCCATCCTTGGACGTACTTGACTTTTATATAGATAGAGAATTGCACCAGTAGTGAGATATCACTTTATAAAATATATAAATAAATGTTGACATTCAGGAGTTAGGAAACGCGATCGACACGCCCGTTGACAAGCAAAATAAGTATCACATCTTTTTAGGCTCAACTATTGATCTTAACAATTTGGGAAAGGGTTCTGCTTTCAATTTTTACGCACGTTTCGAACGGCGGCAAAATAATAGATGAATTTCAATTATTTCATCTTAGCGAAAAAACGAGAGAGAAATAGAGAGACAACTCACCATTAAATAGTATTGTTATTTCACAAGCCTAAGATTGCAAGTATATTTCGTTCATTTAATTTTGAATCCTAGACAGTTTCTGCCTCGAGTTTATAATAGATACTTGTGTCAGCCCAAAATAAACTATTTGAATTTGACAACACGATTTCAAGTAATTATTTTTAGAAAAATTTTAACCCTATTTTCTTACCCAATAATGACTAGGAAGATCAAGTAAAAGGCTTTTAAATAAAGGAAACTCAGCCCAAGAGTAGCATATTATAAGTGCGCAGCACCAGGAATTTGTCTGTAACTGGCGCAAAATTGCGACGCAAAAACATGAACTTTTCTGTTGAGATAAATTTTGAACTTTCATAAATTGGCCAGAAAATTAAAAATGCAATGTACTCATAATTTTCGTCCCTATACATGTAAGCATCCTTTTTTCTATGCAGTTTTATTTTTACTAAAATCGTCTGTTCTTGTTCAATATCATGCTGCAACCAATAAACAGATTTTGTCTGGCCATGATTAACATCTATGTTTAAGGAGTACTTGTAAATTAACATAACATGAAAAAGATCAGCAATAATGTTGAAATGTAGAGAATAAATTTAACTAAGTTATCTACTAAATAAGGAGGAGGCTACATAAATATACAACATATGTATGCAGGTAAAAACCTAGTCGATTTTGTAGACTACCTCTAAACAGATAGAAATCCTTAATTAAACGTCGCCCACTATAATGTGTACCACCTACCTAGGTTGAATAATACTTTTTTGTGCAATCGAATATTTTTAAATAGTTTTATTCACTGGTATAAAGAGACCGATTGGATAGCATTAAACACTAGACCGTGTATGACATGATGCTATAGAGTACATCAAATACATCATATAAGTTAGATACAAAATGCATAATTTATTAGAATACACCACCTATCTTAATTAATAGGGGCATGAAAATAGAAACCTAAGTATTATGACACTAATAAATATAATTCTTCAAATTCTAGATAGTTATTTATTCAGCGATTCTCATTGTATGCTTGTATAGAATAGCTTTACCTCAATTAGCCTCGTGAGAACATAACAAACAAGTAAGCGTAAACAACAAGCTCTTTTCAAAAATATTGTTAGGACTTTATAGTGTTTCACAGTAGACATAACACTTCAGAGGAAATCCCTCATGTGCACTCTCAATGGTAACAAATAAAAAGTTTCTTTTTTTCGGTGCAGAATATTGTTACTTTCTTTTTATCATACAACCGGATATATTTACATTCATATCATAGTCTAGAACGTGTACGCTTGAACGAAATATTTGAATCAGATTAGAAATTAAGAATTAAAGAACAAGTGGTTTTGTATTTTTAGGAATGTTATTGAAGTTTAATAAAATTTAAAAGAACTATTAAAAATTATAGGCACAGTTTTTCATTTCATGTTAATGCATTACTAAAAGTCATAATGTTAATACACTTGAATCTCAACAACCTATGGCAACCGAAAAATACTAGCAATTTAGTTCCTATTATATATATATATATATATATATATATATATATATATATATATATGTATATATATATATATGTGTGTGTGTGTGTGTGTGTGATCGAAATGTTCTATCCTATGTTTAATCTGTTGCCCATTCGTGAACATTTTTCAATGTATTTATTCTGTTGTAATTACCTCTGCACAGACAGGTATTATGCATTTCTGTGTTCGTGTTACCGTTTCAAACAAAATTTATATTCTGTGAAGTTGCTTCCACTGTCAATGTTAGCTACGTATTATGCGCGTGTTGTATATATAGTCCACTTGAAAAAAAATGAATCATATCAGACACATGCTTCCATATTTTAGTGTGGAAATAAGATTGAAGTTTGATAGAGATTAGAATGAGTTTTAAATCTTGTTTAAAATTAGAATGATATAGGTTTTCAAAGTTACGTTCAGTGATCTGATAAATAAATAGTAATATATATTTTCTAATTGATCACAATAAATAATACACCCTACACGTTGTACGCCATGTTGGATTTTCGCATGAAGATGAATTTCGCAGTATAGTGCAATGCTATTTTGTGGAAAACATTAGCAAGCGGAAAAATGCAAATGTAATATATATATATATATATATATATATATATATATATATATATATATATATATATATATATATATATATATATATATTCAAAGACAAAGACAATGCAGGGGAAAGACCGGAATTATGAAAGTAATGAATTAAAAACAAACAAATGTAGACGGGCGTGCTGGAGTAGAGGAGTGTCTAGCCTTTATTCGTCTATCTTTCCCTACCTCAATGTATAATTATTTATAACAAGTTGCTGGTATGTCCGGTGTATGTAAAGTCCGTGGGTGGTATGGAGCTTTGATTAACTTCGAGAGAAAGGGCCTCTCTTTTTCAAAAGACAAAAGTGGATTCAAGATGGCGGAAAAGAACGCGACTGAACTGCAGAAACAGGGCAGGGTCAGTTGGGGGTAATTTTATTTTACTTATTTATTTTTTTTATTATTTCTGTTGTAAGCTTTGGTTATATATATATATATATATATATATATATATATATATATATATATATATATATATTTATTTATTTACCAGTGGTAAAAAAACCGGACTAAAGTGCTCAATGTGTAGTCAGAGCAGTATATAGGAAATTTATTACTGTGAGTCCAGAATGAGTTTACAAATTGTTTCAACTAGAGGAAAATCCTCAAAGAGAGGAAAAATCCAACTAGCATCATCAGAATTCATAGATGGACTAAGTTATAAAGTCAAATAAAAATGGAAAGATCGTAGATAAAGGGGAGTTAGAAAAGAAGGGGGAGTGGTGGGGAGAGGACGTTGGAGTTTAAAGTAGTAGGAGTGTATTAAAAAAAGAGAGGGGTTTATAATTAAATAATAATTATGTGTAAATTCTTATATACGTTTTTTTTAACAGTTTAAACTTAAAAGACGCTACTTTTGTTGATAACGGCATAAGTAACAGTTAATTTAAAGGATCACCATGGCAACAGGTTGGAAAGTTAATGTTAGTGAAGGAACGGGTTGAAAATGGGGTTTAAAGTAATTTAGCCGGGCGGAGAGAGATTGAAAGATATTTATTGTTTATAAAATGGAAAGAAAAAGAAAAGGAAAAATAAGTTAATGAATTATACTTTACAGGTTTATTTTAATAGTGTGATGATATATATAATTAAATATAATAAATAAATTAGCCGGGCAGGTAGAAATAATACGTTACAGGTTTATTTTAATAAAATAAAATAAAATAGGTGAAGGAACGGGTTGAAAATGGGGTTTAAAGTAATTTAGCCGGGCGGAGAGAGATTGAAAGATATTTATTGTTTATAAAATGGAAAGAAAAAGAAAAGGAAAAATAAGTTAATGAATTATACTTTACAGGTTTATTTTAATAGTGTGATGATATATATAATTAAATATAATAAATAAATTAGCCGGGCAGGTAGAAATAATACGTTACAGGTTTATTTTAATAAAATAAAATAAAATAGGTGAAGGAACGGGTTGAAAATGGGGTTTAAAGTAATTTAGCCGGGCGGGGAGAGAGTGAAAGATATTTATTGTTTATAAAATGGAAAGAAAAAGAAAAGGAAAAATAAGTTAATGAATTATACTTTACAGGTTTATTTTAATAGTGTGATGATATATATAAATAAATATAATAAATAAATTAGCCGGGCAGGTAGAAATAATACGTTACAGGTTTATTTTAATAAAATAAAATAAAATAGGTGAAGGAACGGGTTGAAAATGGGGTTTAAAGTAATTTAGCCGGGCGGGGAGAGATTGAAAGATATTTATTGTTTATAAAATGGAAAGAAAAAGAAAAGGAAAAATAAGTTAATGAATTATACTTTACAGGTTTATTTTAATAGTGTGATGATATATATAATTAAATATAATAAATAAATTAGCCGGGCAGGTAGAAATAATACGTTACAGGTTTATTTTAATAAAGTAAAATAAAATAGGTGAAGGAACGGGTTGAAAATGGGGTTTAAAGTAATTTAGCCGGGCGGGGAGAGATTGAAAGATATTTATTGTTTATAAAATGGAAAGAAAAAGAAAAGGAACAATAAGTTAATGAATTATACTTTACAGGTTTATTTTGATAGTGTAATGATATATATAATTAAATATAATATATATATAAATAAATAGCCGGGCAGGTAGAAATTATACGTTACAGGTTTATTTTAGTGAAATAAAATAAAATAGGTGAAGGCTTAAGTAAGTAACTTAAATAATAGAAAAAAAAACATTTTTAATAAGTAACACACAAATATAAGCACACGCATAAATATGTACAGCAAATGCACATACGTAAATGGGGGAAAAGCACATGCGTGATCACACATACATATATATATATATATATATATATATATATATATATATATATATATATATATACATATACATATATACACAAAC